>NC_057349.1:146305574-146609274 GCF_016509475.1 Prionailurus bengalensis | reverse complement strand
TCCTTGGCTAAAGGCTGAGGCATCCGTATCTTTCTTTAGAGTTTTCCATCCTGCTCCCAGGGAAGAGTGTATGTTGCCCACGTTTTGTATACAACATCTAGATCTTAAAAATTGTACATCTCCTAATCTGTGGGAAGAAGTGCCTGGTTAGTAGTTTTTCATACTTTGTCAGAGAAGTTAGAGCAGTCCAAGTTGAATAATGGTGAAAGTACTGACTTTGACCTTGACTCTTCACACATTGTCTTTAAAAAGTTTAAATCAGCCCTTGAAAACAAATTGAAAACAAAACTAGAGGGTTTTCCTCTAGGCATTTGAAAGGCTGACAATCATTTTTTATCCCTTCAATCTAAGTGAAGTCTCATGGAAATGGTGAGAGCCGCAGAATATGTTCTATAATTTGATATTCATAAAAATATAAAGTGGCACATTAAGACTTTTTGTAGACTCCACCGCCAACTTAAAAAATGGATACTTTAAAATTGCCCTGAAGTTACATGCCAAATGTGTTTGAAATTTATTTTATTTGTCATAAATATTCATTTGAATTAAAGCTTGCAAATATCATATCAAGGAACATATTGTAATTTTTTAAACCAGGAAAAACAAAGAATTGCTATTTATGATGTCAAAAAAAAAGATTTTTTTTTTTATTTCTCAAAGGCTTTGGTCTCAGGTTTATGAATTACCGAAGAGTAAGGAATCTTGGGCATTTGGAAAAAAGGAAATCCCAAGAGTGGAGAAGTGTGTCAGATCCTTTCTGCAGCGAGAAATCTAGTGACAGCCACGTGCTGCACAAAGTTGCAGGTGTCCGTGCCTGTGTGATATTTGACAAATGATTGCAATACAACCTGACCTGGGAACCAACAGGCATAACCAACCTCCGGAAAAGGTACAAACACATACTTAAATAAAGTGTATTTTCATCAAGTCTAAATATAGTTCTATGTAAGCCATCCATGTTGGAGAAATCTAGCTTTCCACACCATAATAAAAAATGTATTTGAAGTGAAATAAACACCTTAATTCAAGCTCATCTTGAGACCTACCTACAAAAGTTTAAATATGTAAAAACAAGGCAATAAAGACATCTTTATGGTTGATAACCAACTACAAATTTGTCTGGGGGAAAAAATCATTAAATGTTTGACAAAAGAGCTGTGATAAGACATAAAGAACACAGTATTCACTGTCTAAAGAAGCAGGGGGGGAAATACAGCTTGTCCCTGATCCCACATTTTCAACTATGTGTGCCATGATTACAGTTATAAACAATGGCTACTGTGTCAGCACAGAACAAAACAAACAATAGGTCTTTTTCCAAAAGTATCTGTAGGAAGAACATACAAACGAGTCAACAAGGGAACTGAAATAATCCTTGTATTCTTTGTAAAAATAATACTTAAAGCTTCATTTGCAAGAATGTTGGTATTCTTTTCCTCTGTGCGTCTTATTTTCCTTCATTCACTATAGAATTTTTCCCAACTTGCACCTGGTTTGACCAGCAGTCAGCTGGCTTCTGAGGATTCTCCCTGTGTTACTGCCTCCAACCCCCAGAGACTCTGTAGACAGCTGCACAATTGTGCTTTCTTTAGTTATAAAAGCAAGCTTGTGACATCCCTTGCTTGATTCAGTTAAAAACTGAATTAATTGAAATCAATTCAACAAATACTCCCTCAGTGCTTACTGCGTGGAAGGCACTGCTGCTTTGGGAGGGGATACTGAGAGAATGGAGTGAGCCATAGTCTTCAAGAAGCTTACAGTCTACTTCGGGGTATAAGACATGTGTAACACGGGCAAGGCAACACGTATATTCCATAAAAGACAAGTGTTACGTTAGTTTGGAGAAAAAGAGATGGACGGAGGTGATGTTGTCAGATAAGAGGTTACCTGAGAATAGTCTTGAAGCACAAAGGATTTTACGGTTGGAGGTGGAAATGGGGAGAAGGTGGCATTCTGCTGATGGACAGAGAACAAGGTATAAAGTACGGTCCACAAACATTGAGATGAATAGAACCCAAAGTTCCTCTCTGGGAAGAGTGGGGGATATAAGTCAAGTCAAATCACAGGGTCTCACAGCTGGGGGAAACCTTCTTAGGGACCTAAGTGAGTGCCTTCACTCAAGAGAAGAGATGGCTCAGGCCAGAGAGGGCCAGCGACTTCCAGTGGATGATGGTACAGAGTGTGGTCAATGGCAGAGTACGGAACAGACTGGATTAGTGCAATGGAGACACAGGGATCTGACCAGGACACTAGCGCTGGGAAAGGCGATGAGGCGTGGGAGGGGTGTGTCACAGAGGGTGATGAGGCAAAACAGAGACATGTGGAGGTCAGAAAGAGGGGAAAGTCAGATGACATTGAGATTTGACACCTAGGTGAAGCTGTGTGGGGTCTTTAACAGAAATCTGATTCAGAGGATGGAGGGAATTTGGTTTGGAGGGATAATTCGATTTGAAGGGATAATGATGAAATTGGTTTGTTTACTATTGTGTTTGAGGCATGACTGTCCATCCAGGTGGGAGGGGTGAGGACAAGATGCTCATATTTTATGTTGTTCTCTTGAACTAAGGGTTCACTAATATTGCCTTTCCAATCCTGAATTCAAGTAATATTTTTTTTCCATGGCATTGAAATAATATGCAAATAATATTTTAAGTTCGATATTTTAATACATGCTAAATAAGGGATTTCTGATTGGGGTTGTTTCAGGAGCACAAAAAACTTGCTAAGAGATCGTTGGGTAATGAACTTTACCAGGGAAAGCAGCAAAGGAGCGCGGACCGAACCCACTTGGCACTGCCCATGTGGGCATCATTAGCAGAAGACAGAATAAGATGGGAATTACCAGGGAAAGAAGATTTAGATTGGTTTTGGCTTTGTCTTTTGGGTGGGCTCACAGAATAGATGAGTGGATTCATTTGAAACAAGAGAAGGAAACTTCAACTCTTGCCCGATTCCAGGGGGGGCCCTGCCACGAATTTTGCTGAGGTTGTGCACTGAGGGCTTAGCTTGCTCATACTAACTTTTGTTCTTGTTAATGTTTTTGACCTTTGAAGTCTGATCAGAACAAAGTAGAAAATAGATCATTTTTACTTTCTCTAAGGAAAGAAATTCAGATTTCATAAGAAAGCACATTCTTTCAAAGTCCCTTGTGCTGCTAGGCAGGGCCTTTAGACAATTTTCAGAATATTTAACCTTCAGAATTACTTCAGTGCATTGGGCTCCTTGCTTAAGAGCCGAAGTCCCATCCTGTGGGGCCAGTCGGAGCACTCGAGTCCAATGCAACTCTTTGCACACCAACCGGATTGTTTCTTAATCTGTATTTTAGCTTTGGAAAACTTAGATTCAAACATTTGGCTCGAGGCAGATCGTTGCCGATGGGCCCCATCTTTATGATTGTGCTTTTGAAGAACAAACATACGTGCAGATGTTTGGGGACTTTGAGTTTAGTTGAAGAATATTTACACCTCCATTGAGATTCTATTTATATTATATTTAGGCAAGTTTTGTGGCTCCTAATAGGCAAATAATGAGTCATTGCTGATAAGGTTTACAGATTAAAAACTTTCTGTTAGGATGGCAATGAGCTATTTTTCCTCATTTGCCTCCTATGGAGAAGGAAAAACCAATTTAATGCAATCTGGCCACAGTTACACCAGTAAGACCTGCATTAGAAACCTACTTTCTTCTGCTGATGACTGACCTTGCCCACCTGGAGTCATCATTCTTCTTTTTGGAGTCCGTTCCTTCTACTTTTATCGATGAGTTATATACTGGCTTTGGGCTGTTACCAGATATAACTTACAAAAACAAGCGACAGGCCACCTGGGAGCCTGACCATGCAAGCATTAACCAAGCATGTCCTGGGTGACCAGTGTGCCCATATTTGCATAAACTGGGGGCTGTGAATGCAAGCCCTTGTCAGTCACTGGCTTGTGCCAGTGGCACTGAGAGCGGCTGACTTTCTGTTGATGCCGATGTTTTGGTGGCTCCATTTAAACACATTTTCAGGAAACTCATTTGTATCTCTTTCCAAAGAAACCAACCTGGAGTTAGCTTGCCGGGGAGACTATGATGCAAAACTTTCTGATGGAAAATGAAATGGAGAGGGTTGTTGTTTCATGGAAAAGGGAACAGGGGAGAGACTGGCACAGTCTGTAAGCTAAGTGTGGATTGAAGCACTTGCTACAATAAATGACTGACAAGGGCATTCAGCCTTGCACGGTATCAGATAATAAATGTGCAGGGCATAAAACAGCTGGTTCATTTCTGTTATTCTCTAATATAGTATGTAATAAATGCCCAGGCAGCAATAGATACTTTTCTTTTTTCATTAATCTATAAAAGTATTCTTAAAACACCGTGTTAACAAACGGGCCAAATGTTCACCTATAGAACTACACTGCCCAAAACCAGAAGTAGTCATTACAGCTATTATGTATTTGTGAGCAAAACTCTTATCAATTCATTTCGTGCCTGATTCCTCCTCAGCAAAATTATGTTAGACATAGAACTTAGTGGTACAGATGACGCTCTCTTTGATCATACAAAGAGGGTTTCATACATGAATTATAAATCTCTACTTTAGTTTGTTTTGGCAGAATGTTTTCTGCAGTATCATTCCAGTTCACCGTCTTTGGCATTTTAAAAAAAATTATCCTTTCATATTTTGTTAGGTTAAAAGGGAAGGGTTGCTACCATTTCAAAGGAAAGTATGCTGATTGCTTACAAGAAGAATGAAAATGTAAAAGCCATTTTGCAAGTTCTAGCATATGTTCCTTAATTGTTCTTAGTAAATATCTACAAATGAATAGCATTGGGAAAAATCCTAAGCTCATCCTTGCTTTATAGAAAGAAATGCTTTCTCTGCTACTACATGATATTTGGATGGACAGTGACAACTGTTTTTTGGGATCTCAGACACAACATGGGAACAACATATATAAGGACGGACATGGACTAAATTACCCTTGAAACTACTGAAGAAATTTTGGTGCAGAATATATTGTAAAAATGAAACCAGACAAGGCAGGAGAAGACCCACTTAAAGTAAAAGGGGAGGCTGGCCTTTAGAACCATAGAATCAAAGACTCTTGACATTTCCAAGCTAGAGAGTACTTCTGGGTTCCGGGGCCAATCCCTTGATATGGACCTTATTTTGAAGCGACAGTGCTTTTGGACCCAAGTATCAGTGCCCTGACTCTTAATCACGGAGGGGGTAGACTCAAAAACGACATCAAATTAGAATTTTATCAAGGTCACACCTAAGAGAGTACATAAGATTTTTCTACAGCAGCTTTTGGGGGCTAAATATACATTCCTTGATTCAGAGTTATTAACCAATCATTTCGATCGGGCACAGGTTTTTGCATCAGCTGTCATCAAAATAATTTATGCAGTAGCCAGTCAATTCAACACTAATTAAACACTTGGTAAATGCCGACTATGTACACGTCAAAGAAGATAATTATTTTGGAGAGCTTTCCCTACACAAAGAATGGTTGATTTGGGGTTTATTTCCTTGTGTTATGAAGCAAGCCAGGGCTGCGTTTGGGGACTCTGCGCCGATCACATAACTCCATTTAGAAAAATATTTAATCTAAATGCACCCAACTCCCACCCAGCTGCAAAATGACAGTTGGGAGTTTTGTTGTCACCAAAGGAGAACCGGGATGAGATTTTGTGTTTAGAAAGACAGCTCTCATGGGAGCATGCAGGTGCACTAACAAAGACAGGAGCGTGGAGTCTCAGGAGACTGCGTACCAGTCCACGAGTGAGATGGGAAGAGTCTGAACTCAGGCAGAAACCATGGATGGCGAGCACAAGGAAGGCTTTCACAGGTGGATCCCTACGACCAGGTGAATTGACTGGATGTGGGTGGTGAGGAGACGATGGAACCCAAGATGGCACCCAAGGGGTGGCTAAATGAACGATTTATTAATAAATATCAGGCATGCAATAAATAGGAGGAGTAGGTATGGAAAACAGACGATGAATTCAATTTTGGTCATACCAAAATTAGGGCGTCTAAAATGCAGTTCAAAACATCAGTTTGGTATTCAGGAGAGGACAGGCTTTTAGAAAAATAGACCTGGGAACTGCTGACCTGGAAGTGAAGTGGATGAAATTGGCCAGGAGGGTAGGGAGGATCAGCCACTCCAGAGTGGGTGGAGGGAACGAGCCTGAGAGTGCTAGTGAAGAGAGAGGGATCAAAGTGGCAGGGAATGTCGAGATTTCATGCCCACTAGCAACCACCAAAGTTGTCATTCCGGGTGTACTGAGGATGCACGGGGGACCGAGGCTGATGAGATGCTTCCTGTCTGTGTCCATCAGGAGTTGGACAGAATGGCACCTTCGGTGTGTGGGGGGGAGAGAGGGGACACAGAGTGGTGGTCAGTAAATATTTGCTGCATAGAAGTAAAGTCTATCAAGCTAAATTGAAGGGAATGCCCTTTTGTTTTTTTCAAACTTTATTTATTTTGAGAGAGAGAGAGAGAGAAAGAGAAGGGAGGGAGACACTGGGGAGGGGCAGAGAGAGAGGGAGAGAGAGAGAATCCAAAGCAGGCTTTGCATTGTCAGCACAGAGCCCAACGTGGGGCTCGAACCCATGAACTATGAGATCATGACCTGAGCTGAAACGAAGAGTCAGACGCTTAACTGATTGAGCCCCCGAGGCGCCCCAGGAACACCCTTTTTGAATGCATGAGATGGGGCTGGGGTGCAGAAGGTAGTGGTCCTGAGCAGTAGTCTGAAGTGTGTATGTACCTGCCAGGAGGAGGCCCGGCCTGCCCCAGTGAGAGGTGCTAGAACTGGGCCAATGGAATCAAGAACCCAAATTCTCAGCAAGAATATAAGGCAGAGTAGATTTGCTTGGGGTGCAAGTAGGGAAAACAGTTCTCTAAAACTGCATTAGCTCCATAAGGGAATTCTCTTAGAAACTTGAGGGCAATCTGAGAGTGGACACAATGGAATGTTGCTTTCTAATTGCAGCTCTGGAGCCATGTGTAGCCTGTCGCTGGGCTGTGGGGACACGAATGTCAGGTGGGCTATACTGGCCCAGGGTGTTGGAATCAACCCCTGGGACTCCATTCTGAGCAGAAGAGAGTAGATCCAAAAGCTTGCCAGGAAAGCAGATACACAACAAAAGCTGGGGGCTAGGTAGCCCATTATGAGGGTCATAGAAAGTCGTTGGTCATGTGTACTCGGAGGTGCCCGTGGCTACAAGCTGAGATGGAGAGAGTGTTAGTAGAAAGGCCCAGTCACCGCTTGAGGAAGACTTGCCATTGTCTACCTTGGGCTGAAGCAGACAGAGGTGGGGAGCAGCCCTCCCCCCTGCCCAGGGGGAGGTAGGCTCATCTCCTGGGCCTTAGAATAGATGAGAGAACAAATCAGGGAAGCAGCTTAAACCTAAATGTGGCAAAATGATCCCCCTGAATTGACTGCAGTGTCCTGAATGGACCTGGTTAGGCAGTGTGGGGGCTCAGAATCAGGAAATTGATTGCGATCCATAAAAATAAAGAACATTTCAGTTTGTATTCCTGCTTTGTGACTGTGAGCCTTAGTTCCCTTCGGCTGCAACTAAGCTAAGGTGGTAGCTTTGAATTTTATAGGGTATTTTAGGTGGGATTAAGCTGATGATCTAGTTATTTCTTCCAGGAGCTTATCAGGTAGTGATGGAAAGATGATGAATCCGTAACTAGGCCACCCATTTACATTGTGGGCATATGATTTGTTCTTTTTCTTATGGAATTTTTTTTTTATCATCTAGTGTTCTCCTAAAAATTGGCTAATATCTCTGCAGTGAAATTCACGATTATGAAAGCAACAGCATTTAACATCATTAAACACTGTTCATTGGAAAAAAAAAAATGTAGAGTTCTTATGAGGACTGGAAACTATCCTGGGACTTTACTCAGGCTGAACTTAAGACCCGTGCTTGGAACATCCTATTAAGATGTCCCTATGTTATAGGACTTTGGTAGCTTGTTTTATAACAAGGTCCTCTGATCTTTCTTTTTTAGTTTCATTTTCTATTACAATCCGGGCTTATTCTGGCCAATTGTTCCCACTTACTGTTTTCAGTAAAAGTCGATTGTGACGACACCAACGAAACCTCATCCCCCCTTTCTCTTCCTCCCTCACGGCCCGCGGGGCTGCCTAATGGGGCCTCAGGACCTCTCCCACCGTTACTGGCGGTTGATAGTGTTTGGGCCGCCTTGGACCATGCATGCTAGGTTAATTCCTTTTCTGGTTTCTGTTCATTGCATCGCCTTTCTGGCTTAAGCTCTCCCAGCCTTTCAGGTATCAGGCCAGAAAACAAATCTTCAGTGATCTGGCCTAATTTGCACATTTGTCCCGTTTCCATGTGGCCACCAGGTCTCTGATGGAGCCCAGTGGTTCCCTTCTTATCTTTCCCGTACACTGGCGCGCTTGTTTGCGAAGCCCGCGGCACTGTCTTTTCCAAGAATGGTCAGCTTTCTCTCCCTCCTCGCACTGCGAGGTGCCTTTACATAGGTTTCTTTATATTACTGCCCTGAGTCAGGCCAGGTTATGTTTCCTTATCTTGCTGGTCTCTCTTGTCCAGGGCTGGAGGAGAGTGAGACAGGTGAGTCTGAATTGACCGGCCACGGTCTGACGGGACATTTTAAGGAATTCAAATGTTTTTTTTCCTGGGGGTTGTTTCAGAACTCACATCTGTACCCCTTGGAGCGATTAGAGACATCATTCCCATTGGTGTGGCCAAAGGGAATGATCTGTGCACGGGCACATGCTCCCTTCTTTTTCCTGTCTAGGTGCTCAAAGCTCTTTGCAGTTACTAACGAAATATCACATTAAATGGATTGTAGCATTGTTTAGGCGCTACTCTCTTCTAACCCTTCTCATTATAGTCTGATACTCTGAATTTCACCATAATTTGTCAGGGCACAGGAGACATATCAGGGACAGGTTTACTGAGTTAGCACTGAGCCATATGTAGAGACTCAGTATAACCTGTAGCATTAAAGAAACAATTTATGGACAGGACTTACGAGACATTCAAATGGACCTCAACTGAATAAGAAATGCTACTTTAAAATTTCCAATTACTCCGTGTTCTATTATCTATGAGAGCCGCACATTAGCACCAGGGTAAGTTTCTTAAGAAACTGCGTGCAAGAAGCTAAATTTGCACATTGATTTTTGTCTTTTGTCTGCAGTTTAAGGCTAATTTAAAAGGATGGTGAGGAGATTCTATTTTCGACTGGCTGAAGTTCAATAAGAATATAATAAAACACTGTTATAGCAAACTCTTTCACAGTGAAATTTTGGCAGAGCTAAATCTAATTCCTTTCACTGTGCTCCAGTACAGCCAAAATACTGTTCTAGTGAGCAAGACACCCATTAGAGTGACAAGCTTCCTATAGCACAGGATTTTTCCATATTTTATTTCAAAGTAAATCAGCATCTCATTGCGAATTAAGAAGGCAAAAAAGGAGATATTTTATCATAAAATCAATAAAGCCATACGGTTTCATTAAAGCTATATTTTTATCATAAACCTGTATTTTCTTAATTTCAGAAGCATATTTGATCACCTTAGACATAGGAAATGACTTCATTTAATGATTGTTGTAGTGAAACCTTTGTAATTCTCTATAAAGCCTACTGGTGATTAGCTTAAAAATCCTAATGAAAAGAATGCCCATGGAACAGATCTCCTTGGGTAACAAGTCAAGAATGGGAAGTTTTAAAGGTGTTTCTTTTTCTTTCTTTTCTCTCAACTCTATGCCTCCAGCCAGGTTGACCTTTAAGTCCACGGCTTCCCACTTATGAAAGAGCTGACAGGAGGATTTAGAGGGGCACAGGTGAGGCTCTTAAAATCAGGAGCATCAGATGTTTCTGTATGGTTTGTGCCTTCTTCCCTGCTCATCTTCCTAAAACACTGGATTTTCATATCATTTCCCTACAAGTGGCCATTGGCTTCCCACTGTCATCAGGATAAAGTTCTTTGGTTAAAAGCAGCGCAGCTCAGCACCGTTTGGCCTGGCACTGGTTCCCTGCACCACGGCAGAGTGCCTCTCCTGTCCTTACTCCTCAAGAGGGATGCCCTCCCAGAGCCACTGTCCTCACAGTGCCCCCCCCCCCCGCCCCCAGCACGCCCGGGGAACTTTTGCCTTCTTACCCTCTTAGCTCATTTTCCTGATCTCAGGTGCCTTCCACCCACCCTCACTCATTTTTCACTCATTCAACCAATGTCTCTTGGTCACGCAGCACAGACCAGGCACAAGGTTTCACGGCTGCGTCTTCTAGACTATTCAAATCCTACCCACTCCCCAAGCGGTGTTTCCTTCACAAGCTTCCTTAACTGAGAAAGGCGGCCAGGATCTCTTCCTCCTCCTGACTCACAGAACCCAGCTTAGCGACCACTCTCCTCAGGCTTAGCAAAGCAGAGTCCCTGTTGATGTGGGTCAAAGCCATCGAATGGGACAGTGCTCTGCAAATTACTACTTCTGTGGCCTCCAACAGGTCCAGGGGACATGTACCAGTTTCAGTTTTCCTTCAGTTCAGTAAAACAGGAGAATGTTTACAGCCCCATTTTACTTGGGAAGATGAGATGAGATAATACAGGCGGAAGTTCACATTTACGTAAGGAATTATCATTTCACATCCATGTCAGTGTTGAAATACGTGTTTTCTTAACTTTGTTAAATTAGAGCCTGAGAAATCCTTCTTTCCAACAAAGCCTGCAGGATGTAGAGCAGACCCATGATGAGATTGGGCACCACATTGAACAGCAAGAGTCTCTTTCTGGGTATATCGTGACTCTAGTGACTGTTTCAGTAGCACAGAAATTAGTGGGGGTCAACTCTTAATCGAAGCAAAGCCTGAAGTATTGGGATTTCTTCAGTAACTTTCATCCATCAGCAGATTTTCTGAACACAGATCTGTAGGAATAGGTGCAGGCAATGATCTCACTCATGGGTGGGAAGCAGCGTCTCTCTAAAGAGGAGAGGTAGCAGCTAATTCACCAACTAGCAGCAGAATACAAAGGGCCTAGAAAAGTCTTTCACTTTCAGTTGAAACTACTAGGGGAATTAAGTAGGTTAAGCCCTAAGAATGTTCCTAGGTAACCTATTTGAGTTGAAATTTGACCAAGAATCCTTGCACCTTACCTAACAGCAGGAAAGCTATAAGGATCGGAAGTGACTACGGGCTTTGTCGAAGACCCCATCCAAAAGGGAGGACTGTCAGTAACAAGGCTGCTGTGAGTCGCAGACTGGGGCTGGCTGGGTCCTGATCCAGTGCTATCTCCTGAATCAGCAACGTGATGCTCAGCATTGCTTCCCGGCCTCGCCAGGGCCTCCTATTCAGTGCTGACCAGGTAGCACTGACTCAGGTGATTACCCTGTGCACGGTACTTTTCCTCATGCCTTTAAATCACGTTTATAGGGGTGCCGGGGTGGCTCGGTCGGTTAAGCGTCCGACTTAGGGTTAGGCTCAGGTCATGATCTCGAGGTGTGAGTTCAAGCCCCGCATCGGGCTCTGTGATGATGGCTCAGAGCCTGGAGGCTGCTTTGGATTCTGTGCCTCCCTCTCTCTCTGCCCCTACCCCCCTCAAAAATAAACATTAAAAAAAATAATAAGACACGTTTATAGTAACTGAATGGTTAGCAATGAGAAACTGCAACAAACTTTGGAGGTAACTGGGTCATGACAGCTGCTGTCCAGTTCATAAAGCAGCGACACTGTGTCGACGGCCAGGGTGGGCTGCAGATGTGCGTACGTGTCTTTGCCAACTCGGGCAAAAAATCTCCAGCCCTCTGTCCCCACACATGTGGATACTTTTGCAGGGACAGGTCCTTGGGCGGTGGCTAAAGGAGGGAAGGGGGGAGGACAGCTGGCATGAGACGCCAAGACCAGGAACAAGTTCACAGTGTTCGTCTCTAGGCACCCACAGAATAATTGAGAATTGGTTCTTTCATCTCTGGCCTCTGCTCAGCTTCTCATTGCCCCTGAGCCTCTACTGTCCCCAAGTGGCCATCTGGATCACTTAGGTGGCCATGCAGATGCTATGTGGGTAGGTAAAATTTGCTAATGCTTCCTATTTAACAAGGTTGTATCACATACTTTTTTTTTTTTTTAACCTAACCCTTAGTTTACTAAACAGCCCTTGGTGCGGTGGTGATATGGTTAGATTCACAGGTATCAGAGTGAATCAGACTGTATTTCAAACCCTATGCAGGCATCTACCAGCACTGTGGGCACGACCCTTGAGCCCAGCACCCCTGAGCCCAGTGTCCCTGAGCCCCAGTCTCTCCTGCCTGGGTGCCTATCCAGTTGACTAAATGATTTAGTACTGCTGTGACTTTTGGGAGAGGCTGCAAAGCTGAGTAGAGACACAGCTTTTGAGTCAACATATCTGGGCCACACCCTGGCCCCGTTATTTGTTTTGAGTGCCCTTGGGTAAATGTTGTAACTGCCTGAGCCCTAATTTTCAAATATATAAAATGGGAATTGAATGGAGATTAAGGAGGGCGCTTGTCTTGATGAGCACTGGGTGATGTATGGAAACTAACATAACATTGTATGTTAACTAACTGGAATTAAAATAAAAACTTAAAGACAGGAAGAAAAAAACCATGTATAAAATGGGAATTAAGATCCCACCAGGCAAGGCACACGCAGGGTCTGGCAGGTGATCATGAAGCGGTCAGTCCACGAGAGGCACCAGTTGTTGTTAGTAATTTGTGGACAATCTTTGAGAAAAGACAAGTAAAATCTGATTTTCTGCATGGTATCAACCTAAGAAACAGCTTTTTTGGCCTTTCTGTATGCTCGAACAACCAAAGAATTTGCTTAGAAGCATATGAGCACCATAGACCACTTCATGGTGGCCGTCCAGAAACCCTCTCTCATAAACTCAGTGAGGCTCATGTGAGGCAGGATTCTCATGATCTACTTATCATATGTATGTGGTAACTGATGTCAATTCATTATTCAGTATGGGAGTATAATTGTAAATAATGTTATCGTGGGTAGTACCAGTTAGTAGAAAAATCTGGTAAAGGATTCACGACATTTTACTGAATATTCTTGTTGATAAATGCAAGCATCATGCTCCCCAAATGGAAAGAAGCACTTATCTTTATGAGCTTCTCATTTTCCAGAAAGTACCAATCAGGTGAGTGACTCACGGCTTTCCACTGGGTATGCAAGTATACCGAGGACACGGGCAGCAGAACTTAATCTTGAGCAAAAAGCTTCACCCCTTCATCAGAGATGCAGATTGGATGGACAAGCAGGTGAAGAATAAAGGTGAGCAGGATAAAAACAAAAATTATGCGTGGCTCCGGAAGGAGCTGAAAGCCGGATGACACAAGTGCTTTCAGAGTCAACGTCATCTTCAGACAGAACTCCTGAAGTAAGTGTAGCCACTGGATGGCTTGAGCTAGTAAAATTCAGTGCGCCAAGCACGTGTTCGAAGTTCATGAGCGTTTCACGAGGGCTGTGATCCGTGCCAGGTCACGGCCCCGGTCTGTGTAGCCTTGGGCTGGCGGCTCCCTCATCCAGGCTTCAGACTTTCGTTTGTAAATGGGTAGGGGAGAATGAGACAGCATTTCATGGCTTGTGCATTGGGTATCGCTAAAACGGGTATAAAGAACTATCAGATATGGTCTTTGCCCTTTGGGAGCGGACAGTCCAGCCACAAACACATGGGATGCAAAGACAGCTAAGCCTGTACGTTTTTCTTAAAAGGCACATTAAATGACCAAGGTTGCATCCAGGCCAGTGGTGGGATTCTGTGCCTTATTTCCTTAGGAGCAGCTCAGCAGGGGGTCAGTGTGGTAGGAGGGATGGAGTGGTCACCGTGCCTGCTTCTTTCCCTTTGGTCTCCGTTCCCTGGCAGGGGTCCTGCGGATTCCCCGCACCTTCAAGGCGAGGCGCAGAAGCAAAGAACAGCAAGATATCAGGGCTACCCAGGCCGCGAAGCTTTTTACCATAAAGCATCTTTCCATTTCTGAAAAAGGAACCTACACTTTAAAACTTAAGCTATTTTATCAAGTCCCAAGTGGTAAGTCTCCGTGGCTTATTTCATCAACCTGAAAATTCACCTCATCACAAATGAAAAGTAAAAACTTTAATTCTGTAAGAACAGAAAGCGATCGGCCTTTTTAAAGGAAAAGCTCTATCAACCCAAATAGGAATTGTCACATGTAATTTCATCAGAATTTGCTTGTAATACATGAGTGTTTTATCTTTGAGTGGCAATTTGAAACACTCCAGAGGCAATGAGTCCCACAAAATTATCAATGATATAGAATGCTGAAACTGCTGCGCCTGATTCCTTCTTCTCTCTGTTGTGTCCGTGGGGTGGTTGTAAGGAAGACTGAGAAGCCGGGCCTTTGATTATTATGGCACCGGGGCCAGGGAGCCTGGAGACAGATCCCACGCCATCAATGCACAAACTTTCATTAATATGTCTAGCAGTAGAGATTAGGCGTGCTTGCATGTGACAGAAAACCCTACGTACTCCTGGCTCAGGCAAGACGGAAACGTATTCCTTCTCACATCAGTAAAAGTCTGGAAGGAGAAATGTGGCTATTCTGAAGTCTACGAGCTCCACAAAGTCACCGGAGAACTGGACTTCTGCTTTCGTATTTAAAGGTCTTGCGTGGGTCTTCTGTCTAAAGATTACTTCGTAGACAAAAATGGCTGCTGGAGCCTCAGCCTTCTCATCTGAGTTCGAAGCTCAGGAAGGAGAAAGGAAGGACAAGAGATCTGCCCTCCCAGGCTGAAGGCCACACGACACCTCCCCTCTGTCAATGGCCACAACCTAGTGACATGCCCAACTTCAGGAGTGTCCCTGCTGGCTCTTCCTATTCTTCCCTCTCTGTGGCTTCTACGCAGCATCCAGACCCTGGTTTTGGAAACTGTGCTGCAGGCTTCTCCGACATGGGGCTCTTCTGGTTTTCTTCTTCTAGGTCCCCCACCGCCTTACCCTCTCCTCTCTCACATACAGGTGTTCTTAAACAGAACTGGTCTTGGCTTGCTTTGCTTCTGCAGCACGAGATTTACGTTGGTAATTTAGACAGGTTAACGTTTTCGGTTATTGGCTTCACATGGATACTCCCGGATCCCTCTCTCTCCCTCCCTGCCCCCCTCAGCGTCCACAAATGAGCTGCTGCTAAGTTATGTGTGAGCCTGGGAGGGTCCAGCAGTGCTGTGGCCCCTGCACAGTGTCTCCTGTGGTTTCCACTGGCCGCCTTGGTTTAGCCCCCCACTTTGTCCTGGCAGCGTGGTCACCTTGGGGCCTGTTCACCTGACTCCGGCCCCAACTCCCCAAACCTCACAAGTAGCTGCCACTCTCTTTGGCCCCGAGCCCAGGGCTGATTTGCAAATATCAATGGCAACTTATCGCCTGTGGTGTCAAGCCAGACTCCCAGGAGTGTCTGTTGTTCAACACCCTCCAGTATTCTTCCTCTGCTCTCTCTCTCTTGGGTCTCTCCTGGGCCACGACTCCTGCAAACTTGTTACTTTTGTACAC
Source organism: Prionailurus bengalensis (assembly GCF_016509475.1). Taxonomy (NCBI): domain Eukaryota; kingdom Metazoa; phylum Chordata; class Mammalia; order Carnivora; family Felidae; genus Prionailurus; species Prionailurus bengalensis. The sequence goes on along the minus strand of NC_057349.1, from coordinate 146,593,751 downwards.
AGCCTTGACTCACACTATTCCTCAGCGCAGATGTGGTTTTCCAATCTGCCTGGCTTTTGAAGTTTAGGCGAAATGTTTTAGGAAAACTTTCTTCATCTCTAAAACCAGGCTCTAATAGCATTTCATTGGCATCTGTCTACGACACCTGTATAAGTTATCTCCTGAGCTTTGCTGCAGTCGCCTTAAAGACAGGACTTTGGCCTGAGTTTCTCCTCCCCTCCCTGTCTCCCTCCCTCCCTCCTTCCCTCCCTTCCTTTTCTCCTTCCTTCTGCTTTCTTTCCATTTCCAGCACTTAACAGTGCCTTTTACTGGACAGGTGTTCAAGAAATATTTACTAAATGAATAAACAGATGATAATCAAAAGAAAGGGAGTCAAGGGCATGGCCGGGCTAGTATACTGACTGTGCAGGTGAGCAGGAACACAGAGAATCTTCCTTTGTTCTCCACTCACGGGAAAAGGTGTCACCAGTAAGGAATAGGAAAGTTTTACCTCTCGTAAAACTTAGCCTGGATATTTCACAACTCTTCTTGATGCGGCTGTGACTGCAAGAGGGTCAGGGATGTGTGTGTTTTTCCTGCCTGCCCTTTGTGCCCAGTAACAGTCCTGGCCACCTGAGGAAATGAAGCAGCTAAGTGTGAGGAGTAAAGAAGGAGTGAGTGCCTCTATGCAGACAGAGGGAAGAAGCCCTCACGGGGAGGGGGAGACAAGATAGGACAACTAACGTTTTATAATCCCTCAACTCGTCTATTTGTATTCTGCTATTTCTCCGAGTAAGGTTATTTTGACCAGGAAACCCAAATCCCTCCATTAGGTAAGCACCCAGAAGTAACAGAAAAAAAAACAACAACAGACTTTTTACCTGGGCTCTGCATAGGAGAGCTGAAACATTAAATCAGGAAGGATGCTAGTATCTGAGATTGGAAACCCAAAATTGAAAAAGCCAATTTATCTTCTGATCCACTCTGACCCAGAAGCAAAATGTTGTCTTATAATTGAAAAGTGCTGAGATCCATGGATGGAAATGGTGCCCGAGGAAGCAGAACTATTCCTCCTCTACTGATGGATGTCGCTCAGATCCCATCTGGCGTAGCACTCCGTTATGTTTCACAGTAATGGACCAGAGGTCAGAAAGTCCTGGTTCAATTTGTACTCACATGCCATGTGGCACCTAGTCTTTCCCAGGTCCCATCGTGTACCCCGAGCTGCATTCCCAGCAGCTAGTGCTTTCATGCACCCCTTGGGCTTCCAGAGAAATCCACTGAGGCATTCCACCAAAGATAACTGTTGCCCACAATTCCTCAGGAGGGGTTGCATCAAAGTGGGGCTGGAATGGGTGGGGGTGCTCTGTAACCACTCTCTGTAGCCTTCTTGGGTCTCTCCCCACCAAGCCAACTCAAATGTATAATCTAAGTAAGAATTCTGCACTTGCTCTGCAAACACAGTGTCAAGAGAATCTCCTTAGCCCCAGTCTAAGCCGATCGCCTCCTCTGAGAGATTTGGGACCTGACATTGTTCCTACAGCTGTAAAATTAACTCTCCTTCCCCCAACCCCTCAGACCAAACCCAAAGGGCAGATCATAAAAGGCCAGATTTCAAGTGGCCCTTCTTCTCAACAAACAGATATCAGCAGTGAATTGAGAGGAATAGAGTTCCAGGTGAGGAAATAGGATGAGACGACTGGGATAATTCACCTAATTGAAGACTAAGAAAGGGGAAAACGAGCAGCTTTCAGTCACACCAGTAGGTGATGTGGCAACATGGCGTCCTGGAAAAAAGCCTGGCAGACCTGGGTTGATGCTTTGGCTCTGCTACTAAGTAGCTGTACTCTGGACAGATGTTTTTGTCTCTCTGAGTAAACGTGAGACCTCGGACTTATATTTTCTGTGAAGATGAAAAGAGGATCTGGGGTAAAGGTAGGCACCCCAAGTGGCAGCAGTGGCATTAACCACAGTGACCGTCATGGCAAGAATGGTCATGGACATTGTGCCCAGCTGTTTTCCACCTTGTATGAGAACTGAATAAGAAAGTGTCAAACTCTTACGAGCGGTGTAAGTGGAAAACATGAATAATTTCCCGATAGTGACAACTGACAAACTCGAGTCTGCGATTCTCCTGAACGGTCCCTAAAATAGAGATCCCTTTCTGTGAGTCAGCCTTGGCTTTGGTACGGTTTTACAGGAAGGCGATGAGATAGAGGGGTTGGTGTGCCATAGAATAAAGTGTCCTTGATCCTATGGCTAGGCATCGGGAACTGGAAACTGTAGGAGTCAAGTTCTTGTTTCTCTGTCCCACGTTCAGACTGGATGGCAACATTGCCCTCTCAGTAACCAGGAGAGGAAGTGTCACCTAAGAAAGCCCTTCCAGGTCAACAGCATCATTTGGCCAGGGCGCTGGGGCCGGCTGTGCGTTCCCGAGGCAGGCATTCTCTTCCAAACGGAGGTGGGAGAACTACTTGGTGGCTTTGGATTTTTTGCCTTGTCACAAGTGCTCAGTTAGCAGCTGCTCAAGGGAGCGCACGCCATGCTTTATGCATTTGAGTATCCTTAACATCGGGAGCCCAGAGTAATGCCTTGAGATCTGGGAGGAACAAGACAACACCACTCTACAATTTTAAACTAGGAGCTCACGAAGTGCTGGTCCAGTGTGGGCGGGAACTGCTGCTTTGGGAACTTCCACACACCCACGAAGGTACTTTTCTGCTTTTTAGCGTAGAAAGAGTGACCTTAAAAGCATTTTGTACAAAAAGGGAACCAGCGACCTGAATCACTATTCCATGTTCTGGAGGCAAAAATCATTTGAGATGTGTGGGGAGATAGAAAAGCAGAGTGATGATTCTTACCTAAGTTAGGATGCTCCCAGCTTATCGTAGGATTCAAGAGCTTACAGATGGAGCCCAGAGGAGGAAACCTATGTCATGAAGGAGAACAGTCCTGTTTTGGGTCCTAAAAAGGGTTATGGTGTCTTTATAGTCCCAGGTGTCCTCCCTAGCGTTGCCCTGGAGCAGGTGAGACCATGGCATAGGATGTTTCTGTTCTGAGGAGTGACTGTTTGGGGGGATTCCAAATCCTGTTACTTTTGAATTTTTTTTATTGGTTATGGAATAGATGGTTATGGAATAGATGTTTAGAATTATAAAGAAATTTAGAGAGAATGTAGCACAATTCAACATTTTATTAAAAAATTTTTAAAAAAATATTTATTTATTTTTGGGAGACAGAGAGACAGAGTGCAAGCAGGGGAGGGGCAGAAAGAGAGAGGGAGACACAGAATCTGAAGCAGGCTCCAGGCTCTGAGCTGTCAGCACAGAGCCTGATGCAGGGCTTGAACTCACAAAGCGTGGGATCATGTCCTGGGCTGAAGTTGGACGCTTAACTGACTGAGCTACTACCCAGGTGCCCCCATTTTAATTATTTTTTTAATGTTTATTTATTTTTGAGACAGAGAGAGACAGAGCATGAATGGGGGAGGGTCAGAGAGAGGGAGACACAGAATCTGAAACAGGCTCCAGGCTCTGAGCTGTCAGCACAGAGCCCGACGCGGGGCTCAAACTCACGGACTGCGAGATTATAACCTGAGCCGAAGTCGGCTGCTTAACTGACTGAGCCACCCAGGCACTCCCCATTTTAATTTTTAAGGTAACTTTTTTTTTCTTATTATACTGGTCATTGTGGAAGAAGCAGTAAACAGAGAAAAGGATGAAGAAAACAATCATTTATACTCTCCCTGCCAAGAAACAGACATCACTGTCATTTAAGTGCATTTCCTTCCTAACGTGTGTGTATATACTTAGATTGCACACAGTAACACACAATTAAGATTCTGTTAGATAGGTTTTATACCTTGATTTTTAACTTAATTTTATATCTTGATAATTTTATCATGTCCTTAAAATGCCCTCACTCATTTAAATGGCAACATAACATTCCACTATGGGAATAAAACATAATTTATTTGACTATTTTTATGTTGGTGGACATTTAACTTATTTCTGTTTCTCCATGATTATTGAAAACAAATTTAAAATACCTAGGTATTGATATCTCTTCCTGTCTCTAATTCTCTCCTTAGGTTTCATTCCTAGTATGAAAATGATTAGTTCAGGTTTGTGAATATTTTAGAATCTAACTGGCATAACAATGTCTGTGTTAAAGAATAGGAATTGAAGGCAAGAAGCCTAGAATGTTCTAGGGATCTCACAGTTCTTCAATTTCAGAAGCATGCCCAGAACCCATGCTTCCTGACTCCCCAGCCAAGCTCTCTCACCTGGGCTTCAAGATCCAGTGGAAGAGAAGGAAGTAAGAAATTGTGTTAATCAATGCATGCTGCGTTCTTTTTGCCAGGAAAATGACCTGCTGAAGTGTTTATGTATTCTCAGATTGCGTGTGTATGTGTGTGCACTAATAAAAATCATTCAATGGCTTGGGTCGAAAAGGCTTTCTCAGGGGCAAATTGCTATTTACCCTGACGCCTAAGCAAAATATAGTTTCAGGCAATTAAAATAACTGAAGTAGAAAAAAAATTCAGTTATCTGTGCTGTATTTTTGGTAACTTCCATTTAGAGAATTGCATGTGAAGTTAAGGCTGGCTTATTTAGGCTGAAGGAGCGAAACCTTCAGAGTTGACCAAGGTAGGGTAACGGCAAATTTCCAGTGCCGGCTGCAAATTTAAGACGTTAAAAAGCAATTTGCAAGTCTTAAGTATATACCAAGAAGGCACAAGACCTTGTTCTAAAATAATAACTGTGGCTTAATAAAATGTAGAAGCTGAGAGCTTCCTGGGATTATAATGAAAGATATTTCTATGTTTGGAAGACACTTTGGTAATTTGCATATTTATCGGGGCTCTTGCTGAGGAGAAGACCAAGGACAAAACAGGGTCCTAACTCGTCACAAGTCCATTAACTTTGTGTGCAAAGTCCAAGGTCTTCTTAGGATTTGGGAAGAAAAATAAGTCCATGGTAGTGGAGTCTGGGGTGGAAAATGCCCCATCAGGGGAGAGCTGTTGTTTGCACGCTCCCAGGAGAGGGGTCCCCAGGGCACTGTGACCAGTCTGGCCCAATGGAGGCCAACTTTCAACAAGGAGCTCTTAACCCACAGTCTCCTGTGAATACAAAGGAAGGACATTTCTGTTTCAACCTCTACATTTTCCTTTCTCCTCTTTTCATCCCACTGTATACCTCCATTGCCTTATCACTGCCTCGCTGTCCCAGCTGACCAGGATAGACTTACAAATGGTGAGAAATTGGGAGGAAAGATTATTTAATTTCTACATCAGTTGTGAAGCCTTTTCAATGGAGAAGAACTGAAATTGCTGTGCTATTAGGGAGACATCACTGGGAATGGATACGATCCCGTGCTTTAGAGGAGACAGGCTGAGGGAGTCCCACCTCCAACACTACGCTCTTGTGGGCAAATGGCAGGAACTCTCTGGGCCTCAGTTTCCTCATCTCTGAGTTAGAAACAACAATCCTTGCCTCTTTGGGCAGTGAGGACAAAATGAGATAAAGCAGATAAATTACTTAGCACACTGCCCGGAACTTAGCATGCTGCCAGTGTTATTACCAGCTACTGGCATTGTGCGTCTCCTCCCTTGGAAGTTCCTTCTTCCCAGTCAATATCGCCTTATAGTGACCATTTCTTCAAATGACTACTTGTCACTGAATGATTCTTTAAAAAATTTTTTTTAAATGTTTATTATTTTTGAGAGACAGAGAGAGACAGAGCATGAGTCAGGGAGGTGCAGAGAGAGAGAGGGAGACACAGAATCCGAAGCAGGCTCCAGGCTCTGAGCTGTCAGCACAGAGCCTGATGTGGGGCTTGAACTCATGAACCCGCAAGATCATGACCTGAGCCAAGTTGGTGCTTAACCGACTGAGCCACCCAGGCACCCCTGAATGATTCTTAATGTAGCCACCAACATGTTCTGTTTTGCTTTTAAAGTTATGGATGGACATGCATTTTTTTTTTTGTCTTTTGAAAATTCAAAACCAAATGGAATTACCTTTATTGCTCCTAGTTGAGACAAAAGTCTTTATGTTCCTGTTTTGCAGGAAAGCAAGCCTAATGATTTCTGAGAATCTTGCTATAATCACAGGTGAAACCCTCTTACTTCTGTAGTTCATTTGATAAACTGAACTTAGGAGCTGTGTTCTAAGGTAACACGGAGATTCCCAGGTGTGTATAGACTTTGGATGGAAATGGATAGGAGGATAAGAGAAAGAACAAAACGGTCTAAGTTGTAAAAGGTTTAGGAGTGGAAATACTCCTAAAGAAGGGAGGAGAAAAGGCTTAGCTCTCCGGTTTTGGCAAGGCAGAAGTGAACGCCGCTGTGTGGGATGCTTGGCCATTCAATGCAAGGTGGAGGATAGGGCACATGCATGGAGGAGACCATGCCTTTTAAGAGATATGTTTATCTGATGCAAGACTCTTTTTTTGTTCTCAGGCACAAGAAGCATAATGAGAATAAAAGATAAGTTAACCCTATGGCAGTGGATTATGTCACAATAGACATGTTTCTCCTTGAAAGATGCGTGAGGTGGGTCCTGGTACCAACAGGAGAGGATTCTGGGCCTTTACCAAAAATAGAAGATTACCCTCTAGTGGCGCTTCGAGAAAACTGCAGGCACATGACCCTCAATGTAAAGATATTTAACAGAGATGTGAGGGACCTTGTCTATCGTTCATAAACGTGGCCATCTGCTGCCACCATCACCTTGTCTTGTCCAGGCTGAAGAATGGTGCTTCCTTTCCTCTCTAAACCAGATTCCTGAACATCAAATGGGAAGCCATGCACTGTAGTTAATTTTATCATAAGTTTGCTCAATGCAATGTGTCTAGATCATCACTGTTTTTATTAATTAAAAAAAAAGTATGACTAGAATTAACTTTTCATTCAAATCAGTGCTGCTTCACATTTTTGGTTTTTCATAATATTTGGTCCAAATGAGTTTCAGCAGAGCACCTGGAGAAAAATTAATAGCTAATAACAAAATTAGGATCAGACAGATCTACTCTTCTGGACTTCAAAAGAAGGAGGGAATGACCATGTGTACCATTGAATAGTATTAGCTTTAGTTCTTAATAAAAGTATTAGCTTTTATTCAAATATCAACACCCTTAGCAGCTGGCAAAATCAGTACATTAACTTTGAAACTTTCAGACTGAAAGTTAATCCATATTTCGTGCTAGAATATTATGGCCACAACCTCCAGTACTCCACAAAACTTGGGAAGGAAAAGCACTATCATAAATATTCAACATTTGAAAAAGTCTCATTTGAAAATATTCATGTAGGTGACCAGAGAATTTAGCTCACAGAAATAAAAGTGAGAATTTGAAATGGATTCATTTGCTCTTTCGGTAAAGGTGGTCCTCCCTGGACCTGAGGAAACTCTCAGCTCAGTCTAAGAGGTAAATATGATAAGGAATTATAGCTGGCCCAAAGGAAAGTAATGTTTTCACTTAAAAAAAAAAGACTTAGGTGTGCCTGGGTGGTTCAGTCGGTTAAGTATCCGACTTGGGCTCAGGTCATGATCTTATGCTTTGTGAGTTCGAGCCTCACATCAGGCTCTATGCTGACAGCTCAGAGCCTGGAGCCTGCTTCAGATTCTGTGTCTCCCTCTCTCTCTGCCCCTCCCCCCACTCACACTCTGTCTCTCTCTCCTTCAAAAATAAAAAACATTAAAAAAATTAAATAAAGAGACTTGAAGTCTTTTTCAGGTGGGTTTTTTGTTTGTTTAAATTAGAATAGGGTTGTGAGGAGAATATGTTCAATGCTTTGATAAATTTGTTTTGGACTATTCTTTTTCCTACAAGATACTTTGATGTCTGTGATTTGGACCCTGCCCTGCAGTTACATGGAGGAATAAGCCATGGACAGAAGATATTTAAGGTCAATTTCAAAGGCAGTGTACAAAAGAATGCTTAAAATAAAGATAATCAGTTGAAAAAATTACTATCACAGAAAAAAAGTACTGTGTTCATTTGGGAACATGTGGGACCAAACTGGAAAGAGTACCTGCCACGATCTTAATGATAATAATATTGTTGGCGACAACTGAGTTTTTTGTCCATTTAATAGTTCACAAATCACTCTTGCACATGTTATCGTTGTCAAGTGGCTTCAGGGAAACAGTAGAGCTGGTTTTAAAGGAAATGGGACTTCTAAAACTCTGTGGAACTTTAAATCTTTTCAGAGTCTTTTTAAAAAATTTTTGAGAGAGAGAGAAAGACAACAGGTGCAAGCAGGGGAGGGGCAGAGAGAGAGGAAGAGAGAGAATCCCAAGCAGGCTCCGTGCTTGACTTGGGCTCGAACTCATGAAAGGTGATGTCATGACCTGAGCTGAAATCAAGAGTTGGATGGTTAACAGACTGAGACACCGAGGGGCCCCTTTTCAGAGTCTTGAGTAGAATCAAGCTAAGTAAATGTAGCCCTTGATTTTATGACAAACTGTATAGTGGGTAATTTTAGAAAAGTTGTAGCTTTTCTTTTTTAACAATAAAAATTGTTTTATTTATTTTTGAGAGAGAGAGAGAGAGAGAGAGAGAGAGAGAGAGAGAGAGAGAAAGAGAATGCTCATGGGGGGGGAGGGAAGAGAAAGAGAGGGAGATAAAGATCCAAAGTGGGCTCCATCCTGACAGCAGTGAGTCTGACGTGCGAGCTCGAACTCACAAACCGTGAGATCACAACCTGAGCCCAAGTTGGACGCTCAACCGACTGAGCCAGCCACCCAGGTGCCCCACGAGTTGTAGGTTTTCTAACGTGATTGAAATGGTACAATTTTATGTTAAATTATTTTCAAGTAAATCCTATCTTCTTAATTTAGCTAGGTTTGAAGTTTTAACATAAATATTGTTGACTTGGGAAGATTTATACCTAGAAGGAGCTCAACATAGTTATAAAGTGCTTTTCACTTGTAAAGAAGGTTACATTTCATTATTCATATGTGTCTGCAAACAATGCCATGCTGTATGGCATCTTGGAGAAAAACTCATAAGGATAATACAGCCTGAGCCAAGAGTCCGTGTTGAAGCTGGAAGTCTGGTGCTTCTCTGGTTGATCGAGAAGCTCTGTGGTAAATGTATAGGATTTTCACATCTCAGAAACAAGCTGTGAAAAGGCCTCATTGAGTATAGGAGATAAAATTTTCTACAAGTATTCTTAAAATTTAGTCATGATGATGGCAAAGTAAAGCCTTAGGTTTATTCTGTTGGAAAGGCGGAAGTTTTAATGGATAGAACTTTAGGCTTCATAAGCTATAACTGAAACAACGGGTGTTTTGATTGTATGGACGTTTTAGCTCTCCTTCTGCACCAAGGGATTATCAGCCCCGAGTAGTGTCATTACCCAAGTTGTCATGGTGATCCATATTCTGCTTATGAGAGAGCTATAATTTCAACTGTTGGAAAATACTTTCAAAACTTTGTTCAGATGAGGAAGCATGGAGGTTTTAATACAAATACAATATATCGATGACTCTTCTCTTTTGGATCTCTTGAAATCCAGTAAAAGCCATTACTGGTCTAGTTTTACTAAAAAAAAAATAGCATATAAGAAGATAAGAATATTGTATCAGATGTGGAATTTTGTCCAACTTGGTACTCATTCAGTTCAATACTATGTAGTAATTAGTCTATGCTTAATTCGAAATGGAATATTTTACAGTGACGTGCCTGGTAAACGTATCCCCTACCAGCACAGATGGCATAAAAATGCTTAGTGATTCTTTTTTCAGACTTCATGTCATGCTGTGGGAAGATATGGCTGAAATAAATACATTTTATTTTGCTTTGTGACATTTTTCCATATGATTTAATTATAGAGAGAAGGGCACACAGAGAGCGTCACTATTAAGTGGGATCCATTATATGCTTAAGAGCAAATTCAAATCTTTTGTTGAGCACATTTTTTGGGAAATAAATTGTGCACGCCATGTAAATAATATGACATTTGGTTGCAGTCAATTTAGTTTATGCATTTTGCCCAAAGGAACAGGTGATTCAAAGTTTAATTTGCCCCTCGTCTACTTATTCTTAATAACTTGCCACAGTAAGCAGTTCTTGGGATATCAATATACCAATTAACGAAATAATTCTTTCACCGCCATTGAAATAAAGGGTTGACGCTTATCTACATTTTTGTTGTTGTTGTTATTGTGCAGGGCAAATGGAAGAAGCAAAATAGTCACAGAGGAAAGCAGGGAGAGAAGGTGGGTTCGGCAGTGCCCTCGCAGCTACGGAAGAAGTGAGCACAGGCCTGCTTGCACCTGCGGACGGGGCCCAGCACTGCCCGCAAACCCCAGCCCAGCTCACAGGGGCTCCAAGGCACTGCGTCTGGGAATTCAGGCCTCTGTGCTCCTCATAACAATGGGTCGGTTTCGTATTAAATTTGAGTTTGGAAGGATTCAGGGAGCTCGTTGGCCGGAAGCGGTGAAAACTTCAGATAAGAAAAATTGTATTCGGTTTGCGTGATAAAGTTTTTGCAATACGTTCGACATTTCATGAAGTTTGTGCCAAATAGCGGATGTGCTGGCCACGCAGCGCCGTCTTTCGTTCAGCCATCATCGGTGCCACTGTCCTAAGTGAGCTCCCCCGACGTCACACCTGGACCAGGACAGCTGGCTCTGCAGTGCTGTTTCTCTTCCATTCTCCCTGTTCTGTTGCCCTCCCTCCCTCCAGTGACCTCTCTGAAGCCTGGGGGCTCGGGGGGAGCAAGTCTTCAATTTGGAACTCCGTCCTTGATCCCCCCAGCCTGGATCTGCTGACCCTTCCCTGGGTGCCCTGGCCCTCCGTGCTCACCCCATCACAGCAGTTATCATGAGGATGGAGATTTCTGGTACATTTGTCTGTTTTTCTCCATGACATGGGCGTCTTCTTGACACCCAGGGCTGTGGCCCCTTTCCCAGGGTACTCCCTGTATTTGGTACCTCTAGGTCACGGTAAGTAAGTGGTGGGCGATTGAATGAATGGAGTCACTCGCTGTCAATTCCGCCTTGTCAGATTTTGGTGTGAAATCAGACTCCCCAGCTTGGTATTCACCAGATTCCAGTGAAGCATCAGCTATGGCCGCCTCACAGCCTTCCCTCCCTCTGCCCTTGAGCTCCATTCCTTGTCCACACTCTTGGCCAACTACACTGTTGACTGTGTTCTGAAGAGGGGCCACGTCCTCTCTGCCTTTGCTATGCCGTTCTTTCTGTCTAGAATATGTTTAATGTTCATCTCAAGAAACTATAAACCCCTTTTAGGGCTGTGCTTCAACAGACCTTTTCAAGACTCCCATTTGGAATGAATCCAGCCATCCTTTCTTGCATTTTACTTGTCACTAGGTAGCACTGGTCACATGTTGGCCCCTGGGGATAGGGACTAGATGTTTTCACGTTTTTAACTCTCATAGAACCTAGCATACCTACAAGGCACTTAGGAGATACTTTATACATGCATTTGGCATCAAACGTCTCTGAGGACCACAGTAGCAGATCCTTGTTTAGCACATCACAGTTTCTATCCATCCATTCATCCATCCATCGCATCCATCCATCCATCCCCTGAGCTGACATCGTCTTGTCAAATCACCACGGCTGCTCCATAAGGATAGGATCAACATGTAAGGTCAACCCCATGGGCTTCAGAATGGCTCACTGGCTTGTCTGAGGCCATTCAGTGAACATGAATACTGGGATTTAAACCTAGGTTTCTTTCTTTAAGCTAGGTGTCCTGCCTAGTTAAGCAAGGTTTTAAAATCAAGTGTGATAGCGGCCCCAGCTTGAGTGTTAGGTCCAAAACCAATGTACCAGAAGATGAGAGATGGAACACATTTAAATATTGCAATATTTATTAATCTCACAGTTTTGCAATCCAGCTCCCAGGATTCCTGCTATAATGAAAGGTTTCACAAGATTTTAAAGTAGCCTTGTTTTCTTTTCTGGTCACCCAAGCAAGGGATACACACAAGACCCCTTTCATCACTCCCCAGAGCCCACTGGACTATGGATTGGATGTGGAGGATAGACCAGAAGTCATGGCAGAGTCTTGTCCAGATCTGAGAGGACACTTCCACTGGGGTAAGGTGGGTCCTAAGTCCCCAACTGGGGCCCTAGTTTAGTGGCATAGTGCATGGGCAGGGGCTGGGATGGCTACACGAGCTAATTCAAAGAGTTAGGAAAGGATTAGAATGGCAGAGATCAAATAGAAGCTGAAAAGACTGTGTCATGAACACTAGTGACTCAGATATTTGGAGGAATTTGAAGATTAGAGTTATTGCAGAACAAGTGGGAATAGAAAGAAACAAATACTATTTTGTTTTGTTATTGTGACCCAATTTCTACTTCCTAATTACTTTCCTTCAATATGCCCTCCTTCCTTAGAATTTTCCAAATTGTTTTACTTCTTTTTCTTGTCAGACATTTTTTTTTATGTGGAACTTTGTAGAATTTCACAATTATGCATGAGAATAGAAAAGCAAGAAATGAAAATCTGAAATAATGTCTATTTAAGCAATTTCTGCTTATCTGAGAAAGATTGTTGATACACGACAACTTAAAAAATTAATCACACATGTATTTACTTCTAAAATATACTATTCATAGGTTGGGGCACCTGGTGGCTCAGTTGGTTAAGTGTCCAACTCTTGATTTTGGCCTTTGACTCTTGATCAGGTCATGATCTCATGGTCGTGGGATTGAGCCTATATCATGAGCCTAAATAATGGCAAAGATGAATTTTCAAAGGGAAACAGAAGATCTTGATTATTATTTTAAAGCTATGACTACTATATTTTATTTTTTAATTTTTATTTATTTATTTATTTATTTTGAGAGAGATAGCATGAACAAGGAAGGGGCAGAGAAAGAGGGAAAGATTCTCTGTCCCTTCCTTGTTCATGCTATCTCTCTCTAAATAAATAAATAAAAATTAAAAAATAAAATATAGTAGTCATAGCTTTAAAATAATAATCAAGATCTAAAAATTCTGTTTCCCTTTGAAAATTCATCTTTGCCATTATTTGCTTACCTTTGTATTATGCAATAAGTTATTATTCACACCGAAAGGAATTTAGGATGAAGGTCTAAATCTATTTTGCTATAAACTCTCTTATAGATTTTAATATTTAATATGTTATTAAATTTTTTAAACTGCTATAGACAATTTCTAAATTTATAAAATAGAATTAAAAAGTTAGATACAAGAATAAAATCATAAGAATATGGAAAATAATATGTTTAATACTATTAAAATCTGTAGCATTTAAATATGGCTCAAAAATGGAGTTGATGAAAAAGTTGAGTTGGCAAGCAGATGTGGAAATGGTCGAAAATCCCCACGTGGGAGCTGCTGCCATGTTTTAGACCGTGGACATGGAGATTATCCAATTATCTCAAAAGAAGGAGGTCAGGTCCTGATTTCCTCTAGTCTCTCCCTCCTGGGGTTACTGACGCCCTCCTCTTGTAGGCAGAGTTGTACTTGTTTCCTGGCTAAACTTGGTCAGAACTGAATTATATTAGCAGACTGAGCTGATGAGATCTGAGTTAGTCTTGCTGTATGGTCCTTGGTGGGTGTTAAGGCAGCCAGCCCAGTAACCCAGCACTTTCTGGCCTTGCTGGGTTGGCCAAGCCTCCTAGCTGGCCTTCTGTCTTCAGGGCAGGGACAGGACACCGCTATGCTCTGCTTTGCTGGGGCCTGGATCTTTGACTAGCTCTTGCCGGTTCTGGGAGCTGTGGTCCCACTATAGTTTTTAGCTTTGGCCGCATATCAGTACCACCTGGGAAACTTTAAAAAAGGCCCAAGGCCAGGCTGAGCCCCAGGCCTGAATCTCTGTGGGACTAGGAAGTTGGAGAAAATTGCACAGGCATCTACTCTGGTAATCTGCATGGGTCAATTCAAAGGATGCTCTCTTTCTTGTTGGATCAGATAGAACAGGAGAGGAAGAAATTGGCTGAAACTTAATGAAAGCTGAAAAGACTGTGTCATGAACACATGTGACTCAGATTATTTAGAGGCATTTGAGGGGGTTGGGGTTGTTGTGGAACAAGTGGGAATAGCAATCCGCATCAGGGCATTTAAAACTTCCCATGTGATTTCAATGTCCAGCCAAGACAGAACAAGGTCCTTCCAGGACCTGAGGAACCCTGGAGCCGTGTTGATAAGGATTACTGGTTTCTGAGACCACTCACTGCTTCTCCCTGGCTGTATCCCACCCAGCAGAATGGTCCTCTTTATAGATCACCACCTGCTCAGACCTTGCCTTCCTGGTTCCCCCCGGCTGAGACAGGTCTCAGTAGCTGTGTGGTTACTCTCAGCTTTTCCTTCTGGCAGATTCCATGCTTTGGAGGCTCCAGCAACCCCTAGACCCAAGGCTGCTCCAGAGATGTTTACTGCCCATGGAGTTATACATCTCTCCTAGTAAGTTGCATTTGATCCTTTGGGTCAAGTGCTTTTTGCCAGGTATACATCTAGCCGGTTCAACTGAAAAGATGTAGATTTAAAATTTCATGCAAATCCATTTGAGAAGGTATTACTATTGTGGCTAAGCCAAAAATCTTTAATAAATGTCTACATTTTTAATTCTTTTCTAAAACCTAGCTAAGTAATCCCTGGTTTCTGAGAGGTCCATGCAGCTCTTAGTAATTCCTACTGGATGCTGTGTAGTACAAGCTCTTAGTATATACAGCCACAGAACAAGCTTCCTTCCAACCTGGGTGCTAAAGCACACCCAAAGGCAAAACTCAAAATTCAGAAGATGTGGACCTTGACAAACAACCTCTTAGACTTCTAGAGGGTAGAAGGGGTCAAGGTTATTGTTTGTCAGCATGAAACACACGAATCTTATTAAGAACATTTTTCCGGGGTGCCTGGGTGGCTCAGTTGGTTAAGCGTCTGACTCTTGGTATCAGCTCAGGTCATGATCTTATGATTCGTGGGATCAAGCCCAGCATCGAGCTCCACGCTAACAGTGCGGAGCCTGCTTGGGATTCTCTCTCTCCTCTCTCTCAGCCCCTCCTGTGCATGCTCTCTCTCTCAAAATAAATAAATACACATTTTTTAAAAAAAGAATGTGCTCATGAAAGTGCATGAAATATGTGTATACACACAATCTACAAGTTGTAATTTGCTTTTAGGAGCAAGATCCTAGAAACAACTTTGATGTCCATCAACGAAGAACTGGTTATAAAAATGTGCAGAGCCATGCAAAGGAATCTATTCAATTTTTGAATAAATGAGTAGATCTAAATGGCCTGATATGGAATGTTCTGCAAGGTATGGAATTAAATGACAGGAAAAATGAGAAATAAGAAATATTACAATTACTTCCAAAAATTTTGAAAATGAATACTCTAATTTTTTTTATCAAGAATAATGCTAATATGGCATGTCCTGGCCAATAAAAAATTAGCCTCACTGATGGAGAGGATTCAAACTCAAGGGTAATGACAAATAAAATAGGCTTATTAGGGGCACCTGGGTGGCTCAATTGGTTGGGCGTCTGACTGGCTCAAGTCATGATCTCACAGCTTGTGAGTTCAAGCCCCACATTGGGCTCTGTGCTGACAGCTCAGAGCCTGGAGCCTGCTTAGGAATCTGTGTCTGCCCCGCTCTCTGCCTCTTCCCTGCTCGCACTCTATCTCTCTCAAAAATGAATAAACATTTAACAAAATTAAAAAAAAAAGGCTTATTAAAGTTAGAACCATATCCTGGAAGGACCCAAAACTCCAGACTATGAGATTCAACAAAATTCAAGAGGTAACGGGGGCCAAGTACACAGGTGCTGATGACGCATCATGGAGGTACCAAGATGGCGCACCTTATCTAATGGGACAGGTATGGATGTGGACTTCCTAGGCAGGTCAGTGTTCCCCAATTGCCACTTCCTCTCTGTGTCCCTTGGCATGTAAGAGGCCTAGGCTTCGGCTGCCTCATCTCCACAGAAGATGCTTATGAGTAAATAAGATAATATTTAGAATGAACCTAACAGAATGCCCAACATATTAAATGCTTAATATGATAGCTTGTGGAGGGCAGAAAAAGTCTAGGGAGTGTAGTGGGAATTCCTCCAAGAAGAGAGGGTTTTGTTCCCTTAAGCATAGTAAAGGGGGAAATTAAGCTGAGTATGTATATTCTTCTCAGCAAGTTTCAGGTTCAGTAATTCTGAATTGGGGTTGGAAAATTGGAAAGAAAATTGAGTTGTGGGGGCAAAATAACTGCTTAACTTAATTACTAAAATGCCTCACTTCCCTATCGTGATGTCAATACTGTGCACGCTGCAATTCAAGCTCCTGTAAGACAGCTATTTTGTTAAAATTTGGGACAAAAGGTATGCCATTTATTAATGCATCAATATATTTTAGTGAGTACAATACATGAAAAGGAAAAAAGTAATTATTCACCTACAGGTTAGACCTCCATTATTTTAAGTCTTGGCGACTTGCAAAGCTCTGCATGAAAAGTAATACAAATACATTTGAGTTAACTCTGTGGTAAATTAAATATCTTAGATATTAAATACACTTGACAAGACATCTCGAGGTACAGAAAGGATGCTGAATAGGGAACATTATTATTTAGGCTGGTGACAGACTTTGAAGTAGATGGATTTTTTGCTACTCACAGATATATTTTCACTATCGTTTCCTGATTATTAAAATGGCTGTAGAATCTTTATTAAGTTTCCCGGAAGCATTAACTCTGTTAAAATTAAGAAATCTCATCCAACTATGGTGTCTACAAAATACAAGAAATGACAATAAATCCATCCCTTGGACTTGACAAAAACAGATAATACAGAATATTTTCTTTGGTTTGGGTCTCTTAATCTAATAATGGTTCTTAGATGCAGAGAAAAATAATAAAAATAAAAATCATTAAGCTATGGAAGTAGGTAAAAAAGACGCTGTGGAAGAAAGCTAGGCTCTATGGGAAAAGGGCTAGTAAGAAGATAGTAGGCTGAGTGAAGGTGGTTGATCTTCAGGGAGGAAGGGAGAGGAAGTCACAGTAATGGAAACAGAATGAAGACCGGCACCAGAGGAGAGGGGAAAGTGTCTAATCATGTCATGAAAACTCTAGGATTGTCAGCTCTGGAACTCTAGCAGAACGAGAAAACACTTTATTGAAGGCATACCTTTAGGATGCTATTACTGAGGTGATCTGAGAGAGTGTTCAACACTCTTATTTGTGGAAGAATCTAGAAAGGACAAGTAATTTAATCAAGTTTTTGCTTGACCCTGCATGAGTAAATAAAGTAATATATGGAAAGAATTTAGTAAAATGTTGTTATATTAAAAACATGGTGGCTAAGGAAGGAAGAAAAAAAAGGCAGGGAGTGTAGAGCCAGGATTAAAACCCATAACTTGGGACTCAGTCCAATACTCTTTCCACCAGCCACTCAAAACAGTTTTTTTTTTTAAATAAAATTGTATAAATGCAAGTATAATAAGGCTGGAATAACCCTGCCTTTATAGTACATTGATATCCTTTGTTTTAGTTAAAAATAACAATGACATTTTAAAACACTAACCTAATGCCAGACAGATGCAATATTTAAATCCCTTAAAACGTTGTATCATGTTACATCAGAACAACCGTATCTGTGACTAAGGAGCTCAGAGAAGTTAACTAAGTTGTCTAAGTTCACACAGCTGGCAAGTTGATCATTTATGAGTGGACCAGCTCTCCATTACTTCAAAGTCCATGCTCTTGACATTGAAAGCAGCTTGTTTTCAGTGGAATGTTCTGCCTCCAAGCAACATGTCTACTCAGGAAGGATGTGGATATAAATGTAGACTCATAGTCTACTCATAGTTAATATGACAGCACGATGAATAATTGGATTATGAAATGTGGTTATGAAATGGTTCTCCAAAACTAAAGAAGGCATGTGTAGTTTGAGAATGGTAATGAAGCTGGATGCCAGTAGCTCTCAGTACCTCAAACCTACTTCAGGGTGAGCAAGTGCCTGGCACATCGGACTTTATAATATTATTCCTTAATAATATGTAATTCAGAATTGCATACTTAAGTCACCTTAAGATTGTGATGTATTACAGAAGCAATGGAATTCAGGGTTATATTTTACCATTATCTCTTCCCATTTAAAAAATAATTTTAAACACAAATTTAAGAAGTTGTCATTGCCACGAGTTTAATTCTGAGTAACAACCTGGCTTGCTGTGCACCTTTCAATGATACACATGCTGCCATAATTTATATTCCCGACTTCTCTTTCCCAGGTTTATTGCTCTTGGCCATTTGCATAAAAATGAAATCTTTGATCTTTCAGGGTTCATCAGCTCAAATAGCTTATTCCCCATCCTAAGACACAAGTAATGAGGGGTGAAAGGGGTTTAGTGGTTCACTTCAGTCAGGCGTGCACAAACAGGTCACTAAAACCCACCTCGCCCTCCTCCACCTCACTGTGGCTCCTTTTACTGTAATTCTGCACTCAAGCCGATCTCAAGGTCTCCCTGGCTCGAACATGAATTAAGGTGGCCACTCCCTGCAGGTACAGGTCTTAACACAGTGAGCAGCCTCATTTTTCTAGAGGCAGAAAAACACAGGCAATGGTCCAATGTCGACTCCTCCACTTACCAGAAGACCTGGGTGCATTTCTCAGGCTTTCAGAGCTGAGGTTTTCTCTCCCATAAAATGGAGGGTGTTAAAATTACCACCTCACATGAGGATGGTGGGGAATAGAAGGGATATTATCCACCAGGGTTTCCTAGGTGATTCCACAAATGTTTTTTTTCCCATCCCTTTCTAAGAGTTATGGGATTTTTGGGTCCTAATGGAAATATGAAGAATAAAGTCCACCAATTTTCCAACTTTCATTAGTTGTCAACTGATGAGTAAATTATACCCCATGTATTTCTCATCCAATGACAATTTTTATAGTTATTCAACACGCAGGAAGGGTTGGCTGAATAAAGCTCTAAGGGACATGGGGGACAGAATATAAGGGATGATAGAATCCTCAAAGCCAGTGCTGATGGTTTTGTTTAATTTACTAGTAGTGTAGTAAACTGAAAAATTAGTTTATTTCTTTTTTTTTAAATTCTGAGACATAACTATTTATATTTTCTACCCACTATATAACTATCCTCATGTTAAGCTGGGGATAAACATAAATACCACCAGTGGGACACGTGCTATGCATCTTTCAGCACATCCATTCACTCCTTCAACTGTCATTTATGATGCACCGTGTAAAGTCCTGGGGATGCGATAATAAGTCAGACTGCCTCCTCACCCTCCGGGGGCTTGCTTTCCATCATGGGTGGGGGGGTGCTCAATAGGGAAGGAGTGACATGTGAGAGCAGAGTTAGCAAAGGTACAGAGACATACAACATTATGATATAGTTTCTTAAATGTCATGTGCTACTTGACATGGGATGGATAGCTTTATATGCTCAATTAGGAACTTTGGATTTTATCCTACATGCAGTATTTACTAATTATAAGTAGAGTAAGAGCTGTGTTTGAGAAAGATTACTCCAGTAATGATGTGGTAGGCAAGGAAGTGTTTCCCTCCCCTCGTTCCCTCCATGTCCATATCCTCATTCCTGGAGCTTCTCGATGTGTTACTTACATGGCAAAAAGAACTTTGCAGATGGGCTTAAATTAAGGACCTTGAGGTGGGGAGATTATCCTGGATAATGTGTCTAATGTAATGAATGTAATAATGGTCCTTAAAAGAGCAGTATTAAAGATGTCAAAGAAAAAAGTAGAAAGATGCAATGCTGTTGACATTGTAGATGGAGGAAGGGTCCTTGGCACATGGACCCTGGAACAGGAAGCTGGAACAGGAAAAGAAGCATCTCCTAGAGCATCCAGAAAGACACACAGTTATGTAAAAACCTTGGTTAAAATCCAGTCAGACCTGTGTTGGGTGTCTGAACTAGAGCCGTAAGACTGTAAGTTGGTTCTGTTTTGGACTAACTTTGTCAACTTGTTAGAGCAGCAGTAGGAAACAAGCCCAGACGATTTTAGAGGAGGACTGAGGGAGACAGATCCTCAGTCTGAACAGGGGCAGTAGCAATGGAAGGGAAGAGGTTTGCTAGATGCAAGGTGTACTAAGGGGACAGTACAGACAGGGGTTGTGACTAGAGGGACAAGTGGTGGTGCTTTGAGAAGAGAGAAAGAGTCTAAAATGGCTCCCAGGTTCATCTGCGGACTAGGTAGGTGAATGAGGAAATGCAGCGAGAAGAGCAGGTTTGGAGGAAGATGAGAGGTTAGCAATTTGGGGTACCTTTGAGACTTTGGGGAAGGCAGGGAGTTCGACACAGACTTAGGGGGAAGTCTGGGACTGAAATTTTGGAGTCATGGGCTTGTAGGTGATGGGTGAATCCAGAAGAATGGCTGACACCCCAAGGGAGAGAGACTGCATGAGCCAAGATCCAAAGACAAAACCAGGGCATCTCACAGATGGATGGGAGGGTTTTGTACAAGGTAAGGAGTGATTGCACAGAAGAGTCCTGGAAAAGAACTCAGCCCATCTCAAGAGGGAGGCCCTCAAAGAAGTGATAACTAATTTCGGTCCTGAAGGATGAACCTGGAGAAAAGAGGGGTGAGGACATTCCAGACAGAGGGGGTCAAATAAGGAAGATACAAAGACCTAGCAGAAGACAAGCCACAGAATGGCACAGTGTGTACCAAGAACCAGCGACGGTGTGGCTTGGCTAGAAAGTGAAATGAGAGGATGTGCTTAGACAAAAAGGTGGATTGGAATATAATCTTTGCTTGGGCTGGGGATGGGATGGCAGAAAATCAGAAAGGGGTTTTGAATTGGCCATGGGATTTAGAGTTAGTTGAGTGGATTTATAGTGATATTGAAAACGAATTTTTAAAGTCACAGATCAGAGATATTTTTAATTAACTTCCTAGTTTCTGATGTTTAAAATAGCTGGCAGATAAATTTTTCTATTGTATGGCTCTAATTATGCCATGGTACTCAAAAAGTTTCCATAGATTACAAAAAGGTCAGTATCTCCTTGAATCTAGGCATCCTCTTACAGCCAGCCGATCAGGGCCTCTCATCACTCTTAAATGCATCCCCATCTCTGGACCCGGCTCCTTAGCCTGCCACACTTTCCTTCCCTGTCTTCCTGCATCATATCCAGTTTTTACTCATTCTTCCAAGCCCAGTTCGAATGCCACCTGCTCCAGAGAGTATTTCCTGGCTCCTGGAGTAGGAATTGCCCGCTCTCCTTACTGGATCCCTCTCTTGTCTAGTGTTTCAGTTCATTTTCCCGGCCCTGACTGTTCATCACTGGCCAAATCTATAATTTTCTAGCACAGGGCAAGACGTAGGGGCAAAGGAAGCAGAAACATCTTGATCAGAAAGAGTCTCTTATATCAATTTGGACTTTCAAGCAGGGAGGTCACATTAAGGAAACAGGCTCTCCACCAGCTGATTTGGGAGCTTCGTGTAAAATCGAGAAGTGGGAGGTAAAGCAGGAGGTATTAGTAAATTCAATAATGTAGGTGTGAGAGCTTTGGAGGCCAGGGTAAATCGTTTGGTATTATCAGTTATGATATTTACAATCATATTAATTTCACATTAATTGTTTTTAACTTATCCTGGCTAGAGTAGTAATTACATCTAGTAACCTCCAGTATTTCAAGGACTGGAACTTTGGCTTGATTTGTTGATGTGATAGTCTTGGCATGTAGCACACAGGTGATCATAGGACATAGATCATGTATGTATGAGACATGTGGTTGCCAGACAAAACACAGGATGCCCAGGTAACTTTACATGTCAGATAAATAATAAAGAATGTCTTAGGATAAGTGTCCTAAATATTGCATTACTTATTACTTATACTAAATATTACTTACACTAAAAAAATCATTTGTTATTCATCTGAGATTCAGATTAATGAGACATCCCATATTGTAATTTGCTAAATCTGGCAAGTGTAGATTGCATATGAGCAGGAAGCAATATCCAGACCCAGAGGAAGTGATTTCTAGCAAATCAGCATGGCTTATTTAATTCCTTTTCTCCCCTGGTGGTTTATGATCCTTTAGTCTGCCTCAACACTGAAAATGTAAGGATTCCTCCAGAAGTGCACCTCACGTAGTATTACATGCTACAAATGAGGAAGAGTCCATAACCTTTTAAGATGAACTGTCAGGGTATTTCCCCAAGCTGTCAAATGGTCTTTCTAATGTTTAACCTAAATATCTAGGTTGCTGACCACTTTTCTCATCTTCCCTGCAGTGGCACTGGAGAACAAATGACCACAGAGGACCTACAGAGCCTTTTATAATGACACTGTAGGTGTTTATACTGTTTTCTCTCTGACCTTTCTGTTTGGCCAGCAACCCTATCAGCATCTATCAGCACAGAGTCGCCGAGGCTGCGCAGGGCTGACTGTTCAGGGCACCACCATTTATGGAGCACTGACCCCACTGGAGTCCCAGAGCCATGGCTGGGAAACTGGCTCTTCCCACCTTCCAGGTGTCTCGGGACAACCCCAAGGGAAAGAGAAGACATTCAAATGCTTTTCCCTTGGACTCATGTAAATGCCCACCTTCCCTTAGAGAGGCAGCACCCCTGTGTGCAAAATCACTACAGTCCTACCTAGAGCCTGGCATCTTTCAGTTTCTGACCATTGTTGGTAATCATTTTTTTCCTCTTTCCTAACTTCATTCTACGGAGTCCAATACTAGAGCTGAAAGCTTTCCATTTTGAGGAAGAATTAACTCCATGCATCTCACACTCAATCGCCGGCATATTGATATGTCACAAAAACAGTTGGCGATTTTCCCAGTTGTACTCAGCGTTCACTTATGAATACCTCTTCACCTTTCCCCCCATCGTGGATCTAATTACTTTCTTTTCTTATTTTGTATTTCAAGGATGATCACTGTTCCAGGGTGGTGTGCATTGGTCTTTATTGGCTTCCATTGTGCTCCATTGAGCCATCCATCTGGTTCACCTGTATCATTTTAGGCACTTCAAACTGTTGAGTGACATAGTCTCTAGACTGATGTAAGAACTTCTCTTTTAGAAATGTCAAGAATGTGCATGATTATATTGGAAACAATAATAGATTAATTATTTCTGTATTTTCAAATATATTACTTAAAATTGCATGTTGGATACACTGGAAAACAAAATAAGAGTAGTATTTTAATAAAAATACACCTAAAGTATAAATCTCCCAATTTAATTATTTCCAGCATCAGTGGGTGGATGAAACAACACTGAACATGCATAGGTGGGAATCCAAGATTTCTTCTCCCCTTTTCTGTGTGTGTGTGTGTGTGTGTGGCGGGGGGGGGGGGGGAGAGGAGGGGGGGCAGGGCCGCCACATTGTAATCAGATCGGAAATGCAAACATTCAGTATCCCTTGTGTTGGTCATAAAGAATAAAAGTTCCTGACTATACTTTGGTGCTTAAAGGCTAAGTTTCAATCTGGAGATAAAAAAAAACAAACAGACAATCTTTCCTCAAGATAGAAAGTTTCTATCCAACATTGAAATACAAACAAAAATTATGCTATATGGAAATTTGTCCACACATATTGCAAATTGTTTCCATTTTCCTTTATTGTCCTCTAATGATCTCATCAAGAGTGCATAATTAGTTCGCGAGACTGCAAAATGCTGGCTGTGCCCTGAAGCAGCCAAGCAGGATTCTTGACTAGCCCTCATCCCCTCTGGAGCTCACCACTGTCCCCCTGTGCACAGAGTAGGCAGAGAGCTGCAGGGGTGCTCTCTGTCTTGACCCAACAGTTTAGGGGGTATGCTAGTCTGCACTAACACTTTATATGAAAAGTTTTTTCGCTTGTCAGTTAGCTGCCAATGTCAGTTAGTAGTGGCTTTTGATGTCTTCCAACATCGCTGTAAGCTGCTGGGCAGATGGGTTTGGGGGCCAATTGTCCTTGCTCTGCACACAGCCCTTAATAGATTCTTATCCTGAGTAGAATGTGGGTCCAGTAGTAAGTTAGGGATTGAAATTCCAAAACCAAACCACGGATCCTGTCATATCCACAGTTATGATCAAGGTCCTTCCTAAATTCTGGGCTTTGTTCTTTTCTGGTGAGTGTGAAATGGAAATAGGTCCTTTTAAATGTGGGGGGACCTACGTGGGGGGATCTATCCCCCCTCAAAGTCCTCAACATTTTGGCTCTAGTGAATATACACATTTACATTTTATTAGAAGAGACGATCAGTTGAGGATATACTTCAGCAAAGATGCTCTATGTGGTAGGATTTCATGAGGAGTTTGTATTTCTTTCCTTAAATTAAGGCATAGAGACACAGAAGCATGTTCTTCTATAAATAGCCACTTACTGTCACCAAATATTATTTCCTCTTTCTTTCACTAATTAGTTATAGATGAAGTAGTACTTGGACGTTTCATAATGTTAAATGCACAATATTTTACTTAATTAAAATAGGCAATTTAGAAAAATAATTGGCAATTGCTAAAACGCCTAATGAGGATGACAATTGAACTGAAAGCATTCTTTCATCACAAACTGATACTTAAATATAAAGTTCTGTGCACAGCTGGAAAGTGCCACCGTAAAGGGCATTTATGTTCAGTAGCTATCATTAAAGCAAACAAACCAAAATTAAAGGAAAAGAGAAAAGCAGTTAATTTTAGAAGAAATATTTGCGGGTAGATTTTAAGGGCTCAAAAGTATAAATGACTTCCTAAGCATTTATTAGGAAGAATATTGTTATATAACATATCTGTAAATTTCTAACACCTTGATTTCATTTGATACCTTATCCTAGAATTACAGTTGTGAATACTTAAGTTCAGTTAAATATGATATGTATATCATGTCTCTTGGACCAAAGGGTGAGTTTTTGTGGGTAAACTCCAATTATATTCATGCTTTTCAAAGTAAAGTCATTCATGGGACTGAATGCATGCCCAACGAGGCTGATTTTAAAAAAAAGGTAAAAGAATTGTATCTGGAATAAGCAAACCATACCTTTTGCACATTTTCCTTTTTAGGAAAGCAATAAATGCCTGTCTGAAATACCATACAACACAGCACAGACATGTGCTAATTTGCAGGAACACCAAAGAAAAACACATCCTTTGGAAGGTTTATTTGTTCAGTGGGAGGGCTGTCTTTTTCAG
Organism: Prionailurus bengalensis; assembly: GCF_016509475.1. Taxonomy (NCBI): domain Eukaryota; kingdom Metazoa; phylum Chordata; class Mammalia; order Carnivora; family Felidae; genus Prionailurus; species Prionailurus bengalensis. The sequence goes on along the minus strand of NC_057349.1, from coordinate 146,568,655 downwards.
ATCTGGAACAAAACCCTGCGGATACGGATCAGAACATACTCAGACGTCGTTATGTGTGTGTTGGTGGGGAGGGAGGGCGGGAGGGCATGCCATTCTACTATGGAATTTGCTATCACATTTTCTCCCTGGTAACACATTAAAAAAAAAAAAAGATTTAAACAACAGTCTAAAGAGCAAGGAATTAAAAAAAAAACCTCAGGACAATAAATGTTTTATTCTAGTGGAGTACAATGGTGATATTTTAGCTGCAGCAAACAACTCTTCAAAATAAAGATTCTTTATATCCTTTTGCAAACAAACATCCAAAATATTTATCAAATTGCAGTTATGTTAAAGGATATTGAGCATTTTTCAGTTTTCATGTCTTTTTTGGGATGCCGAATTTTTTTTAAAAAATCCGTATATTATTTATTTAGGCTTTCTCATAGAAAGTAAAGGAATGTGGTATATTCAAATCTTAAATAAGATATTTTACTTTTAAAATCATAATTTTAATAGAAGATCTGAAATTGGTTTTAAAGTTTCGGGGGCAGAACACACACCCTAAACCAATACTGATATAATCTAAGCCCAGCACAGAAACATCCTTGGTCATGATTTTCACTAAATTTACAATTAAAAAAATTAACTCATCCAATATTTATTTATGACCTACCATGTAGGAATTTGCTGAGCTAATTAATTTAAAGTCTACGGAATTTTAAGGTGGAGGAGTCCAGATTCCAGCAGTCAGGGAGGTCACTACCAAGCAGACGAAATGATAATATACTGTTTGTTATAAGTGCTGGAGTAAAATCATGACTGAAGTGGGGCGCCTGGGGGCTCAGTTGGTTAAGCATCCGACTTCAGCTCAGCTCATGATCTCCTGGTTTGCGGGTTCCAGCCCCACATCGGGCTCTGTGCTGACAGCCCAGAGCCTGGAGCCTGTGTCTCCCTCTCTCTCTGCCACCACCTCTTCCCACTCATTCTCTCTCTCTCTCTTAAAAAATAAATAAACATTAAAAATTTTTCAAAAAATGTCATCACTTGAAGTGCTAGTAGGAACACAGAGGGAGTAAATAATTCTCTTAGTTTTACCCTTTCTGGGGATGAGAGATGGGTGATGTGAGCCTGGGTTACTCTGTGAAGAAGGTGATATTGAGTTGACCTTGAAGTATGCCTGTTGGGGTACGAGGGAGAAGATGTTCTTGGCAGAGAAGGCAAGGAGAGGGAGGCATGAGGGCAGAGGGCACAGAGGGTCAACAGGCTGGCAAGGAAGATGGAGCCAGATCGTGAGGCCTGCTGAATGTCCTACTCAGGACTGGCCAGTGATAATGCTGACTCTCTTCTAGCTCTGACCCAGCCCCTGGCACATGTCCTCAGCAGGGGTGAAGTTAATTTATCTAATGCTCCCAACAATCCTTTGAGGCAGTTACTATTATTGTTCCCATTGTATAGGTGGTAAACGGAGGCACAGAGAGATTGAGTAATTTATCTGATGTTGCAAAGGGGGTGGCAGGCTGCAGTGCCTGCAAGATGGTGGGCGAGTCTGGAATCCCGAATGGTTTGAATGACACTGTCAGATTGTGGGTCCAGGGCCAGGATTGAAGGCCGGTAGCGGGAAAGCCAGTTAGAAAACCACTGAGATAGGCGGGTAACAGGGAGGGATTGAACCAAAGCATAACTAGAACGAGACTCAGGGCAAATGAAAATGTTCATAGTTTAAAATTTTATAACCCGTGGAGAGTGGGGAGTCCCAGGGAGGGCGGGGTCTGATGTCCCTGCGTCTTCCAGAGAAATGGAAACGAGGCAGAGTTTTCTGCTAGGGCCCAGGTGGAAACGCATGAGAGGGAACATCTTGGACAGGTTGGGACAGGTGTCTGCCTGGCGGGCGGGCAGGAGGTGTGGAACCTTCTAGAACTCCAGTGGATCTGGGCGTCATCAGCGGCTTGATGGATGTCAATGCCTACAGGGCAGAGTGAGGGAGGAGGCCAACCCGGTGAGGGAGCAGAGCAAGAGCAGACAGGAGGGCAGAATCAGGCGGCCAGACACCCCGGACAGCGAGGGTGATGAGCTCAGGGATGAGCTAGAAGTTTCAGGGTGTCAAGGAGCTGCAGGGTCGGGGAAGGCCCGGACCTGGAGTCTGGGAGCAAGCTGGCAGCTGGGTGCACTGTGAGGGATGTTGTAGGAAAACACTCAGTTCCGGGTGGGACGAAACGCAATGGCAAGTGAACATTGGGGTTTCCTACGAAGACCGTTTTCAAGAAGTTCATCAGGGAAGGCTTGCTGGCTTTTCACTGGTTAGGTTTTTGGAACGGAGACTTGCAGGGGTGCGGACAGGTCCAGGGCTAGGAGAGCAGCAGGGCGTGAGCCCACAGGACGAACCAGCTGCCTCTGATGCCAGAGCAGAGGGGGAGCGGGGCTGGGGGGGGGGGTGGCTCATGGGCCTGTGGCCCAAGGGGGAAGGAAGCCAACGGCTGGTGGGGGCCGGAGATCAGTCCTTCAGGCAGATCTGGTCACCAGTTACACCGCTTCCTCCCGCGCAGCTTGGCAGCTTCCAATATGACATCAGGGACATTTTTTCCTGCCAGAGATTTTCCACAAAACACTCGTTCACGTCTACGGGAACACCGCATGATGCCTGACGGTTTGCGCCGCAGCCGGTTAGGGCTTGGTGCCTGATCTGTTATCTTTGTATCGGTGGTTCTGGAATGTCTAATTCCAGTCGCACAGACAGACCAAACCCATGCGAGGATAAAACACTTTCAGCGTTAGCAGTGGCCTAGAGTTCTCTGTGCTCTGCGGCCTTTGAGGGTCTATCTCAGACACAAATCACATGCAAAGCTGAAACCAAATAGAAACGAATTAAAGGGAAGGTGGCTACTTTGCAGAGCAGAGCGGCACTGCTGGAATTTATTTTCTCTATTCTGAATGTCACACTGTGTTTAAATATTGGGTATGCCGCCTTGCTGTTTAAGCCTTCAGAGGAATGTGTGGGTTTTGAGGTGTTATTCCCCTATTCTTCCAGAAAGTGCTGTGCCCTAAAGAGAAAGGTGGTGGGCTTAGATACAACTTTTTGGCCAGAAAAGAAATATATATCTATTTTAATGTGCATTTATTTTTGAGATAGAGAGAGAGAGAAAGCACACAAGCAGGGAAGGGCAGAGAGAAGGGGACAGAAAGAATCCCAAGCAGGCTCCACACTTGTCAGCACAGAGCCTGACGTGGGGCTCAAACCCCGGAACTGTGCAATCACGACCTGGGCCGAAATCAAGAGCCAGACACTCAACTGACTGAGCCTCCCAGGCGCCCCGAGAAGAAATATTTTCTATGTGAGATGCTGACAAGCCCCTGATGGCCTGATTTAGCTTGTACACATTATATCCCATGCTCAGCATAATGTTTTTTTTTTTTTAATTTTTTTTTCAACATTTTTATTTATTTTTGGGACAGAGAGAGACAGAGCATGAACGGGGGAGGGGCAGAGAGAGAGGGAGACACAGAATCGGAAACAGGCTCCAGGCTCCGAGCCATCAGCCCAGAGCCTGACGCGGGGCTCGAACTCCCGGACCGTGAGATCGTGACCTGGCTGAAGTCGGATGCTTAACCGACTGCGCCACCCAGGCGCCCCCAGCATAATGCTTTTTAATGGAAATTTTGCATTGGACCTGTCCTTAATATATTAATTTTAATAAATTATATAACGGAAGAAAAATTTAAAATATTCACAAAGTGCATGATCTATGACAGACACTGTCCTAAGTACAGCAGAAAGGCACAAAGGTGACTGACAACAGAAAATGCCCTCAATAAAAAGTGCCTCCTAGTGGCCACAGACAGCCAAAACACTCAGGTTGCTAACAGGCCACATTCAAAACAAAACAAAACAAAACAAAACAAAAACCATCTGATAGGAATAACACCCCTCATGCTGTAATAGTCTATGATTTAGCACAAATTTCTAACGTTTCTGCAGGTGGGCAGTAATGAGATATTATCCCCTCTCTTTTGGTAAATTTTCTGCTTAATTTCACATTTTTGGTGGTAACAAGCAAGCAATGAACGTAACCAAATCGCTTCCATGTAAAAGACATTGCATTGGGCATCACAGAGGACAAAAGACACATAAAATGCTTCAGAAGCAGGCAGTGACGAGTCTTCAATGCAGGTGTGAGTCCTTTTCTACTGCTGTGTAGGGGTGTGTGGCTGGGCCTTGAGGGGCTCTGAGGGTTTTATCCGGCAGGCAGGGTGATGGTGCCCTGAGGCTGGTAAGTGTATGGACCAGTGTGGAGAACAAACATTTAGTGTGAGAGGACAGCGTGGGAGAACAATTTTCTTTTTTAACGTTTATTTACTTTTAAGAGATAAAGAGAGAGACGGAGCATGGGCAGGGGAGGGGCAGAGAGAGAGGGAGACAGAATCCAAAGCAGGCTCCAGGCTCTGAGCTGTCAGCACAGAGCCGGATGATGCGGGGCTCGAACTCACGGATTGCAAGATCATGACCTGAGCTGAAGTCGGACACTTACTGACTCAGTCACCCGGGTGCCCCTGGGAGAATGATTTTGAAATTATGCTACGATAGGCCTCCAATGATACTCTAAATATTTTTTTATTTCCTTTTGATAATCTGCAAGAGAGAAAACTCTTGTGTTTTTCTTGTGGTCACACTCACGATGCTTCTGACACGAGTACCATCCCCTCCCAGCATGTGGATGTGTTCACCCACCTGGAAGCTGCCCAAACCAGGTACTTTAGGGGTTTATGGAGGCTCCCTCACAGAGGCATGATCAATTATTAACTCAATCTCTATTTGTTATCTTCTCCCTGGAGATTGTGGGGGGCATTGGGGCTGAAGGTTCCAAGCTTCTTGGTCTTTCTGGTGATTGGCCCCATCCTGAAGCTACTCAGGACCCCATTAAGAGTAGCCTCATTACAACAAAAGGCTCTCCTGTAGCCCAGGAAATTATGAGTGTTTTGGAAACTCTGTCAGGAACTGGGGGGCAGGGACCTATAGATATATTGTTGCACAGGGACAGTTGGTACTTATTGATGATTTTCAAATAAGGGGGAAAGACGATAAAAGCTGAGTTTTAGGGAGATTAGATGTCTGAAGCATAGGAGGTAGACATGGAGGAAGGTTGGTCCGTAGAGTTTTCGGAAAATGTTGCAGTGGGAATAGAAAAGAGTGACTTAAGAGACAATGGGAAGAAGTGCCATATGCATCCCAATTGGGTGGGAAGTGCTCTCTCTATTCCTTACTACATTTAAGATACCAGCATAGCAACCAAACCTCTCTGAGTCTGTTTACTCATCTCTAAATTGGGCATACCAACCCTGCCTATCTATATAATGAGATCGTCACGAGGATTAAATAAGTAAAGTGTGGAGAAAATAAACATACCACTAACGTCCTATAAAATACAAAAGTTTCATGTTTCTCTATTCAAGAAATATACAGGTGTGCTTAAATACTATATCAAGCAGTGTATCCATTTGTGATATTCATAGTCCTTCCTTCTACTTGGGTCTTAAGCACTCCTATAATTCCATACATTGAGTTGTGTTGAGTTCAGTATGTGAACTCACATCAAACAGACATGGATCCTAACCCTGCAGGCAAACGAAGGAAGACAATACGCTCCCCAGTGATTGTCCTGGGAGTGAGGACCAAGCTCCCCAAGTGCAAGCGATGTTCAGAAGAGAATTACGTTCCACAGGCTGACAGCACTTAATCTCCCCCACCTCCCCATATGCTGTACTTTGACCACATGTAAGGTGCCATAATATTGTCTACACATTCGGAAGGATATTGTGAAAATGAATGGAATATTATCCCCAAAGCAATTAGACATGTTTGGACAAAAGCCGTTATGAGAAAAATTCAAGTGTATCATTTCTGAAGAGGCGTTTTAAAAACAGGTTAGTCTGTAAGGCAAACACCAGAACAGATTGGGCTTAAAACATGTTTTCAGACCTTTTGTGGAATGAGGTTGAACACCTTATGTAAACAGGAACCATTCAGAATTACCATTATGAAAAACTAATAGAAAGACAGAGAGAGACACGGAAAGCAGCTATGTGATTCACCTGTGAGTAGAGAAGGTGCCCTAACAAGATGCAACAAAATATAATATATGAGGTCAGGATTTTCCAGAAGAAAGTAGAGATTTTCCTTTCCTTCAGACAATATGTTACACATATGGCAAGTTTCTTAGCTTGATAAACATCTACCAGTAGATAACTTCGAAACAGATGGCAGTCTCACGACTTTGCTTTATTAATTTCCATGCCATTAGACTGAATAATTCACAATTCAGATGATCCGCTCAAATTCTGCCTTGGGAAATCAATGGAATGCATCAGGGTAAGTGACCAAGCGTAGGAATGAAACTATCCCAGTCTCCTTTAGTAAGTGATGATTCTGTTTCGGTCCGGGTATGCTGGGAAGGACCAGGTCTTGGGATTGCCACAAAGGGGGTCAACTGTGGATGGCATCTCCTGGTCACCGATGGGCGCCACACACAGATTTGCAAAAGGAAGAAGGGGAAGGAGAAGAAACCTGCGAATGATGATCTGGTAGAGAAGGATTTTTTGACTTCACAGAAATTTCAGAGTATCTGCATGCTTAAAGAAGTCAGAAAACTAAACAGAAGGGAGGGGAAAAAAACCAGTAAAAGGAAAAGCAGTAAAATGTAACTGTTATTTATGTAAGGTTGAAATTCAGTAATTTTAAGGTTTTTACCACCAGAGATTTAATGCACATTAAAAAGGTAACATTACAAAGTGAAGACGGAGTGCAAGCTGCCCTCTTTCTCCATCGTCTTGCCCTGCTGGACAAGCTCTCCCGCCTCATCACCAGCAGGTGTCAGGATCTTCTGTGCACAGCGTCCAATGCCAGGCCAGGGCCTTGTGCTAATGTTGCTAAGTGGCCTCTCACAGAAAACGGAACCCAGCAACCCAAATTACCATGCCCTTTCTCCCATCAGTTTCTTTCTGCATCCCACACAAGCGTATTCAGATTCTTCTTGGGACCGCAGGTTTGGGGGATGGATTAACAATTCAAGGAGGGTGTCAACTTCAGCACTTTATATTTCCTGTTGTGGGTCGTCCTGTGCATTGTAAGATGTGGGGCCCCGTCCCCAGTCTCTACCCACTGCATGTCAATGCTGTCCTCTGCCCTCATTTGTGGCAATGAATAATGTCCCCAGACATTTTTAAGTGTGTCCTGGGAAGGAAAATCCCGGTTAAAAACCAGTGCTACTAATAATTGTGAAAAGTCAGTCAGTGCTGCCTCTGGACACAAGGTAGTGACACATGGGATTTACAGTCCATGGGAGATGTAGGCAGATAATGTAGGCGGCATGGCTAAGCTTCTTCTACAAGGCAACAACAAATAATGCTGGCACAGTTCCTGGCGTCACGAGAAATGTCAATTTTAGCTCACAAATCACTTTCAAACACATTGCCTCATCCAATCCCTAATATATACATATACTACATATGTAATATATAGTATATACATGTTATATTTAATTATATTTAATATATGTGGGAGAAGTATATAATCTCCAGTTTTGGGATTAAAAGAACCAAGGCTCAGAATGTCGAGTAATTTACCCCAGATCATACAGTAAAATACATGAAGACCAGACTCAAACGCAGGCCTCCAGACTCCAGATTCTGGGTTCTTTTTACAAACTGTCTCTCATGGAAGGCGGGGAGGGCTGGTGGTCACCAAGCCAGAAACCCTTGATGCGGCCTCAAAGCTCAGAGGTGATAGGAAGCACGGATTCCCTTTCAACTTCAGCAGGATGCAGGGGGGAGGAGGGAAGGAGGCTGGCAGGGTCCCCACGCTCTGCACCTGGGTCAGATCAACTCATCAGATATCTGACCTGTCCCTCATCTTATTGCCTCAAATTCACTAAACCAACGAGGTGCAGGGACATAAATATTTACATTCATGTTTTCTTTTGACATCACCCTTTAACACTTTTATTTTTGTGTTTTTATTATACAAATGTTAGCTCAGTAATTTATATATTATAATGCATATTACATCTGACATTATTACTGCTATATATTATTACAGTAAGGCACCTAATGTATAATGTATATTATATGTATGTTGTGTATTTATTTTATATGCACAGATTTTATTTAACCGATGGAGTGCATGATCAATCAAAAGATTTATCTATTTTTTTTTAATTTTTTTTAACGTTTCTATTTATTTTTGAGACAGAGAGAGACAGAGCATGAATGGGGGAGGGTCAGAAAGAGAGGGAGACACAGAATCTGAAACAGGCTCCACGCTCTGAGCTGTCAGCACGGAGCCCGATGCGGGGCTCGAACTCACGGACCGTGAGATCATGACCTGAGCCGAAGTCAGACGCTTAACCGACTGAGCCACCCAGGTGCCCCCAATCAAAAGATTTAAAAGATATCTTTCTTTTAAAATTTTTTTTAATGTTTATTTATTTTTGAGAGAGAGAGAGAGAGACAGACAGACAGACAGACAGACTGAATGCGAGCAGGGGAGGGGCAGAGAGAGAGGGAGACACAGAATCTGAAGCAGGCTCCAGGCCCCCAGCTGTCAGCATAGAGCCCGACGCGGGGCTTGAACTCATGAACCGTGAGATCATGACCTGAGCCAAAGTCCCCGCTTAACTGACTGAGCCACCCACGTGCCCCTAAAAGCTACTTTTTCTGAAAAAAGAAAAAAGCAATTAGTTACTAGAAATGTCCCCTCACAAATCTCCGTCCACTTAACCTCAGCAAGCCCCAGAGTGCCCTCCGCCTTTCCTCCCTCTCTCTGTGTTCCCTGCCTTCCGTGGTGGTAGCTCTCAGGTGGGAAGTCACCTTGCTCTCCCTCACCTCCACTCGGGGAGGGCACTGGTTGGTTCCTCCTCCGTAGATCCCTTCACTCTGCCCCCTACCCTGCCCCCCTGTCCTCGGTCCTGCAGCCTCCAGGGCCAGTCCCACAGCTCAGCCCCAGTTCTCACTCTATAAGCAGGTGTGATGCTGTTGCTGTGCTGGCTGCCCACGGCTTCCAGGCCGGGCCGACTGGGCATCAGGGGGCCCCAGGCTTCTTTACCAAAGTAAGGAGCCTCCTTTCTCTTCCTGGTTTGCTAAGACTCTTCATCATGAGTACGTGTTGAGGTATTTTTCCCCCCTTAAAACACACACACACACACACACACACACACACACACATTTTTATTTTGGAATAACTGTAGATTTTCAGGGAAGATACAAGACAGTACAGACACTTCTCAGCCAGTTTCCCCGATGGTTAACATCTTTTGTTGCCATCTTACTTAGGTCGAAACTAAGAAACCAACGCTGATCTGTTACTATTGACTTTGGGGTAGATTTTATATGTATTTCACCAGTTTGTCCATGGATGTCTATTGTATTCCAGGATCCCATCAGGAGATGACACTGACTTATCACCATCTCCAAAGTCTCCTCAGCCCAAGACAAATTCTTAGTCTTTCCTTGTTTTTTCATCATCTGAATTGACCAGATGTTTTACAGAATTTCCTCAATTTAGATTTCTCATGGTTTTCTCACCATCAATGTTTTTACAGAAGTACCCTTCTCAAAACATCATATCAGGGGGATGAGTATGACATTTAACAAATATCTTTTCTCCATGTCAAAATATTTTTTCCCTTTTAATTAGTTACTATGTTAAGTTATATTAATAGATGTTCTGGTGTTGAACCAGGCTTCCATTCCAAGGATAACCCTACTTGGTCATAACGTATTATTAGTTTTTTGACTTAACAACATGTTATTTGAGATTTTTACATTTATTTTTCCTACATAAAGACTGGTCTGGGGGCCTCTGACTTCGGCTCAGGTCATGATCTTGCAGTTCATGGGTTTGAGCCCCGCGTCGGGCTCTGTGCTGACAGCTCGGAGCCTGGAGTCTGCTTCGGATTCTGTGTCTCCCTTTCTCTCTGTCCCTCCCCCGCTTGTGCTCTGTGTTTCTCTCTCTCTCAAAAATTAATAAAAACATTTTTTAAAAAATTTTAAAAGAAGACTGGTCTGTAATTTTCTTTCTTGGACTAACTTTTCTAATCTTGCTATCAAGAGTAATTGCATCTTCTTCAATTACCTTTTCAGTTCTCTGAGAGAATTTGTATGAGAAAAAGGGATAATCTTTGAAAATTTAGAAAAAAATTACACAGTGGGCTGGGTTATACTTTCTGTTTTTTGGGGGGCAGCTTTTGATGACCTTCAGTTTCTTTACTGTTTGTTGGTTTATTCAGGGTTTCTGATTTTTTTTGACTGATTTAGGTAATTTATATTTCTCAAGATTATTCTTTTCAATTAAGTTTCAAATAATTAGCATAAATTTGTTTATAACATATTAATGACAGAATTTCTACTATACTCCCCTCTTTATTCCCCTTATTGTTTATTTGTATCTTTTTTTTTTCCCTGTGCCCTTATGGTGAAAATTTGTCTATTTTATTAGCTATTTCAAGAACTAGGTTTTGATCTTACAGATCTTCTCTGTTTCCTTGATATCAACTTAATTTTTCTCTTTTCTTTTTTTCTGTTTTTATTTCGTTTACTCCATTCTTTTTCTGATTCTTAAATTGAATGGCTTACATTTATTTTCAATCTCTTTACCTTTAACTTATGAATTATGAATTCATTTGCAGCATTATTTTTTAAATTGTATTATACCTAGAGAATATAGTTTCCATAAGATAGATTCTTTGGAATTTGTTGAGATTTAATAATTCTTCATGATCAATGTTGCAAATGTTCTATTTTCAATAGAATAGAATAGAATAGAATAGAATAGAATAGAATAGAATCTATACATTCTAGAAAAGAATGTATATTTTCTATGTTGGGTGTAGAAATCTGACCTATATGTCAAAACTCACCTTAAAGCACACTATATAAACCCATAATTATATTGTCAATTTATCTTCAACAAAGGAGGAAAGAATATGTAATGGGAAAAAGATAGTGTCTTCAATAAACGGTGTTGGGAAAACTGGACAGCTACATGCAAAAGAGTGAAACTGGACCACTTTCTTACACCATACACAAAAAGAAACTAAGAATGGATTAAAGACCTAAATGTGAGATCTGAAACCATAAAAATGCTAGAAGAGAGCACAGGAAGAAATGTCTCTGACATCGGTCATAGCAACATTTTTTTAGATATGTCACCTGAGGCAAGAGAAATAAAATCAAAACTAAACTATTGGGATTACATCAAAATAAAAAGTTTCTGCACAGCAAAGCAAACAATCAATAAAACTAAAACGCAACCTCCTGAATGAGAGAAGGTATTTACATATATGATAAAAGGCTAGTATCCAAAAAAATGTAAAGAACTGATACAATTCAACACCCAAAAAACAAGTAATCCAACTGAAAATGGGCAGAAGACACGAACAGATATTTCTCCAAAGAAGACTTCCAGAAGGCCAACAGACACATGAGATGCTCAACATCACTCATCATCACGGAGATATAAGCCAAAACTACAATGAGATATCACCTCACAGTGGTCAGAATGTCCAAAATCAAAAACACAACAAACAACAAGTGTTGTTAAGGATGTGGAGCAATAAAATATATATATATATATTATTCAGCAATAAAAAAATAATGAAATCTTGCCATTTGCAACAACATAGATGGGGCTAGAGTGTATAATGCTAAGCAAAATAAGTCAGTCAGAGAAAGACAAACACCACACGATTTCACTTATACATGGAATTTAAGAAACAAAACAAATTAGCAGAGAGAGAGAGAGAGAGAGAGAGAGAGAGAGAGAGAAAGAGAGACCAAGAAAAAGACTCTTAATTGTAGAAAACAAACTGATGGTTACCAGAGGGGAGGTGGGTGGGGGGATGGGTGAAATAGGGGATACAGTTAGGAGTACACTTATTCTGATAAGCACTGAGTAATGTATACAACTGTGGACTCACTACAGGGTACACCTGAAAGTAATATAACACTGTATAGTAACTATACTGAAATGAAAATTAAAAAAAAAACAATACAAAACAAAAAACCTGTGTCTTCAATATTTTTTTGGACTATTTGATGTATTAGTTTGTTAGAAGTATAACCTCCTACATAATGAATTTGTCAAATTTTCTTATAATCCTGTTAACTTTTGCTCTTTATACTTCAGATTACATTGTGAGATCAATATAAGATCATAATTTTTATGCCACTTTGTTGGATTGTGCTTCTTATTATCATATGCCTCTCCTTTCTCTATTAATATTATTTTTGGCCTGATAACACTATTGCTACATAAGCTTTCCTCAGCTTAACATTAGCCTGGCTTATGTATTTTCCATCTCCATGCTTTTTTGCAAATCTTTCAGCATGATTTATGTATGGAAAACCCAGATTCAGTATGTTTATCCTTCTCCCAAATAAAATAAAACTTTAGCTGAGGATCAAATATTCCAGCATTCTGCCATCATTGTCTAGAATTTTAGTTTAGTTTTTTTTTTTTTTTAACCTTTTTTAAAGCAGCCAATAGTTAATGAATCTTACCAGCATTTTGTCAATTTGGGGACTTGCCCTCATATCTGATCTCTCAGTTTCAGCTTTGGGTTTGTTGTTGCTGATGTACTTCCTTTAACAGTAATTTTTTCTAGAATTGAGTTGGAAAGTCTTTTAATCTTTGTATGTCTTTGTTTCTTCCCTCACTCTTGAATGATACTTTAGCTGTGTATAAAATTTTCGGTAGTCAGTTTTATTTTTTCTTGGTGAGCCTGAGATACTGCTCCATTTTGGTGTATCACTGCTGGTAATCGACTCTCGACCCAATTGTTGCTTTGTGGCAATCTGTCCTTTCTCTCCGGTGTCCGACGTAATGTTTTCTGTAACGTTTGCCAGTTTTGTCATGGTGTGCCCAGGTTTCAACTCACTAGTCTCTTCAGTGTTCTGGGTTAAAATTCATCGATGCTCTGAGGTTTTGTGTTGTATTTAACCAATGTTTATAACTTGTTCTTCTTAATATCCCAGTGTTCTTGTTTCGACTTTTCTAGTCTTTTTTAAAAAAGAACTTCTTTCTACATTTTATGTGATTGTCTTGTTTATTTTTTTCATACACCCAGAACATACTTCAGTCCCTCTCATAGTATTATATAAATTTAGAATAATCTGGAATGACACATGTTCTAGTAGTTTGTTTTGTTGGTTGTCTTCTTTAGCATTCGATGTCTTCATGTGTTAAGGAATTTTTACTTTCTGGCTTATTTTAAGTGGGAAGGATTTTTTCCACTTATCGCACTCTTTTTCAGTCTGTACTCCCTTCTGTCTAGAAGTTGTCTTTACTCAACGACTTGGTAAAGAAGTTGTCTTTACTCAACAAACCGGTCCAGATCAGGCAACAGGTGGCAGCAGATTTTAGTAGCAAAATACTCCAATCTAGCCTCTCACTCTGAGCATCAAGCCTGGTCCTGATCTCCATCCTACAGGGAGACTGTTACTATTCCTTATGACCACACAGAAGCCAGGCTCCCAGCCACTACTGCCTGCTCTGTGGATGGCATCTCAGGAGGCCTGTGGCTGTAGGCCCATTTCTTGCCTACGATTTCTTTGCTGTTTCTGGTCTAAGGTGGGAAGATGTTAATGTGGGCCCAGGTCTGACTTCCTTGAATTCTCTCCCTGTATGGTTTCTCCGTCACTGCCATGTCTTTGGTGTCTTGCATGCATTTGGGTGCAGTGGGGTGTAAGTGAGTAGAGCCGTCATGATAAGAGTTGATAAAGCATTCTAAGTGTGGTACTGATAGTCTCCAGAGGGAGTGGCCACCCTGGACTGGTCTGGCTGGGAAGCTTTCCAGAAGAGAATGTAACAGATCTGGTCTCAGCGGGACAGACAGTATTTGGAAAAGAGGAAAGCGTCGGGTACTGCAGAGAGAAGAAACAAAGAAGAGAGGCACCGTGAGGCAAGAAAACTAAGCAGAGGGGCTAGTTAGCCACCAAATCTGGCTACGATAGACGCTCTATAAAGAAATTAGTAAAAGACAAGCTTGGAAAAATTGCGGTGGCCAGAGGATGGACATACCAGATTTCTAGACTAAGAGATTTAGACAAAAAGTGATGCAGAGACACTGCAATCGTTGCATAGAAAAACCGAAGAGCTATTATTGATTGAAAAGTTATTTTTGCCAAGCCCTGTGCTACGTGCTTTATGTAAATTATCTCATGTGAGCCCCAAGCAACACTATGAAATAGATACTTTTATTGCACACATTTAATAGGTAAGAAAAATTATTTTAGAGAGATTAAACAATTTGCTGGAAATCACATAGATAGTATAGCAGGCTGAATAATGATCTGAAGGGCATGAGTCCCTAATTCCTGGAACCTGTGAATGTTACTTTGTGAGGAAAAAGAATCTTCGCAAATGTGATTAAGGATTCTGGCAAAGGGATTATTCAAGGAACGTTAGGTCCAATCACAAGTGTCCTTGTAAGAAGGAAGCAGAGAGGAAATGTAATACATATGGAAATGTAATACATACAATGTGAAGACGGAGGCAGAGACCAGGGGGATGTAGCCACGAGCAGAGGACTGTCAGCAGCCACCAGAAGCTGGAAGAGGCGAGGAGCTTCCCTGAGAGCCTCACAAAAGGAGCAGGGCCCCTGCGGACAACTGGGTTTCAGCCCAGTGAAACTGACATTGGTCTTCTGTCTTCCAGGACCGTGAGAGAATGCATTCTGTTGTCCTGAGCCACCAAGTTCGTGGTCATTTCTAGTAGCAGCCACAGGATGGTAATGCCGGTGGTAGAAGGGAAGGCAGCATATGACCGACCAGTCATTGTGACTCTCATGTTTTCACCAATCCTTTAGGAAAAAAAACACTGACTTCGGATGATTATTCTAGAAATGGTGCACAGAATTGAACGAAGCAAGATAAAGCCGGACCTGGAAGATCGTTCAGGAGGCTGCGACAATCACCCAAGTGCAACCAGGTATTTGAATTGTAACGTACATCTCTGCTAAATCGTTATTCCGTGATACAATTAACAGGTGGGAATAAAGAAGAAATGCTCTAGTGTTAATTACTTTCCTAGGAGATTGCTTATCACACTGATAAGGTATTTCATTTTTGGGTAGACTTGTCAAATAGTCAGCCATGGCTGTAAATAGGCATTTTCATTTATTCTTCAGGAGCCCATTCATGACCTTTGTTCTGATTCTCCAGTTAGAAAAACTTTCAAATCCAAAACGAGGTGTCAAACAAGATAATATTTAAATTGCTTTATAATTCAGGTAAGTACCATGTGCAGTTTATAATGTGTAATTATAAAAACATTAGTGTCAAATGGATGGCAGATACGAAATTTATTTTAGGTTGGCAGCATTCGGCACTTGGGTATGCTAATTCCTGCAGCTTCCCTGACAGGCTCTGCATCGTCATATATCAGTCATTCTGGGCACAGGGCCTCTGCAGCCGGCCTGCAGGCAAGATCCGGGTCCTCAGGCTGGAGAAGTCATTTTAGCTGAGCCATCGTTTCCTCACCTACCTAGTGGTAAAACACCATGCACCTCTGAGGGTCCTGGTGGGAAGGGAAGAGATCGTTTGGAATCGTGAAGAAAGCACAGCAGACACCGGGCCAGGAAGTCAGCACTCGGTTTGGATACAGACTCCGATTTACCAACACCGTGATCCCAGTAGTTTCTCCATCTGTGAAATTTGTTTCCACCTCTTACTTTTGTTGGGGAGATTAAGTGAGTCTACTCATATAAAGCATCTGGAACATTGTGGGCACTTTGTATACATTTTGTTACTATTTCTAGGAGGGGAAGACCAACATGGGACTTACAACACAATCTGAGATCCCGTTTCTACGGAAGACCTGATGGGGTGAGGAGGATGGGGTGAAGGGATCCGAGAGCTCTCTCTGGTAGAGCTCTCTCTGGCATTTGTTGCATGTGGCATCTTTGGACTGCCCTTTGAACTGATGGGATTTTTTTGAGGATCTTGATGAATTAATTCAACACTGCCTTGGAGTAAGACTGAATCCATTGTGTTTAGGATACTAGAGGAATAAAATAAGCAGAACAGGGGGAGGTTTTGGAATATATTCCAAAAGGGAAACTATATTATGGTCAATGCACATATTGTAGGCCGTAGATAGTGATGGAATTAAAATCCATCTCCAAAGTCTGTGTGGCATTGCAAAGAATTGGGAGACTCACAAATAAGGCATAAGTAGGTACCCTAAAAAAGAGCTCATTAGACAACTGTGATTTCAGTGGGGCTGACAGACAACCGCCTTATTTCACAGTTCAGTACTATTGCTGGTTTCAAAGCTATCATGAAATCTCTGTGCTTACTTTTTTCATCTCAAAATAGTTCAAGTAAAAAATGCCCTCCTTTTGCATTTAGAAACATGTCTGTGAACAGTACTGCTTCTACTATTCATCTTTTGAAATAGCAATGCATCCAAAGTCTTTATATTTGAGGAATTTAATAGGTATAACTCAGTATCCTTCTATGTTTTTAGCATATTTAGAATCCAGTTTAAATGAAAACAAAACAGAAACATTTCCAGTCTATTCAAGATATTTTAATTCATTGCATATGATTCTCTATAAGAAATATCTCACTGAATAATTTATTCAAAATGTATAGATTGGCATAAAACAGATTTCACATTAGTTCATCCAGTAATCCCTAAATTGGCAAAAAAATCAAAGTGTTGTACGAAAGTTTCAGTTATAACTATGTAAATGTAAGATATTATGTTATGGAGGAAATGTAAGGATTGTAGTAAAAAGCCAACTATTTTTAAAAAAATTTCTAAACTAATCAACATAGCCCAAAATCATTATGGAAGAAGATTTTAAAACATGAATGAAGTACAAAAAGAGCTAAACCAATAGAGAGAGGTAATTTGCTTGTGAATAGGAAAATTCAGTCCCTTAAACATGTCAATTTCTCACAAATTATTCTATAGCACATTCAAAGCAATTCTAAAAAATAATCTCAGCAAGGGTTTTCAGTGGATCCTGACAAGCTGATCCTCAAATTCAAATAGAAGCACAAGGAATCAAGAACAGGTCAGATGATTTTGGAGAAGTAGGTTATAAGCTACAGTAGTTAAAACGAGAGAGAGGAAACATGCATGTGTAAAGGGAAATGTCACAAATGGTCAAGGCCATGGAACAAATCAATGGGTGGGGATGGGACATTCAATACATGATAGTTGGGCAATCACATTCCCATATTCCACCATTCAAAAACAACTCGAAATGGATTAAAGATCAAAATCTTTAATGTGAAAAACAAACCCCCGAATCTTTAGAAAAAAAAAATTATACAAGAATGTATCTGTGGGCTCAGGGAGGGGAGAGTTATCTTAATCAAGATCAAAATCTGAAACCACAGAGAGAGGATAAATGAGCTTGCTTACATTAAAGTTATAATCTAGAAATTAGTGTGAAAATTACACTGAAGTCTGGAACTGCATACAGCCAACGAGCAGTATCCATAAATAAATAAATATAACAGATTGATAAGAAAGAAACAACCCAACACACACAAAAAATGATGAAAGCATTAAATAGGCAATTTGTAGCAGATAAACTGGATTAGCTAATATAAGAAAGGATGCTTGACCTCACTAGTCATTAGGGAAATGCAAATTGAAAGATACCATCTCACACCCGTTTGTTCAGCAAAAATTAAAGTGTTTGACATTTCTAAGTGTCAGTCTCCATGTGAAGGGATGTGTCTCTAGTATTTTACCCCTGTACGTGTAAATTGGAAACCCTCTGCTAATATGCAGAAGAGTTAAAGACGCAATGCTCACAACTCTCAGGTAAACATTTCTACCTCTAGATATAGATCCTAAAAAACTCTAGCTTATGTAAACCAAGAGAAATGTGGAAGATTTCCTGGATCATTGTTTAAAATTAGAAAACGTTAGAAACATTTTAAATGACAATAAAATGAATAAGCTGGGGTGTATTTATGCAATGTACCCTCTTCAGTAATTAAAATGGATGGACTAGAATCCCACATAGCAGCACAGATCTCAAAATAATAACGATACGCAAGAAAGCATGTTGCAGAATGGTACATACACTTTTATGCCATCTATAAAACATGAAAACACACGAAAAACATATTGTTTGTGGTATGGATATATGTACTTGCAATATAAAAACATGCAGATAAGTGATAAATAGTGATTTCAGAAAACCTCTGAGGAGAGAGGAGGGGGAATGTAATTAGAGGCAGGGGTCCCAGGTGGCACCAATGTTCTCTGAAATATGTTTCCCCTTTTCCCCTTAAAATCTTGTGAAGCAAATATGGAAAACCATTAGGATTTGACCAAATTGACTCGTGCGTACACAGGTATTTATGTACTAGCCTCTACGTTTTTGTGGATGTTTGAAATATATAAAATCAAATATTAGTTTATTATTATTTTTAGTCACATGGTAAGAAAGAGAATGCTTTAGTACAAGTCCGGGAATTGAAGTTTCCCCCCTTATTTTAGAACATCCGACATTAGGATGTACTATAAAATCCAGATGTACATGAAGAGAGTATTCTTTTTTCCCTCTTAAAGCTACTACAAACCAATGGTATGTCCTACAATTCTTGGTGCTTTGGACTTTCGTGTGGGTCTATGTTATCATGATCTCCGTCTCTATGCTCTTTAGTATACAGATGGGTTTATGAATCAGGTAATTTGACTGCTTTAAGCTATCAGTCCCTCTTTCCCAAAGCCCTGGAGGCGATTCTGTACAGAAGGGCTGGGTTCATGGGTTTGCAGCCTCTGCAGTTGCATGGGACCTGGTGCTCAGAAGGACCCTGTGCTTGGTTTAACGTCTGTGATTGTCATCATGAACGTCTCAGTAACACTATCTTGGAGTCGGTGTTCTGTGATTGAGGGGATGGGACGATGGAGCACGCTTGTGTGCAGAGGAGACGGGAGGAAATGTGTCCTCCTGCCCCTGTTGCTGCCCATTCTCAGGAAGCGTGTGTGGTGTCAGGTGGGATCAGGACTCTGGTGAACCCGCCGTGTATGTGGGTCAACGTGAGCGTGTGACATCCATGACTGACTGAGCACTTGCAGCCTTGAGAGACCAGGCTTTCTGGTTTCAACCAGAACTTGCTCTGAATGCAGAAAGGAAGCAGGGTCATTCTGAGAAACACTAGTGACCGAAGAACATTGTTGTCATGTCTGTTCCTACTCCTGTTAGTTTCCCGTGTTAGGCAGCAACTTTAGTGGAAGACAGTGACATAGAGCCGCAGGGAAAGGCAGGGGATCACGTAACCCCTTTCCCTTCGGTCCTTCCTTATCCATTAGTGAACTGAAGGCAGAGTGTTTGTAGAATACGGGTATAGTAGGAGGTGAAATAAAAAAAAAAAACAGTGGAATTAGTTTCGTGCAACATTTCCACTGTGTTTGCAAGAACAAAATACACATGCATATACGAGCAATACAATACACTGAAATTGTGTAATTTCAGTGATTTCACATATAAGTTAGATGTTTTCATGTTTGCAATTAACATTGGAATTGGACAATATAAGGATGAATGGTAAGATTCGTGCCAATAATGAAAAATTTTCATTTCTCTTTAATTAGAATAGCATTAAAATGTACATTAAAAAACGCACCCTCAGACAGAGGCGGGGGAGGAGAGGTGTGCAGGGGAGGGGTGAAACACCGTGGAAGAAAGGAAAAAGTTATATCTTCATTAGTAGCACTCCTTTTCTGCCTTTGGAACAATGTTCATTTTCACTAGACCCCACAAATTATGTAGCCGGCCCTGCTCTATGAGCAAGCCATCAGCATCCCTCTGCCAGCGGCAGACCCTTAGTGGATAGGCTTGAAGAGGAATGTGTCTCTCAAGGCAAAAGGAAGCAGGGAGACCAAGCTGGACAATACGCTCCTCCCTGAGGCTTTTCAAATTACATATACCCCATAAATGATCTGCTTCTGGTTTAGAAACAAATGTGAAGGAAACTACTTTTGCTTGGGAACTACACACACAAAAATCAGTTAATTCTTCCCATCTTCCATAACGAACACCAAGTATACATTTTTCTTTTTGCAGAAAAATACATTTTTCTTTTTGGAGTTGATAATGGCTGGATTATAGTGACTGTCAGTGTTAACCAGTGACCTCATGAGCCTAGTCATCTGGAAAGAGTCGTCTGGAGAAGGGTGTACAAGAGGGTTTAAGACCAGATCCATTCACTAACATCCATTTCCTCTCCTATCCGAGTGCTTGGACTACATTTCCCAGACTCCTGTGCAGCGAGGTGTGGTCATGTGACTAATTCTAGCCAATTAAAATTAGTGTAAGTGATATGTACCACATCCGAATCTGGGCTATTCAACCCCTTGTACATTCTTCTCCAGATGACTCTTTCCAGATGACTAGGCTCATGAGGCCACTGGTTAACACAGTCACTATAATCCAGCCATTATCAACTGCATGGACCAGAGGACACCTCTTCTTCCCATTTCATCTGGACAGAACCAGCACTGGTCCATTAACCTAAAAAATAAGTAACTGTGCTGTTTCTTCAGCCACTGAATTTTAGGGGTACATTCTGTTACTTAGCTAGCTTAACCTAACACACTCACCATAAATGTATGGACAAAACAGCCAGGCAAAATTACCCAGAAATTACTTACCTTAATTCTCATTTCCTTTCTTTTTCACTAATTCTAGGGAACAACTTTTAAAATGCTATTTTCCTAGTGCATATCCAGCTGATATTATTTGAAGTCCAGTTGGAAGTGAAATAAAGCTTTTGCTCTCACTCCCAAGGATCCAAACTGATATTAAAAATAATTGAGAATTATTTAGGTGTTTTCTTCAGGACTTAATAAATGACATTAAGAGCCTAGAAATAATTTATCAGTTGAGTATAGCTCTTGCCAAGGAGATGTTGGGGTGTGTGGTGACAGAAGTCTCAGGGTCTCTTTCTGGCTCTGCTAATCACTTGCTTATAACTTTCAATGTCTAGTTTCTGTCTCTAAGGGGTACTGTTGTCGGCTTCACTGGATTACTGTAAGGCTGTTAACCACAAGGCACATGCAAACTGCTTAAAGAGTCTTAGAGGAAAAGCAATATAGAAAGAATAACATTCGAGTTGTTTTAATTTAAATAGAAGTTGGGTTTCAAGGGAAATTTGTTCTCATCCACTTTTTAAAAATTTTTTTATTAAAACTAAAAGAAAACTTTTTTAATGTTTACTTATTTTTGAGAGAGAGAGAAAGGGAGAGAGAGAAAGGGGGGGGCAGGGCACAAGTTGGGGAGGGGCAGAGAGAGAGGGAGACACAGAATCCGAAGCAGGCTCCAGGCTCAGAGCTGTCAGCATAGAGCCCGACACAGGGCTTGAACGCACAAACTGGGAGATCATGACCTGAGCAGAAGTTCGTAGCTTAACCGACTGAGCCACCCAGGCGCCCCTAAAATATTTTTAATGTTTATTTATTTTTGAGACAGAGAGAGACAGACCATGAGTGGGGTAGGGGTAGAGAGAGAAGGAGACACAGAATCCAAAGCAGGCTCTAGGCTCTCAGCTGTCAGCACAGAGCCCAATGTGGGGCTTGAACCCACGAAACATCAGATCATGACCTGAGCCAAAGTCAGACACTTAACAGACTGAGCCACCCAGGCGCCCCTGTTCTCATTCACTTTATAAATAACGATTCTCAGTATTCAGATTCTTCTTTTCCTTGCAAGCGATCATTCTATTGTGCTAAGACTAGAAGATTGGCTCTGTTGTTTGAATAGGCAATTGATTAAATTTATTGATGAGCACTTTCAAAGGAATGCTATTAAAATAGCCATTTTTAATAAAATATACCTTTATCAGATTTCTAATAAGTAGCATAAATAAAACCAGCCATACTTGTGAAAACAAATTAAACACTTTATCTTAAATAAATCTTATTTTGAAACTCTTAGAAATTTAACTTCATTAGTATATTAAAAATTAATATACAGTAAAATAATATTATAATGTATTACTCATATTTAGCTAGACAAACCAAATCATGTCTTTCTGAAATAACATTACATGCAATAAAAGCTGGATAGAAATGACTAGACAGTAATCTGAATAGGAGTCTGTGTATTTACGTTTGGATCTTTTTTTTTATTATTTTCGAGAGAGTGAGAGAGAGAGTGTGAGCAGGGGAGGGGGCAGAGGAAAAGAGAGAGAATCTTAAGATCCCAATGTTTGGACATTTTAAGATACAATCGATGCAATGCATAAAAATAATAAATTAAAATATTCAACAAGCTTATTGAGCACACACGTGGACAAAGTAGTGTGGCAGGGATTATGCAAGGGAATTAAAAGACTTTCAAAATATAAGTAAAACTCTACACTTGTGTAGAATTTTATACATCTAATAACACACTCACTTTATTTATGGTATTTGATGCCCATGACATTTGTGAGGCAAGAAGGGTGGGGGTACCTCCATTTCATAGCTGAGGGCACTCACCATTCAATACCCACTCTATTAGTTTCCTACAGCCGCCATAAAAATGTACTGGAAACTTGGCGGCTTAAAACAACTATTTATTGCCTCACAGTCCAAAATCAAGGTGTCGGCTGGGCTACGCTCTCTCTGAAGATCTGAGGGAAGAATCTGTTTTATGCTTCTTTTCAGATTATTCTGGTGTTGCCAGGAACCCTTGGCATTCCCTTGTCTGTGGGAATATCGCTCTAAGCTCTGCCTCTATTCTCACATGGTGTTCTGCCTCCTGGGTGTGACTGTTTCTGTGTGTTTTCTCTTACTTCTAAGACACCAGTCATATTGGATTAAGCGCCAATTCTACTCCAGGTATCAGATCATCTTAACTATTTATGTCTGTACAACCCTGTTTCCAAATAAGTTCACATTCTGAGGTTCCGGGAAGGATCTTAATTTCAGGGGACACCATTTGACCCAGTACGGCAGGTCGTACAATGTTTCTGGTTGAGCAACGTTTTCCTTACTGAATCCCATCCAGGTCCGAACAGAATTCCAGGCACAGGACCCACTGCACAAAGGTGTGGTGAAGGGATGGAGGGCGTGTTGTACTGAGCGTGGCTTGTGGGTGAGGGGAGGCCATCAGTGGTGGGAGTTGATGCTGGAAAGGCCACTGAGACTCAAGTGGGAAAATCTTTGGAAACCACCTGATAAAGTTTTGACGTTATCATCGGGGGGTCATTGCCAGGTTTTGACAGAAAAATGTTGAAGGTGGTGAGGTGTGTACAACAGGAGTTAGGCACTTGTTGAGGTAGTTGAGAGTAAAGGTGACAAGCATTCAAAATAGAGCGTCAGAAGAGGAAGTCACAAAAAAGAAGAGAGACGAATGACAAGGGAAAAGGAAAAGGGGCAAACATCAGCTATCAACTTAACCTGAAGGTGAAGAGAAAAGGAAACAGGGAAGTAGCCAGATGTTGGTCCAGAAGACTAGAGAGAGAGAGGATAGGGCCAGGCAAATTAACCATTGCATCCGATGTCATTTGTTAAGTTTGTTTAGCCCCGGTCCCCCCACAAACTTCGTGAAGTACAACCACCCCTCATCCCAATGAAACACACATAATTAAGATATGCACCAAACCAAGTTACCTGATGGTTATAAAACTGTAGGTACAACTCCATTTTCTTCTTGGTCCCTAAATCCTTGTCTAAGACATGGCTTATTTTGTCTTTTGTGTCTCCCCTTTTAATTCTTTTGTTCCACTCTGTTTACTGCCTTATAGGACTTGTGAGAGAAACACAATGTATACTTTTCCTTTGTGAGAAGATGCCCATTCCAGATTGGGGATGACCCCCTGACCTTTCTCATTTCCTGGAACAATCTCCCACGACTAGACCTGTTTTTATTGCTAAACAAGCACTAACATAGCATTCATTATTTGCCAGCCACCGTTTTAAGCATTCTGTCGCTGTAAACCCATTTAATATGCAGAAGCCAACCTATACTTGGTAGCATTGTTCTCCACCATTTGGAGACGAGGGAACTGAGGTGCAGTGAGGTCGGATAACTTTACTAAGGGTGAGAGGCAGAGTCTGTATTCCTAACCACTGCCATGCTGCCTTGTGGTCAGTAGGAGGAT
This sequence comes from Prionailurus bengalensis, assembly GCF_016509475.1. Lineage (NCBI taxonomy): Eukaryota > Metazoa > Chordata > Mammalia > Carnivora > Felidae > Prionailurus > Prionailurus bengalensis. Next base: position 146,544,568 of record NC_057349.1, on the reverse strand, counting down.
GGGGGGGTTGGTGACCAGGACAGTATTTCTTATCATTAAGACCTGGGCAGCCACTGAACGCACAGCACTTTGTAACCTCTCATCGTGAGAAGACAGGTAACAGTCACATTTTTGAAATGGAGCAACTATTTAGGAGAGGAGAGAACTCTCCCTGATTAAATGTGGGCTGGTGAGTCTGTACAGCAGTGGTGAGGTCTGCAGCATCATCCACATCTCTCGCCTGCCCATCTTTGGGCCCGTGGCAGAGACAAGCCATTGCTTGGCTGAAGTCACGATAAGCCTGAACGCCTACAGATGTGAGTTTCCTACCGTGGGACTAAATCTGGCTCCCAAATTATTAACATTATGATCTTGAATTAGGTGTTCTCAGATTTGCTCGTATGCAAAAACCACGTGGAGAATTTGTTAAAGTACAAATTCCAGACCCATGCTCATGCCTCCCCTCAGATTCTTATTCAGGGAATTGGCGGCGGGGGTTGGGGGTGGGGTGGGGAGCATGAGAAGCTCCACTTTTATGTTTAAAAAAATTTTTTTAATGTTTATTTATTTTTCAGAGAGAGAGAGAGAGAGAGAGAGAGAGAGAGAGAGAGGGAGAGCGCACGTGAGCACACAGGAGGGGCAGAGAGAGAGGGAGACACAGAATCCAAAGCAGGCTGCAGGCTCTGAGCTGTCAGCCCAGAGCCCAATGAGGGCTCGAACCCATGAACCACAAGATCATGACCTGAGCTGAAGGTGGATGCTTAACTAACTGAGCCACCCAGGTGTCCCTTGGGAAGCTCCAGTTTTGAACAAGCACAGTGATTCTAAAGGCGTTCATCCAAGGACACACTTTTAAGAAATGCCTATAGAGCCTAAGCTACCAGAATCTCTGGCTGTTAGGTGGTTTCCCTCACTATTTTGAATTATTTTTAGAATATTTGGAATTCTCTTGTATTTAATATTTACCCATATCACCTAGGTCTCTACTAAAATAGAGAAATCTATCAAGTTTTTATCATTGGAGTTTTTAAATTATAAATTCTTTAAAATATACCCAAAGAGTTATTACTTCTAGAAAATTGGTGATACGGGTAAAAAATAGTTTTCCATGAGGTGAATGTATGGAATGAGTGGAAAATTTTCCACTACTTATCAACTTTGGGTAAGTTGTTCCATGCTTAATGTGTACACAGTTTTGGCTAACTGGCAGTCTGAGACCTTGACTGTGAGTATTCTAAAGGCATGTATCACGTGAATCTTCTGCAAGTCATGTGTACAAGGGTTTTAAAGCCTCAGAGGCTGAGCGTCACTGAACTGATCACTTTATGTTCTATTTCAGCAGTAAATTAAGTTCTATAACTTGCATGCTTATAGCTTGATTTTTAAAGAAGCTCAGTCTACAGACAAGAGAAATGACAAAGGCATCCTAAATGATTTTCTCCATGACGGATGGACATCCGTAATAGAGCCTAGCAGTTCCCATCAGAATCCCAGGCCTTAAATAGCCAGACCTCAGTGGCTACTGTGGTTAAAGGTATTTATGCTTCTCTTCCTCATATACTTAGTGCCTTAAGTAATCAAGTTTTCTCTTGCTCAGCTACTCCTGACTAGAATTAAATTATAATTCTTTAGGAGGATGTTTAAAATTGTTCTCCATTTACAACTGAGGGCAATTTCTCAGTCCTGCTTCTTGTTCCAAAGAAAGCCTAGATTAATATTCTGGGAATTAAACTTTTGCTCTAATTCTTCAATTTCATCCAATTTTAAGTGGCTTTTCTGGGTGTATAGAATCTTCTTCTTCAGATAATCTCACCATTTTGGTATTTTAAAACAATTGCACTTTAAATTCAAAAATGTTCTTGAAATTGGAAGTTTCAAAGCTCTTTGAAAAATAAATCACAATTTATGGACAAAGGAGTATTTAAAAATAAATAGCACCTATTCTAAACTTCATGTTATAAGATGGGCTATAAAAACAAGTGAGACATATTAAAATATGAACATCTAGAGAAACAAAAGACATAATAATTAAATGTGATCTCATAATTTAAAAACAACCGGTGGGCTTTAGTCAGGCCTACTGTGCATTTCAAATACAAGTGGGCTTTGTAATGGGCATATGGTATTCAAGTGATATGACATAACCCAAATGACAGGACCATTATGGTTGGTCATTTCTGTAAACTCCAAAGATACAACTTCCTCATTTGTACATATTACAAAGAGTGCCTATACTTTTCTGGGTATGGTCAAGCTACTTATATGTCATGACTGATCTAATTCCATAGCCCCGGAAAATAAAACTAATAAAAAATCAACCCAAATGAGAATATATAGTTAAAAAGTGATCTGAAGATTCTTATTCTACGACAGCAAACATTTATGTGGTTGGTGCCGGGACACGGGGTAAACAAAACAGAAAAGCCCTCTTCACGGGGCTCAAAGTCTCAGGAGATTGAAATCACAAGCAGTGTTCCCTCCTGGAGATAGGAACTGACAAAAATACGAACTGAAGCAAAGGTTATTTTTTATAAGTGGTACAGAAAGTTTCAAGAAGTAGTAGGTTGAGGCAATCTGTTCTTGAAAGTTCATAATATGATAAAGTATCATAGCTGAAAAATACTTGATATGATGTATTCAATAAACATATCTATTTTTCTTGCTGCCCCCCCACCCCTCCAGGCAAAAGAGGCCAGTCAGAGCTTTGGAAGGCATGCTGCTTTTGTTAAATTTCACTTACTCTGTTGGTATTTTTTTTTAATGTTTATTTATTTTTGAGAGAGAGAGAGAGAGGGAGAGAGAGAGAAAGAGACAGAGCATGAGTGGGAGAGGGGCAGAGATAGAGGGGGACACAGAATCCAAAGCAGGTTCCTCACTGTCAGCACAGAGCCTGATGCAGGGATTGAACTCACCAACGGTGAGATCATGACCTGAGCTGAAGTTGGATGCTTAAGCGACTTGTCGCTTAAGCAACAAGATGCTCCTAATCTATTGGTATTAATTTTCATCTTCTAATAAAAAAATGGAAAGCACCATTGTAATTTGAGTTTGCAAATTCCTCAGCATTGTACTCATGTAATTGACCCTGCCTCCCCTAAGTCCCGGGCCACTTGGAGATGAGGGGGTGGGGGATGGGGTGGGCACTTCTCCTGTGTGTGTGATCCGTGTTGGGATGTGAGAAACAGCACGATACCCAGCGACTGGCCCCTGTCTAGTAGCCATGCCCGGCCTGCAGCTCGGGGCTGAGAAAAAGGATAAACAGTGTGAACACCACAGGCATTTCTGACTCACCATCACCTCATTTTCGTCTCTTTTCTGCTTTGGCCTGTGCCTTTAAGCTTTGATAATTATCCTGGGTTTTAATTTTAACAAAATCTAAATATATACACTTGTAATGGGAATGGTTTATATGAAGTTGTTTTATTTTCACCTCTGTGGTGCCCTTTGAGGTTCTCTTGCCACCGTTTTATACGCTATATTTTAATTTAATTGAGTGTGTGTAGAGGAAAGGTGAACCCTGAAACACTGGTGTCAGAAAGACCGGGAGAATTATTGGAATCTGTCTAAACTGCATTTGCTCTGTTCCTTTTGTAAATGCCCTCGTAAATACTGCAGACAATCTTGGGTTCAGTGCTGTGTAAAAATAAAATGTCACAGAAATTAGTTCTGTAAAATGCGCAGAAGTGGAAGGAGTCATCTGGAGGAATTAACTGTATTTGCCAGAGGGTTGTGGGGTGGTTGTGGCGCCCTGTCTCAAGGTCAGCCGTTCCAGAAAAAGGGGCACCGGCCCAACCCGGGGTGAGTGAGACAATCCTCAACACCTGGTACTTGAGTGAAATTGCATTCCACTGTATTTTGGCATCTTGCTCTAAAGGAAAGCATCACTTGGCATATTTGGATTGAAATAGAAGCCTTTCGCCCAGGCATGCCCTTGCCCTACAGAGATAGTTACTCTGCTGTCATCCAATATTGCTTCTATTGCTCTTACTCGAATATACATACATGTTTTTATGTGTGTACCCACATCCACACGTGTCATCTGTCGGATATAAACAGAATCATGCTTTCGCCTCGTTCTTCCCTATGTATGTGTGCATCTTTTCTCTTACAAGAAACAGTTTCTTCTTTCCAAGACAGAATATATCTCTCATTTTATAAAATGCCGCACAGGCTTCCGTTCCCCTACAGATGGACACTTAAGACTCGTCATGAATCTTTATCATTTCAGTGACATCTGTGTTGTGATTTCTGTAGGATGGCTTCCTACAAGTAGAGTTTAGGGATCGGATGGAAGGCTCACTCAGAGGACTAGAAAGTGTTAAACTATCTTTCAAAACATGGTGCCTATTTGCCTTTTCATCGACTATAAGCAAAGATGTCAGTTTCTAAAAATTTCATAAACACTAAGGATCATATCTCATTGTGGTTTTAATTTGTTTATTATCAATGAAGTTGATCATTTCTTCATTCTTTTTGGCTATGCTTCTTCTCTGAGTTGTTTCCTCCTATTTCATCACTTGTCTTTTTCTAATGTCTATTTAGGAGATTTTCGTACATTTGGAACATTAAGCCTTCACCATTTTCTGTATTGAAATTATTTTATCCCAATTTGGGAAAAATTGGGTTGCTTTTCATATGCAAATTTTTTAGCTTTTATATAGTCAGATCCATCAATCTTTTCCCAAAAGACTCTGAGGTTTTGTGGTTTTGTGTTGTGGTTAAAAATGCCTTCCCTGCTCTGACATTATTTAATAAAATGAACTTATATTTTCTTCTAGTACTTTTATAGTTTTAGTATTTTACACTCAAATCTTTGAACTACTTGAAAAGTGTTGGAGGAGTGCTGGGAGGAACACATCCTGACTTTATTTTCTTCCTAAATGGAGACGAATTAATTCAATTCTGTTTATCGAATACTTCAGCCTTCCCCAACTGATTTGAAATGTCATCATTACTGAATTTGAGATTCTCACATACTTTGAGAATTGTCTCTGGACTCTCCACTGTTTTTTAATGACTTGTCTCTTGGTCCCTGCACTATTTTATTTAGAGTAGGGAGAACACTTTTCTTGCCTTCATCTCTTCTTCCTCCTCCTTTATAATTTCCAGATATTTCTTTGCTTTTTTTACGTAAGAATATAATTCTTGGAGTTATGAAAGTTAGAGTTTTTAAAGTTTACAAAATGGGGGTGCCTGGGTGGCTCAGTCAATTGAGCATCTGACTCTTGATTTTGGCTAAGGTCATGATCCAGGGTCGTGGGATCAGCCTCACACTGGGCTCCATGCTGAGCTTGGAGCCTGCTTAAGATTCATTCTCCTCTCTCTCTCTCTCTATCCCTCCCCTGCTCATGTGCACTCTCTCTCAAAAAAAAAAAAAAAAAAAAAAAAAAAAAGGTTTACAAAATGCCCGTGGAAGGGATTTTTTTGAGTATTAGAATAATGGTTGTTGAACATTTTCCCCCATATTATTAATTGTAGAGCCCACACTAGGCAGTGCAAAGGGCATCCTATGATCATACTGCTTTTTGAGGTCCCCAGCAGGTAAGAAGCACTTATCTTCCTCACTAGCTCTAGAGCCCTGGTTCCCTTCTCCACTCTTCTCTGCCCTATTCCTGCTTGTGCTCTAGTATAGGATTCTATCGCTGAGGAAACTCTGGACAATTCATCGTAGGGTCAGAGTCTCCTTCCTAATTTCCTCAGCCTTTTTTCCAAAGAGTTCTTAAGAAAAATTAAATAATTTTATATATCATTACACTATGATCTATTAAATTAAGGTTTAAATAGTCAACCAATTCAAAGACTTAGTAAAAATATTATTTGCAGCCATTTCCACAAAAAGCTGGACATCAGGTTCAACAATGAGAAAACTCATTCTATTTTACTATCATGTTTTTAGAAAAATAAAATTCAGTATATATATATTCAATTTTGGTGTCTTTTTTAGAATGTAGGATTTTTTTCTGTATCATGTAAACTAATTTATAGGATTAACTTATGTTCACACACCCAAGGTCACACTGTGAGGCTCTAGAAGCAGGACTTGAACTTAAGAACCAATAGACAAGGTCTTAGATGATGGAAAATGTTTTTTAAAAGTCATATACTATTCTAAACATTTTTTCTTCATTAAAAAAAGCAAAGTTTTAATCAAGTTTTTTTTTTTTCCAACGTTTATTTATTTATTTTTTTGGGGACAGAGAGAGACAGAGCATGAACAGGGGAGGGGCAGAGAGAGAGGGAGGCACAGAATCGGAAACAGGCTCCAGGCTCTGAGCCATCAGCCCAGAGCCTGACGCGGGGCTCGAACTCCCGGACCGAGAGATCATGACCTGGCTGAAGTCGGACGCTTAACCGACTGCGCCACCCAGGCGCCCCTAATCAAATTGTTTTAATGTTGGCCTGTCTTTCTCCCTTATTTTCATTTGATAAATTTACAAAGATTTTTCTCTTTTCTTTCTTTTTTTAAAAACATAATAGTTTAAGTAGGATGAAGGTGGAGAATACAAACAAGTCAGAGTCACAAATATGTCATTAAAGTCAAAGAAAACCTGTAGGTTTCTTTCCTTTTGTTTAGGGATATTATCTACATGTTCTGAATGTATTTATATCCGAGAATTTTCTCTTCTTCCCAGTCCAAATAGAGATCAATTTAAATGCTTTCAGGCACCCAAAAGAATGAAAAGCAGCATTAGTAGCAATGACCACTAACACGGCACCTTCTTCCTCCAAATATCCTTCTGCTTTTGTAGATTAACAGCAACACGATGAACAAGAATGAAATGGAGGGTCCATAAAGTTAAAATAAACTCAGCCAAAAGACTTCTTTATAACTGAGAAGTGAAGTGAAATTCACATGTTGGGTGCACTGAGACAAATATAGAAGGGTTACTTCAACTGGGGTCAGCTGGAAGTGAGAATTATAGGAGTGATCATCAAACCCATCAGTGAAGCAAGGGTGAGGTCCATCACCCTGCTTCATAGAAACCCCGGAACAGACAGATACTCATCAAACAGATGTAAGTGTAAATACAATGTAGAATTTGTGTAGAATTTGGCAAAGCCCTAAGAGTATTCAATGACATTAAGATATAGGCTATAGCATCACAACAGAGTCTCACCCATGGAATGGAAAGGAAAGGGAAAAAATGAACAATGTATACTGCTTTATAGTTTATAGATTGCTTTATCCAATGTGATATTCATGACAAAGTAATGATTATTTCTATTTTTATGATGAATAAGCTGAGGGTGGATGAAGTTAAAAATGAGGTTGAAAAAACACACCTCAGGCATTCATTTATCCTCCCAAATATCTACTGAGTCAGGGTAACTGCAGCCATTAAATTTGTAGTAACATTGCTTTTATTTTATGACTTTGGAAAATGGAAGACTGTACCTAACAGCTCTTGAATTTAGTACAGTTTCCATTTTATTCATGTAGCAATGCTTTGTCCTTGAACACTAATAGTCAGATGCCTCTTGGCATTTGGTGGAAGGAATGTGTGGCCAGGGTCTAGTGAGGTATGGCATGGTTCCCATGTCAAAGGAATGAGGCCATGCATGAGACGGTCTGGGTCTACCTCATTCCCCTTCAGGTTGAGGATTCTTTGAACTTCTTCATTTTCAGAACTCATGCAGGGTTACCATTGACATCAACTCTTTGAAACTCTTTATTTGCAAAATTTTGTCTAAAATCAGTATTATTCCGAAGTCTACAATGTGTGAACCAACACGAAAGCAGAACTACTTGGGTCATAGAGGAGGAGACAGTAGAGGCAGAGTTTTGGCTTGCACATAGTAGGTGCTTAAATGTTGAGAGGGTGTCTGTATCTCTGTCCCATCCTCTCAGCTGACTGTACTAACTTGTCACAGGCCCCATTAACCCAGGACACCCTCCTTGTGACCTGCAGCTATCTGGTCTAAGAAGTCTCACACTCTACGAGGATCTTATGGAGCTGAAATGCCTCACCCTGACACTTCACACACTGAACATGAAGTAGCTGAGAACAGACGAAATGACCACGCTGCCCCTGGCTTACTCTCAGAGGAAAGTGCACAGGTGAACGAAGGGGGGATATGTTCAGACGTGCGGGAAGTTACAGATGATGCTACGGGAAGACCAGGAGGAGTACAACATGGCAGAACCTCGCCCCCCAAATGGTTGGATACTAGGTCAGTCCCCACAGAGTCCCCCCAGTGAGAGAAGAAGAGTTTCCTCTTAGTTCGCACATTATACATTCCAGAGCCTTATGAAACACAGCCTTGCCCCTCTAAAACTCTAGCTATTTAGGAAGAAATTTCAAATCACTACTTTATTTTAAAAAATGACTGTATTTTTTTTTCTCATGCCATGAATGGGAAAACTAATACTTTCCAAAATGTGTCTTAGAAAGGAAGCCAGAGGTTGATCTGACACTATAAATGATGAACTTTTGGGGCCCCTGGGTGGCTCAGTTAATCATCTGACTTTTGCCTCGGGTCATGATCTCACGGTTTATGGGATTGAGCCCCCCACTGAGGCCCACATTGGGCTCCATGCTGACGGGATTCTCTCTTTCCCTCTCTTTACCATTCTCCAGTGCTCTCGCACACATGTACTCTCTCTCTCTCTCTCTCTCTCTCTCTCTCTCTCTCTCTCTCTCTCAAAATAACAAATAAACTTAAAAGAAAAAAAAAGAAATGATGAACCTTTGTTCTTTCAATTACAGAAATATAAAATTAATGTGGCCAGCCATTTTATTTGGATTATGAGCCCCCAATTATAATCCCAGCATTTAAAGGTGTGAACCAAACAAATACATAAAAGGAAGTTTCGATTACAATTGAAATAGGGACTCCTGGTGGGGGAGGAATTGTTTCCCGAGCATTTTCCCTGCCTTTAACTTTCTACTCTCACTGAAGTGGCTTTTATGCACCCTGGAGCTGTCCTAGGCACCGTCAGCAATCAGCCTCTGCACAGCATTCATAAACAAAAAGCACAGATTTCAGTCTCCTTGCTGTACCTGTTTGCATTTGTAAAGTCTACAAAATAAATAACATATTAGGCCTTCGTTACTCCAAGATGGGTATAGCTAAGCAGGCCTCTAAGTGGTGTTGAGTTGTTCTGAACAGTCTCTCTGGGGTTTCTTCTCTTTCCCCAACAAACTCAATACCCATCCAGTTGAGCAGCTGGGCACCAATCCTTGGTCGTAGTGCCAGCAAGAGCCCATGTCCTTACCATTTACGTAGCACTTGCCAGGTGCCAGGCAATGTTCTGAATGTTTTGCTAATGCTAACCCCAACCTTTAAACAGACTTATGAAGTAAGTACCATTAATATCCTCCTTTCCCAGATGAGAACACGGGCCCAGAAAACTTAATCAGCTTGCTCACATGTCTCGTGACTGCTAAGTGGTGCTGCTGGGGTTCGAACCCTGAGGGCTGAGGTCTGGGGTTGTTCCGCTCTGACTCTCGCCCTCCCAGTTACGTGAAGATCCCGAGAATTCTCCGAGAGCCTTGCTCGAACAGTGGGATCATTGCAGCCTTGCCTTGGACATGTGTCTTCCTGTCCTTGGCTGAAACAGCCCCATGAAGGCTTTCTGGAACCACAGTGACAAGAGAAGGACACTTTCCCTACACTTGTCCCCTTGCAGGTTTTCATATGGCTGAGGTGCCACAGACGGTGTCCTAGAGAATTCACTGGACACTTTGAACCATTCCAGGTAAAGGAAAGGATATCAGCATGGGTCACTGAAAACAGCTTAAGGCTTTATCTGTTCCCTTTTTAGAGTTTTTCTGAGCCTCTTTGCACGGATCACCCTTTCACATGTTCGGGAGGGAAGCGGGATGTGGGGAGAAGAGGGGACGAAGCATCGGGCTCTGCCCGTGAGCAAAACACTCTGGAGCATTAAATCACTGAGAGAGTACAGCCCTTAGAGGCAGATTTAACACAGAACTTCTGTTACCTTATTAAGTCAAACAAGTTAGAAGCCATATGTCTCCTAAAAAATGAAACATATTTGTTTACAAACATACATAGTAAGTGACAAGATGTATAGAAAATAAATATGACACCCTCTGAATTTTTAAGACTAGTTCTTCTTTACTAAGTTAGCCAATGAAAGAAATCAGCAGAGTGGAATTAGCCTCAGATGAAAAACTACCAAATAACTTCCCTTCAAAAGACTCGGAAATGAGGTTCTATAAATAAAATACTGTCGGCTATGCGGTAACCTTGTTTGTTTGTAAAAACTTCTGTCCTTAAATACCCGTCTCACTTCTCCCAAGGCTTCTCTGCCACAAACCCTGGATGGGGAAACTTGAAGTCAGAAGCTCAAAGGACCAATGGCATCATTGCCGCTGGCGTTTCTGAAAGCTAAGTTATGCAAAGATCGGACGATTGGGAGCGGATGGTGCATCGCTACTCACATACCCTTTCATCCCAGAACCTGAAACCGTTCTCCAGATGTCACCTCTAATGGGTAGGTAGATGGCAAGTATTGTTTTTCTCTCTGTTGCATGATGTATAAATACCTTGGCAGTAGGCGCGCTCCCAGGAAGTAATTACTGTTCTCACCACTGTTTCCCCCAGCAAACAGAGACTCTTATCTCAGGCCACATAATGAGTTACTGACAAAGTCAATAACAGACCTCAGGGCTTCCGTGTACCCCTGATGACTGGACATCATCAGCCTTCATCACTCGTAAGAGCTCAGCTTTCTTCAACCTCATTCTAATGTTAGGATCATAAATGCTGGTGATTCTGCACCTGTAGGTTAAGACAATTAAACACCAATGCCTTTTCCTGACTGTGATCTTGTTTTCCTCTCTCCGATTTAACCATCTGAAAGTCAGGTGATCTGATTTATAGCTCCCTATAAGGGCCTTGCCTCGCTTTTTCATGAGAAACTTTTGAAACCTCAAAACCTCTATGCCTTTCACTACCTGCCTGATCTCGGAGGGCCTTGGCGCTCAGCCACCTCTGGGTTATTCCCTGGGGGTGAAGACACAAAGCCTGCAGGGTGGCAGGTGGCGAGAGTCTGCCCTTCCAGTCAACACTGTGTCTGCACCCCCTGCGTCAGTCAACCAGGTGTTTAGTTGGGTTGATTTTTCAAGCACCATCTCTCAGGCTCTTCTTCCTCCCCATTCTCTTGGTGCAAACCTGAGTTCAGGCCTTGAACCCCTGCCCTAAATCACTGAAATAGTGCTGTGAGCAAAAACTTACTCTCACTTTTTTCTTTCAAAAACCTTCACCAAGTTGGGGGCACCTGGGTGGCTCAGTCTGTTAAGTGTCTGACTTTGGCTCAGGTCATGATCTTGTGGTTCGTGAGTTCGAGCCCTACGTCAGGCTCTGTGCTGACAGCTCAGAGCCTGGCGCCTGCTTCGGATTCTGTGTCTCCCTCTCTCTCTGCGCCTCCCTCTCTCTCTGCGCCTCCCCTGCTTGCTCTCTCTCTCTCAAAAATAAATAAACATTGAAAAAAGAAAAACTGTCACCAAGTGGCAGCTACTGTCAGTTTTCCCTTGCACCTGGGCTCCGTTCCTGCTCTCTACTTTAATATACACAGAAGTGGTGTTTTCCACACACTGAGTGATTCTGACTCTGATGGCTCATCATCTCAAATTTATAAAAGACAAACTTCCATTCAAACACACCATCCCCTCCCCCCCAGGAAACTTCCCTGACCTACAGTGCTGTGTCTCAGGGTGGGGGAGGGTGGGTGGGGAATAGGTACCACAGTCAGCCCTTAGGGAAGGCCCCACATGTCCACGGGCACAGACCGTTTCCTTCCAACATAGGAACAGTCTTGGGTTATGTGGCAGCTAAGGTGGGCGGCTTGCTTTTAGGATGTCAAGGTACTGAGAGGCCATGATGTAATCATTAGACACCAGGGACAGTAGAAACTAAGTGAGGAGCATCAGAGTTTGATTTCCAATCTCATGATCTCTCTAGAGTATGGACTCAAGAGTAGAATGCCTATAGAATGGATGGAGAGGACCCGCCCGCTCTTTGGACTTTGTTGTATTTGAGCAAATTACATGTAGGCATGTGGTGACTTTGCACGAAATTGTGCCCTCATTCTGCTTATTATTATTTTTAACTCATCAGTCAAATCAGTTTGCTTCCCTAAATCCTGACCTTTGTGGTTTTCTCCCCTACCTAGAATCTTTCACTCAAACTATCCCTCAGGCTAGGGGGCATCAGAGGAATTATACACACATTGGAAACTATATGCCTCCATTGCGATAAAAAACCAATTCAGAATCCATCATCTTTAGGATGGTTTTCTGATTAAGAAACATTTGTTGTCTACATAGAGTATAAAACTTCACTTGTAGGCAATTTTAATATCAATTAAAGTATAAAGGATTCCTCTGTTCTTTCCAAGGTCCAGGCTAGTCCCCTGGAAGATAAAGTGTTTCCTCTCCACTGAGCCCAACAACCAAATTTCATCATGGAGTCCACCTGGGTACCCTGGGGCCGCATCTTCCTTTCCCATAAAGCTCTGCAGCCCGGCACACAGTAGGCATTCGGTAAATGTTGGTTTGATGAGATCCTAGGTCTCCGTTTACACATAGGGGATTTGATTGACTTGTGGGTTATTTCAATGGTTGATTACGGTCCTAAAATGTCCATGTCACTGGGCTGTCACAGACCACTTTTGAAAGAAGTTTCTTTGAATAGGTCTGTGATGAAGTCACTTGAAAAACTTGGCTAGAAAAATTAGGGCGTAAAGATTCACTGACAATTCAGAATATGATTTATTTCCTAAAATGACTGCCCCTGAGGCACCGGGATATAGGATTCAATTTGTTAAAATTCGATTTCCATACTACATGCCAGGAACACGTTTATCAGATAGAGTGAGACGCACCTAAGCTTGCAAGCACTTTCTGCCAAGAGTATTGGTTAATAATACACTTAGTATAAAAATAGGAAGGAGTAATAGCAGGGCTTAGCATTGAATCTCACAGATTATTTCAAAGGAACAAAGGTACTGCATTGAAGAATACAGAAATCACAGGAATGTTCTATAACAATGAAACATTAAGACAGTCATCAATTCCCTGACACCGACCACAACTGTGCTTCAAAGGGAGGAGGCTGAAAAAAATCTCCTTGAATACACTTAATTAGGCTCTTCAAAACCAGAGCAGAATGCTTCCTATCAGTTCTAAGTTTATGCAGTTATTAAGCTTGAAGGTTGAATATTATTTTGCCCCCGGCAGTTCAGCTCCCTGAGTGGATGCTGTTTGCATAAATGCCTCATTATGCACAAATGCAGCAGGAACACCCTGAATTTACTTCGCATTTCTGGAAAGGAACTCATTATCAATAGCGTCGACATCAATGTTCCTCACCCTCGGTATTGAAATCTCATTGATTTTGCCCATGTTTACAAGACGATCATAAAGTCCAGAAACCATTGATTTCGGCAGTTTAGGTATGAGATGGGGCTGGGCAGCTGGGAGTAACCTCAGTGGAAGGAGGAGGGGAAGGCAGGAGGAGCTAGAGGGAACCAGCTCTTTCCTTTCTTTGGTTCTGGAGTAAAAGTGGGCGGTGGGGAGCGAGGCCAACGGATGGCCACCAGCTCTGAGGCTGAGAATAAAGGAGAGCTGACAGGAGGGCAAGGGGCATCTGCGTCACAGAGAAGGCCCGCCAAGAGCAAACCACCACTCTGCTTCAACGTGTTTGAGGACACGGGGCTGTTCAGCCTTCGCGTTTGCTCACTGAAGAGACACACACGGGAAGACTGAATGACTCACCTAGCGTCACAAAACCCCCCAAAACAGCAGTAACTGAACCTAGTTTTCTCGATCAGCTTGCAAGAGGGTCTCTTTATCTCAGTTAGCTGGTTTGTGTCAACGCAACATGTCTGAGAGGCTTCTCATCAAAGTGTTGCCACGGTGTCAGGCCAGTGGCTGCTTTAATAGATTGCTAGAGGACGATGTGCAAATAGGAGGTGGCCCTGAACTTGATGTTATGTGGCCCCTCTCAGCCTCAGACCCACCCCCGTGTTTTTCTAGCTCCTAAACAGCTCAATGTGACCACCAGGAGCGTCAGACGAGAACGTAGCTGGGCTGTAGGCTGCCGCCTGGATGACCCGCTAAAGGCACTTAGGGCAGGACCTCTTGCCAGGAGCGCTCAGTACTGTTGCCTGCTACCATTGTCACATCACTTCGAACTTACAAGAGGGAATTGATATTTGTGCTTTCATTTGCGCAAGCTCACTTTTCTGTGTTTGGTGTTTGGACCAGCACCTGACACATATAAGGCACTCGGTCAAAAATCGTTTCATAAATGAATGAGTGGATGGCTTTTGCCATGATTTTCGTATCGGGAGCAGCACGTTCTGGAAAGCTAACTCCACACAGCCTGGCTTCACAGTTCTACCCCAGGAGGTAGAAAAGTGGCCTCCCAGCCTGTGACAGATGTGCTTGTGTTTTCCTCTACCTCTTCTTGGGCTGAACCTGTGAAGACTGGCCTACCTATTCCTCTGGCCCCCTACCCCGATTATTCTCCATAATGTTCCCTTCTCACAGCTTTGACCAGGATGAGATCTCTCCACACTAGAAATCCCAGCAATCATGCTTTTGTCTGTGATTTTCCTGCTACATAAAACTGACACTCGTCTTCGACATCACTCTGGTTATCCACTCAGATACTTGACCCTGGGGGATCTTAGGCCCCTCAGAGACTCTCTCTGAGTCTCACTATGGAGAAGCAGGTGCTCGCTCTGTCCCTTAATATCACTTTAGCAGAAGCTTTCATAGAACCACAGATAAGGTCACCGTGCACACTAGGAATAAGGCAAAGAATTTTTTACAGTGAGAAATCCTTTTTGTTTCTCTCCGAACATTCATTCGGTTGACATGGTCGCCATGTATTCTTTTGCGAAAGTGTCGTTTGTCCCAAGAACGTACGTGCTGACCCTTCAAAGCACGTAGGAGGAGGAATTGCTTATGGAGTTGAATATGCGTCTTCCCCCAATAGACGGTACTAAGATAATGCCATGTGACTATGAAGATAGAAATACTTAAAAAGAAAGAAAAGAAAACCAGAGTCTACTGGCACATTCTTGGCCTGTATTATTTTAGAGTGGTGACCTCATGTTCCTAGAATTGCAGGGAGGTTTTCCAAATTGAGACTGAAGCACACATGTGATTTTTGCTGCATGGAGAGCAGGGAAGAATTTACTGTAATAGACAAGGTACGGTAGTAAAGCCCTGACCTAAAGCAGCGGCAGGGGACACGGCTGGTAATGGTGGAGTGAAAACAAAGTTGCAAATGGAAAAGTAATAAGTTTGGTAAGTGCTTGAATTTCGGAGGGAAAGGGGAAGAAAATATGGAAAGATTGCAACATACGATTTTTTAAAGAAGCTGTCTTACATACAATCACAGATTTTCTTTGGCAATATGAAACATGTCACTGAATCCAGCTAGCTGGGCTGTCCAATAAAATGATAATAAGCAAAAAGGTAGAAAAACGATCAAGATGTCAGCATGTTTGTGAAGTGTTCTGCCAAGATGGTATTTTGCTTTCAGGCCAGAACGGTGACCTAAGTTTCATCCTGTGGAGACAAGGGACCGCCTACATTTATTAAATTTGTGCGTGTGGACAACTTTGGCCTCGAGCAGTATCACTTATGCCAAATCTAAAACTTAGGTAACAGAGGGTTATTATTAATGTTTCACATTACGAAGAATACAGCATTCCCAAACATCTAGGACATGGTGTAATTTGAAATGCAAACTCGTATAAGCAAAAAACAACCAAATTTTAAACAATGCATTTGGAGTTTGGATAAACCAATAGACAGGAGGAAAAACAAAAAGAATGAAAGCCCAACACATAAACGTCATTTGGAAAAGTTAGCACAAAGAAGTAATTAAGGCCGAGTCTTAATTTAGGACGTGACAAAGAAAAGGCATACGTTATTCAAAAGCAATAAATCAAAAGAAGGGTGTATAAGAATATTCACCAAGGCCCATGAAATGAAGAAGGGCCTGGATGGAGGGGGGCACTTGCATGAGGCATACACAATATACTGAAGACCAAAGTGGAAAAAAATTATGGCAAGGAAGACTTCGGTTAAATATAGAAAAGAATTTTATCAGTTAAGACATTCAAAAATGGCATTAGTTACACTCTGGTCCTGTGAGTACCATGTGATTCGGGGGTCTAAGCAGAGGTCAGATGCCAGTTTACTGAGAGGTGTTATATTAAGAGGCTTACTGAATATGGAGTTCTCCTTCTAACTGATATATTCAAGGAGCCTATTTGTCATCTATATTACATCTTGTGGCCTTGATTTCAATGCACCCCTGCCTTATACCTACAGTTAAAACGGATGGCTTTACTTGATATTCCTTCTATACATTTTCTGTGTGTGTGTGTGTATAAATCGGAGTCCTTCTCATTTTAAATTTAATCTTTCTGATTAAAAAGTACCTGAGTCCTTCTGATTTTAAATCTAATCTTTCTGATTCAAAAGTATCTGTGTCCTTCTGATTTTAAATTTAATCTTTCTGTCTACTAAAATTCCTTCTGCAGTTCGAATCATGATCATTGCTCTTCTCTTTCTTTTGTCTCTTTCTCTCAAAAGAAGCAAATATTGCAAGCTAAAGATCTACCATGCCATAATCTAGACGGGATGACTGTTTCCTTGATCATTATTAGCAACACATCTCCCCCAAACTTACAAAAAGTAAAGCTAGTGTTTTTTCCTTCTCTCCGAGTTACAATTAATTCACATCTTTCAGTGGACAAATCTTACAAACTCTTCTTTCTGAAGTGCATTTCTTGCAATTGTCTTGAATCGTCTCAAGTTAAGTCCTGCTGACGATGAGGCCTTCTGTGCAAAAACTAACACTGTCAGCAAAATTGTCTTTTTACACAAAGAACAAACTACATGAAGAACTATACACTCTGAGACAAAATTTCTCACTTTTAAAAGCTCTCCATATTATCATGTTCAACTAGTTTTCTTTTTTTTAGGTTGGACTTATAAATTCGGCAAAACTCTATGCATGCTCTAACTACTATAAAAGAGTAGTAAATGAATATATAATGTATGCAATAAAAGCCTTGATTATTGTGTATGTTATCTATTTACTAAAACCCTTTATAAACTATACCCAGGTGAAAAATTTCAACCTATTGCATAAATACTGAATTTGGGTCTAATTTTTGTTCAAGAGCAGTCCCACGCATGATATTTAAAAGCATAAATCATGGTGAATAATTAGTACTGGACACTATCTCTTTTCATTAAGGAACAGGAATTAAAAGAAAAAAAAAAACAACCTTTGGAACAAGCCACAGGTTTAGGGGTGTTACTTGTGGAACATGGCTGGTTTAAACACTGGAAGATGAAATCAATATATTGGAATGGCTTGTCTAATACACTGTAATGAGATAACTAATCAGGTGCGGCTGAAACTCTGAGTATTCATGAAACAGGGAAAACTATAGAAGTTACCACTTCTTGTTCCTTTCTCCATTTCCATAATGTTATCGCTGCCATTTTACTAACTGACTGACAATGTGCAAATTACTTAATCTCTCTGCTTTCATTTCCTCATCAATTAAATTAGATGGAGAATGCTTTCTTCCTCTTGGGTTTGTGAGGATTAACTGAGATGATTCTGAAAAGCATTTAACCCAATTAAATCTGATGCCATTTATATCTGGCACAGAGAAAACACTGAATAACTGTTAGCTGTTGTTAAGACAGTTAAATAACACACACACACACACACAAACCACAACAACCTTGGGACAAATTAATAAGTAAATAATCCCATTAAAAATAGGAATAGGCACCTTAGAAATATAATTGGCAGAACAATTCGCTAATATGTATGTTATGAAAGATGTAGTTTAGACAAGTAATCAATTCTAAGAACACATCAGTTTTTAAGAGGAGATTTCTAACTTTCTATACTAGATTTGACAAAGATCACAGACTCATGTCACAACACTGCATATTAATTCATGGCCTTGATAACAGAATTCTAAAAAAATGTTTATCTTCCTGTCATAAAACATTTCAAACGGCTAACCTTCTACAGAAGATACCATTTTTTTCAACGACCCAATGAACGAGTTGAACAAGTTGCTACCTGAATATAGCAACTTGTAAATTAGTTAACGACATTAAGGGCCACTTTTTAAACTTTCCAAACTTTAAGCACTTTTTTTTTCTGGTCGAACGCTTTTTGAGCCAAACAAATTATGTCACTAAATGCTAATAATATTAATTGCATAATTTCAGAGTCAATTTTACATTATACATATGCCAAAGATTTTCAACGAAGACATTAAACAGTAATTAGAACTTATCTCGCAATTACAGTCTGAGAGTGTTAATTCTTTGAATGTGTTAGATTGTATCTCACAGGTTTTTATAATGGAAATTCTTGCATTACAAAATTGTCATGTAACAGGCATGCTTGGTATATTATGCGTTGGGCATGGAAATTATTTATTTAGAGAAACTTAGCTATATCAATACTAAAATCATTTATATGCTAAGTGGTTATTACCCTAGAAAGGTTTTATTTGTAATGAATTATGCTTTCTTTTTAAAATACGGGAAACTAAGAGAAATTTAATAGTGCAATCAATTTTCTAGTAAAAGTGGGCAGAGAAGTCTAAGAAAAAGTAGATTGGTTTTCAGAATTGGTTCATAGAAACATTTTTCTAGAATGCACTGATAAATACAGATAAATGCCACATTTTAGACTACTTCACAGATAGTATAAGAACACTCGTTCTGTGACTTGTCAAGATTAGGAGAGCACTGTCCTCTGTGTAATCCAAAACTGTGCTTAACTCAAAACACCAACCTGGAAAAAATGAATGAAGAGTGAGTGGCAAGGGTAATTTTTAATCCACACACCTACAGTGACTGGAACAATTGTTGGAAGAACTATGTGAATAGTTAGGATAAAAAGATAGTGGGGCGCCTGGGAGGCTCAGTCGGTTAAGTGTCTGACTCTTGATTTCAGCTCAAGTCATGATCTCATGGTTTCTGGGATCAAGCCCCATATCGGTCGGTCTCCGCGCTGACAGAGCGGAGCCTGCTTGGGATTCTCTCTCTCCCTCTCTCTGCCCCTCCCCATGCTTGCACATGTGCTCTCTCTCTCAAAATAAATAAATAAATAAGCATTAAAAAAACACTTGATTCAGTAAGTAATTCTGCTAGCCAATAAAAACAATCCAAATTCATCAAACGAGGAAAGTTTATTGAACAATGAGTTAAAAAAAATAAGTGTCAATTGCATATATAGTTTAGCAGCTACTAAGTACTTACTTTGTTATGTGAACACTAATTGCTTTGCTTTGTCTATCATAATAACTATAGCTGAACTGTTCTTATAATACCTATTGTATCCTACTCTCCCAATTTCACTGTAATGCTATCATTTTGTTCTACTTTCCTTATAAAGAACTAAAGTTCTACTTATTTAGGGTTATGATTTGAAATTTATTAGTCTGAAATGTAGGTGTTTTGAAATAATAACTAAGTTTAGTTAAGACTGAAAGCTACAAATGGTTTCACAATGTTAGTTTACTGACTACCAGTGTTTTGTAAAGAACACTATAGAAATTGAGATACATCTATGTTTGCATGAGTAATGTATCTCAAAAATTTCTTTTTTTAAAAACTGCATGAGAATGCCCACAGTCATTATCTAATTTGGGTATGCATTTTTGATGGATGTTAGTGTTATAATGTACCAAGTATTCTGTATTAGAGTCTTTAGACTGGTCTCTTCTCCCTTTATCATCTTGGTCCCTGACCAAGAAATGGGTAGCTATGCTGGCTAAGAAGCTATAAGCAGGAAAAAAAGAGATTCTAGCCTTCTTAGAAAACAAATTGAACCATGGGGCACCTGGGTGGCTCAGTCGGGTAAGCGTCCGACTGTGGCTCAGGTCATGATCTCACAGTTCGTGGGTTCAAGCCCCGCATCGGGCTCTGCGCTGACAGCTTAGAGCCTGGAGCCTGCTTCAGATTCGATGTCTCTGTCTCTCTTTGTTCCTCCCCCACTCATGCTCTGTCTCTCTCTCTCTCTCCTTCAAAAATAAATAAAAACATTTAAAAAAATTAAAAAAAAAAAAAAAAGAAAACAAATTGAATCAGTAATCAAAAGTCCAGGACCAGACTGCTTCCCAGGGGAATTCTAACAAACATTTAAAGAGGAGTTAATACCTATTCTTCTCATACTGTTTCAAAAAATAGAAATGGAAGGAAAACTTGCAAACTCATTCTATGAGGCCAGCATTACCTTGATTCCAAAACCAGATAAAGATCCCACGAAAAAGGAGAATTATCCCTGCAAAAATTCTCAACAAGATACTAGCATATCGAGCCCAACAGTACATTAAAAGAATTATTCACCATGATCAAGTGGGATTTATGCTTGGGCTGCAGATGGTTCAATATTGACAAATCAATCAACCTGATATACCACATTAATAAAGGAAAGGATAAGAACCATATGATCCTCTCAATAGATGCAGAAAAGCATTTGACAAAATACAGCACCCTTTATTGATAAAAACCCTCAACAAAGTAGGAATAGAGGGAACATACCTTAACATCATAAAGGCCATATTAATAAACCTGATATACCACATTAATAAAGGAAAGGATAAGAACCATATGATCCTCTCAATAGATGCAGAAAAGCATTTGACAAAATACAGCACCCTTTATTGATAAAAACCCTCAACAAAGTAGGAATAGAGGGAACATACCTTAACATCATAAAGGCCATATATGAAAAGCCCACAGCTAGTATCATCTTCAATGGGGAAAAGTTGAGAGCCTTTCCTCTACAATCAGGAATAAGACAGTGATGTCAATTCTCACCATTGTTATTTAACATAGTACTGGATGTCCTAGCCTCAGCAATAAGACAACAAAAAGAAATAGAAGCCATCTAAATCGGCAAGGAAGAAGGCAAACTTTCACTATTTGAAGACAACATGATACTCTATGTGGAAAGCCCAAAAGACTCCACCAAAAAATTGCTAGAACTGATGCTTGAGTTCAGTACGGTTACAGAATACAAAATCAAGATACAGAAATCTATTGTACTTTTATACACCAATAACGAAACAGCAGAAAGAGAAATCAAGGAATTGATCTCATTTACAACTACACCAAAAACCATGTTTCCTAGGAATAAACCTAACAAAGGAGGTACAAGATCTGTACTCTGAGAATTATAAAATCCTTATGAAAGAAATGGAAAAACATCCCATGCTCATGGATCAGAAGAAAAAATATTGTTAAAATGGCTATACTACCAAAGCAACCTACATAGCTAATGCAATCCCTGCTAAAATAACACCCACCGTTTTCAAAGAGCAAGGACAAACAATCCTAAAATTTGTATGGAACCACAAAAGACCCTGAATAGCTAAAGCAATCTTGAAAAAGAACAGCAAATCTGGAGGCATCACAATTCCAGACTTCTGGTTATATTATAAGGCTGTAGTAATCAAGACAGTATGGTCCTGGTACAAAAACAGATACATAGCTCAAGGGACCAGAATAGAAAACCCAGAAAGGAACCCACAACTATATGGCCAGCTAATCTTACACAAAGCAGGAAAGAATATTCAGTGGAAAAGAAGACGGTCTCTAGCACTTGGTGCTGGGAGAACTGGACAGCGACATGCAGAAGAATGAAATCGGACCACTTTCTTACACCATACACAAAAATAAATTCAAAATGGATGAAAGACCTAAATGTGAGACAGGAAACCATCAAAATACTAGAGGAGAACACAGGCAGTAACCTCTTTGACATCAGCTGCAGCAACTTCTTACTAGATATCGTCTGTCTCCTGACAAACAAAAGCAAAAATAAACCATCGGGAGCTCATCAAGATAAAAAGCTTCTGCACAGTGAAGGAAACAATCAACAAAACTAAAAGGCAGCCTTTGTAATGGGAGAAGATATTTGCAAATGACATATCTGATAAAGGGTTAGTATCTAAAATAGGTAAAGAACTTACAAAACTCAACACCCAAAAACCAAATAATCCAGTTAAAAAATGGGCAGAAGACATGAAAAGACATTTTCCAAAGAAGACATCCAGATGGCTAACAGACACATGAGAAGATGCTCAATGTCACTCATCATCAGGGAAATACAAATCAAAACTGCAACGAGATATGATCCTCACACCTGTCAGAATGGCTAAAATTGACAACACAGAGAACAACAGATGTTGACAAGGATGTGGAGAAAGGAAACCCTCTTACACAGCTGGTGGGAATGCAAACTGGTGAAGCCACTCTGGAAAATAGTATGGAGGTTCCTCAGAAAGTTAAAAATAGAACTACACTATGATCCAGCAATTGCACTACTAGGTATTTATGCAAAGGATACAAAAATACTGACTCAGGAAATACATGTACCCAGATGTTTATAGCAGCACTATCAACAATAGCCAAATTATGGAAAGAGCCCAAATGTTCATTGACTGATGAATGGATACAGAAGATGTGGGGTGTGTGTATGTGTGTATGTATGTGTGTGTACATATACACACATACATATACACACATATGCAATGGAATATTACTCAGACACAAAAAGAATGAAATCTTGCCAATTCCAATGACATGGGTGGAGCTAGAGAATATTATGTTAATTGAAATAAGCTCAAATAGAGAAAGACAAATACCATATGATTTCACTCCTATGTGGAATTTAAGAAACAAAACAGATGAACATAGGGGAAGACGGGGGAAAAAGAGAGGAAGGCAAACCGTAAGAGACTCTTAACCATAGAGAATGGTTGATGGAGAGGAGGTGGGCAGGAAGATGGGCTAAATTGGGTGATGGATATTAAGGAGGGCAACTTGTAATGAGCATTTGGTGTTGTAAGTGATGAATCACTAAATTCTACATCTGAAACTAATATTTCACTATATGTTAACTAACTGAAATTTAATAAAAAAATTGAAAAAAATACATTTTGAATCAAACCGATTTAAATGTGAATCACTTTTGCTCCTGAGTGACCTTGAGCAAAACACTAAAATTTTCTATGTTGAATTCTCTCATCTGTAAACTGGTCTTAATACTTGCTTTATATGTCAGTTGTAAGGATTAGATTAGGGGATACACAGGAAAATCCCAGAGTGAATAGTGTATAATGTTCACTCCATTCGTGATAATTTCACTTCCACGTTTGAGACAGTTGATACGTCACTCTGCAAGTTGGATTAGACTAAAATTATTTCATTAAGTCACATTTTTTACATTTCTTGATCAGGATGCTAATAGTGGGTCACAGTTTAATTGGCAATGCTTTTTCTTTCTCAGGACTGCATAGAATATAGATTATCTTTAACACTCGATTACATCTTAGATTTGATGATATTTGGTAAGAGGTTTTCAAACATGTTTTTTGAAATGTACTGTAGGGAATAACTTTTTTTTTTCCTATGAAGACTTGGTCCACAAGGAGATTATACTACGCACACTGCTTTTATCAATGGTTGTGAGGAGGAATGCCACTGGATTAAGAAAAAAGTAGGGGCACCTGGGTGGCGCAGTCGGTTAAGCGTCCGACTTCAGCCAGGTCACGATCTCGCGGTCCGTGAGTTCGAGCCCCGCGTCGGGCTCTGGGCTGATGGCTTGGAGCCTGGAGCCTGTTTCCGATTCTGTGTCTCCCTCTCTCTCTGCCCCTCCCCGTTCATGCTCTGTCTCTCTCTGTCCCAAAAATAAATAAAAAACGTTGAAAAAAAAAGAAAGAAAAAAGTAGATTTAAGGGGCACCTGGCTGGCTTAGTCAGTAGAGCATGGGACTCTTGATCTGGGGGTTGTAAGCTTGAGTCCCATCCTGGGTACAGAGGTTACTTAAAAGAAATTTTAAAAAGATATATTTGAATGCCTTCTGGCAAAAAGAGTGGAACTAGATTAGAGGGGTAGCTAATACTCTATGTTTCACGTTTTTAATCAGGTGAACTTGCTGCCAGTTTTCTGTGTTAGGAATTTTTCTCAAGCTATTGATCACGACTCCAGAATAGAAATTGATGATAGGAAAGTATTTTTGCTTTATAAGGCACGTGAGTTTGTGGAGATCAGTAACAGATGCATCGATTTGACAGCACATAATCATTGTTAAAGTGGATCAATGAAACTTCCATTCACCTCAGTACATTAAATAAAAGAAATCTGTGGATCAGAACTGCCTCCGAACCACCATTTCTGGCAAAGCAATTTACATTTGCAGAGTATTTGTCGCTCAGGTTTGAAGGTAGAGTCTGTTTTTTAAGTCATGGCTGTGGCTCATTTCTATTATGTGACCTTAGGCAAGTCATTTGATCCAATTCTTAGCTTCTTTATTTCTAAAGCAAGGATAACAATTCCAAAAATAATGCTTCCCTGTCCTTTGTGCTGCTGGCCTGTGGGAATTTGGGGTAATGCTGATGAAATCACTCAGGAAATGAAATCTACTGTCTGTGACAAGGAGCCATGTGGTAGAGTAGAGAACACTACTGGCCAGTAGGCTGATCGAATTCTGCTGGGGATGCTATTTTTTTCTTACTGGCTAATCTTCTAAAAGATGTATGGAAATGAACTTCTTGATTTTGTTCTCTGCTTATATATAAATCACTGAATCAGTAGATAATGTGGCTCAACTCTGAAGTGACAATTAAAGTCTTTAAACTCCGTGTCCTGTTACACTCATTCAAGGTTTTACACATCCTCAGTCTTCTGTGAATTTAACATGGGAGTGTAGAGCTGAGTTACCATCACAAAATGTTTAAGACTAATTTTGCAACCTCTTGAACATATATTTCAAGATCCCAGTCATGGCCTCAGTATCAACTTCTGGAGGACTTCTTCCAAAGACATGATTAAGGTTCCTGTTCTCTTATTCTTCAGTCAAACACTAGTCTAGGTACTGTCATGAAGGGACTTTGTAGACAGAATTAAGGTTACTAGTCAACTGACCACAGGCCCCATGTAACCACATGGGCCCTTAAAGCAGAAAAGGAAGGCAGATGAGATGTGGCAGAAGGGGAGTCAGAGATACCAGAAGCAAGAGAAAGACATGATCGGCCATTGCTGACTTTGAAGATGAAGGGGCCATGAACTAGGGAAGGTGGGCAGACTCTACAAGTTGAGAGCTACCCTCTGTTGACAAACAGCCAGGAAAAAAGGACCCCAGTCCTACAACGACCTGGAACTGATTTCTGCCAACAACCGGGATGAGCTTCGAAGTGGATCTTTCTCGAGCACGTCTGTAAGAATTCAGCGTGGCTGACATCTTGATTTCAGTCTTGTTGGAATCTGATCATATTCCCCCACCAAACCCACTGGACTTCTGATCTACAGACCAGTAATATAATGGGTGGGTGCTGTTTAAGCTATTAGGTAAGTAGTAGTATGCTACGGTAGGAACAGAAAACAAATATATCATCCATCATACCCCTCTCTTCAGCAAATATTTACTGAACCCTGGAACTGCCAGGAACTGTTCTTAAGCTAATGATAAAGCAGTGACAAAGAAGCAAAAGTCCCTGCCTTCATGGAATTTACCTTCTAGTAACGATACTGAGATATGAAAAAAGACCCCAGCTTCTGGCAGTTTGGTCCCAGTAGGTCTACTAGATTAGAGAAAGACTGGGTCTGTTAGGCTGCCCTGGTGATGGAGAAGACACCAGATGGTGTTCTGCCCTTCACGGCCCGTATCATATGTATTTGAGTGGGCTCTCAAATCCACTTGGTTGGTAGCTTCAGGACTAATAATCTCAAATACTCTTTGGCTGGGTTTGTAAATACAATACACATACCATAATGCAGTCTTCAGCAAGGATTTAGCACACATTACATACAAAGGTGTTCCTAGCAAAGATTCAGCAAAAATTGCTCATAAAATTCTAAGAGACAGCTGATAACAATATTTGGTGACTATAGTTAACAACATTGTGTTGTGTATTTGAAAGTTGCTAAGAGTAGGTCTTAAAAGTTTTCATCACAAGGGGAAAAAAAGGTAATTATATGGGGTGATAGATGTTAACTGAATTTATTGTAGTAATTATTTAGCAAAATACATTAAATCGTTGTGTTGTACACCTGAAACTTACACATATGTGTCAATTATATATCAATAAAACCAAAAACAAAACAAAAACCAGATCAAAACACAAAACAAAACCCAAACCCCCTCCCCAAAAATAATATTTGGAGGTTGCCTGCATAGAGAGAGTCTTCTCAGGATTTCCCCAGGAATGGATAGTGTGCAGTGAGGACTAAGGAAGGGGACATTCCTATTCTTCTCAAAGAAGTAAATGATGATAGGTGATTTGAAACTTTGTTCTATTTCTTCACTGTTTCATTTACTAAGACAAGGCACTACACCTGAGCACCCTCGTCTTGCTGTCTGAACCATCTCAATGGTCTACCACCACATCTGGTCTTATTCTTCCAAATCCATGCCCTGACCTCAGGGTCAAGGTATTGAAGAGTGCAGAAGGTGAGGGTGAATGGTCATGAGGACTGACAGCTGGCTTTTTGCTTCAGGGTACCGGAAACCACCTTTACTCTCCAGGTCTGCTGTGGAGGTGCCTGTTGATTCACGCACGTGGGGTAAGGCTGTGAGGAAGTCTGCGGCGGATTTGACAAATGGAAAATGGCTGCATGCAGCACCCTTTTAATCTCTTAAGGATTTTTAGGAGACTTTGCTATGTTGGCATATAGTAAGCACTCAAGAATTTCTTTTTCAACGAATCAATGAATATGTACGACGTGGTCCTCTCTTTGACATCTCTTAAATAGCCAGTAAAGACCACATTGTGCTCTAAGCTTTTGAAGTTAGCCTGGTGCATTTGTTGTTCTAGAGGTAGTGAGACCAGCCTGAAGGTGAGAGCAAGAAGGCCCAGCATTCCTCAGCAATAACAGAAAGGTTGGCGGGTGTATAAATAAAGGTGCATGCCAGCAGGTTTTGACGGACCTGGTATCATGCTGCTTTTCCTTATTCCACCGTTGCCTAACATCTTCATGGAAGTTGCTTCTGAAATTTTAGTTGTTCATCACAAAAGTATAAATCTTGTACTGCTTCCCTTTGAATATCATCATTCTGTATTTACAGATTTGAGGAAACTTTGAAAGGATAACATATATTCCACTGTTTCTAGACAGACCCACATTCGCATTCATCTGATTAAGTGGTTGTTTGCCATATTTATAATATATAAACACACTCACATACAAGCATGTATAATATTCATTGATTTCTGCTAGAAGAACTACAAACTTCTCAAAACCCTTTCTGTGCATAAATAAATATGCAACTTGCCTACAGGTAGAAACAAAGCTGAAAATAGCGGGAGATTACTGGGTGCTAATCCTGTTATTATGACCCAATTACATTCTTGCTTGAAAATGTTAGTATTGTATTAATAATTAGCTTTTTAGAGGCTGATAAAGATCACTTCAAGGCTTAAATAAAGTTTAAGATAAATGCAGGTTTACTTGGGGGAAGCAGTGGCGAAGGTGTAAGAGGCATGTAAAATCTAAGCGTCGCTGAATGGAGAGTCATGTTTGGTTCACCGCCATCTCAAAATGGATGTAAATGGGCTCACAGAAAGCTCATGTTAAAGTACTGTATTTCAAGGGGGAGAAAAGCAAATTGATCTTGGAAGGAACCGAAGAGAGTTTAGTCATAACAGCATTGCCACCATTACTTTTTTCTTTATTACTCGGAACATTAATTCAAGATGTACCAGAGAATACAATACAGAAAGCAGGCAGGCAAAGGAATGTCAATACTATTTGCAATTTTTCTAAGGAAATATGTCCATTATATTTTTCAATCCTTCTTCATCGATGGTTCAGCTTATGCTGAGCTATATACATTCCATGCTGTCGGTGTGAAAAATATAGATTTTTGAGGAAGACAATAAAAACGGAAAGCTGATTTCACACTAAGTGGAAAATTCCTCCTACAGTTTTGTGTTTGGCTGAAGGAAACCAGCACCGGTGTGTCAGGGAGTTGAAATAGGGCTCCCCACTTCCAGTGACCTGGGCACTTCGTCAGCAGCAGGTCTGCAGGAGTATTAGGGGACCAGGTCCCCAGCTGGACAGAGGAGGGCTTCTAAACCGAGCCCATATGGGGGGAGAAGACAATGAGAATTCTTTGAAGGGCGCTCTCTCTGTGCTCTGCTGGTAGAACCATCTGGAGAGCCCTGAACGTGTTCCCAGCAGTGGGGCAAAATGAAATCCTGGGGCTCCGTCATGGTTGAGGATCCAGTAGAGCCTGGACAGGAGAACTGAGGGCCTGGGATTGCACCCCTAGAGTTTTTGGTGCCCAAGATGGGCAAGTATATTTTTCGCATAGGAGGGGGTGCCAATGTGGGGTCATTTCCAGCCTGTGTAACAGTGCTTCCCTGAAGCACTGGGATCCTGGGCACAAGAAGCTGAGGGGAGTGCGGGGAAACTTGGCCTAGTTGAGGGAAGAGGAAGGCTGAGGGCGGAGAACATTCTGGATGGAGAGGGACTGCCCCAGGGCAAGGATCACTGAGGACCTGCCAGCCATGTTCCCCAGGACAGAATCTGCCTTAACCGGCACCTGGCCCAGGGAGTGGGTATGAGGCCACCTCAGGGAAGCATCAGGTTGAAGAGCTGCCCCTCTCCTCACCGTCGTCGGCTGCCCCAGCCTGGCAAGCTAAGGGACAGGACCTCTGGAGACAAGACGGTGGAGGATGATGACGCACCCGCAGAGAAATGGAAGGGAAATCACCCCACTCCTGGTTTCCACTGCAAGCTTCCAGAACAGAGCAGATTGCCGCGGGGGGAGTGGAGAATATCTGAGGGCAAATTAAGTTCAGAGTTTTGATCAATCTGTTAAAGAAATGATTCTAAACATTGAAATTGTGTGACTCAAAGTGCCTTTGATCTTATGAGTGAGTAGAACAATTAAGGCCCCTGTTAAGTTTTATGCAGCCAGGGAAAGGCTCCCCCACTGAATAAGGCTTAGTTTTTGTCTCCAATTCCTTTTAAACTTGCCTTTTAATTATGTCATGAATAGTGACTATTCAACGTAACAATTACACTGGTGACATTCTTATTTTCTCTGCAATGTCCGCATAGAGGCCGCTAAAAAGTCATTTGTTGGTACTGGTGGAAGATTTGCATATAAAGGAAAATGAGAATGAGGACTTAATTATCTACAAATCCATAGATGATATTTTAGGTGATTTAAAAAGCACAAATTATGATCTGGCCGAATATAGGAGTCTCCTTAAATTAAAGCTTCAGAAATCACTACGCACTTTCTTGCCCAGATTAAGTTAAACTTTCTGTTGCAAAAATAGAAAAGAACACTGTTTTCTCTTGGGCGAATATTTGCATGCTTGCTCATTTGGGGCCCATCTTGAGCTTTTAAATACATTAAAGCATATTATACAGATTTCTCTCGGCATGTCTTAAAGGCCTTTGCTGAATTGGTGGAAATCTCCTATTCAGCAATGTGCCAGCGTCAGGCTAGCAGTGGGGATGTACCGGCCAAGGACTGCGAACCAGCTGGAAGCACATCCTTCTGTGTGTTGATCTTTTCCGGACTACCTCAGAGTGGGTGTGAGGGCTGACGGCACACAAATTCCGAACGTGGTTTGGCAGGTTGAACAAACAGCCAGTTGTCCCCACCCTCTCCCTGCCTCTGGGCCCCGGCAGCTAGATGAGGACAGAATCTATACAGCAGGAGAGATGTTAGCAAACCCTAGGGGGGGCGAGCAATTTGTTCTGCTAGTCACAGCCAGGTCAGGGAAGCTTCCGGAGAGGACGTGATGTCTGCGTTCACTTCTGGAGGAAAAAATGTGTGCTAGCTCCTGAGAGTCCCTGGACTGGGATTAGGATGCTCACTCAAGGTCAAGCCCATGGGTGTAGGACACACGGCCCACTCCAGCAAGAAGGCAAGTGGGGCCCAGACGGCCCCTTTCTTTCTGCACAAACAGCAGCCGTGTTACAGCAGGTTAGAAATGATTAATGGGGCTTACCTATGCAAGCCCTTCTAGGTAACACCGAACTTGACATAATCTGGGACCAGGGTGATGCTCCCGGGGCATGGGTTTGTCTGCAATTTGGTGTTCTGCTGACAGTCTGACCCCTTTAGGTAAAGTTACCCAGGGGGTTGGAGGGGAGGCGCTGTAGCTAATGCAAGTGAGCCCCGAATGTGCAGGATGCAAGGCAGACGCTAAGATTCGGAAGGATTCACACAGAGAAGCTGCAATTATAAAAGCCATCTACAAACTGAAAGTAGTATCTGTCTTGGAAAACGGTTGGGATTTCAACAGACCATTCGGGCAGGCAATTTTCAGTCAACCTCCAGATTAGGCCTTTGGATTAGAGAAATACTCCAACCCTCTTCTGAAATGACATGAGGAATCCAGAGAAGGAACTAAAACTATCCACCGGGAGGAGGAGGAGTTGAACAGTGAAAGTTTCTCTCCGATGGAATACTTCCGCGAGTAGGGACGATTAACGTCCAGAAAACAAATTTCGTATTGTGTTTCTGACTGCTGGTCTATAAAAAAGGATATTGATTCTTGGAAATTTATGTTGCTCCTAATCACCTTGCCAAATCATCATATTAATTCTAATAGATTTCACTTAATTTTCTCCGAAGGACCGCCCACAACCACATCGATACAGTTTTCTCCACAACCTGTGAGGCAGGCAGTAGACGCCGTGTCTCCCTGCTGCCTGCTGGTTTGCAGAGCTCACGTGACTTCACTCACGTTCCCTCCTCCCTTCCCCTCATGTCATGCCACTGCCACCCCCACAGAGTGACCCCCTCGCCGCTCCCTGCAGGTCAACGAGCTCTTTCCAGTCTTCCATGCAAACTGCTTTCCAAGTTAAGGAGACTGAGGCACAGAGTGGTTGTATAGCCCAGCAAAGGTCACCCAGCTGGTTAACCTTAAGCCAGGGTTCAAACCCAGAAAACCAGGTGCCAGAGGCTTTGCTCTTAAACACTATCCTCTTTCCTGTGTGTCCATGTACTGTTCTACCTGTCCTTGTGCACAGTCACAAAGTGGCCCGACCCCTTGCCCCACAGGCTGGACAGGGACGAGAACGTGTGTGAGTGGTGCAGTGCACCGCCCTGGGTGAGTCCCTGGGTCCTCCGGAAGGCTGGTGGCAGCAGCCCCCTTGGGTGATTCCGGGGTTCCCATGGTAGCACCCCGAGTTGGGAAGCATTTGCTTCCCCTCTTGGCTTAGCATTACCGAAGGAAGACGAGATCAGTTCCTTGCCACCTCCTGTGCTCACACTTTCTTAGATCCTTTCTTAACTAAACAAACCCTTTTTGCTGAAAGGAAAAGGAGTAGCACTCGTGGAAAGTGGGAGTCTACAGTCAGTTATGACAACTGCGAGGGAGTGGAAGGCTTGCAAAACCTCTAACTTTGCTTAGAAGGACGGGATTTGTATCCCCACGCACCCTGGGAGAGAGGTATACAGTCTGTCCTGGGCCGAATAGTGTCCTCCCAAATTCACATCCTTTCTGGAACCTCCGAATGTGGCCTTATTTGGAAATAGGGTCATTGAGATGTAATTAGTTGAGATGAGGTCACACTGGAGTACGGTGGGCCCTTAACCCAACCTTTACAAGGACTTCTGTGCTTTTCAGAAGGGAAGAGACACAGAGACAGACACCCAGAGGAAAAGGTCACATGCAGGTGGAGGAAGTGACTGGAGTGGTGCATCCATGAGTCAAGGTAGGAGCAAGAAGAGAAGCATGGAATGGATTCTTCCCTAGACACTTGGAGAGCGTGGCCCTACTGGCCTTGAGTTCTGGCCTCCAGAACTGTGAGACAACTCATTTGTTTTTTAAGTCTCCCAGTTTGGGCAGCCCTGAGAAACTAATACACAGCCTTCACAACTGGATTCTGATTTTCTTGGTCATCAGGCTGCCAGGTCATGTATTTCTAGATACGGATAGACAACTCTGAGAATAACTTTTGCCTGTTGGCAGATGCAACCAGGGAGGTCTATAAGAAGAACAGATACAGGGGCAATTTCTAGTATGTGCCTGCCCCTAAAATGGGCTTCTTACAAGTGAATTGGGTTAAAAAAAAAACAAAACCAAGAAACCTTGAACGAAGCAGTATGAGTGAAGAGAAAATTTATTCAGTAAGCATTTGTAGATTTCAAAATGGTAAGGCCATCTGACAGGCTGAGCACATGCAAGGTGCATCTGTGAGGGCAGAGAAGTCTTGACTTTTCTTAGGGTGCTTTGTCCCCTAGGGCTGCTCTCAGACAACCACAGAGCCATCGGTGTTTGCAGATATGTGGGTCCTCCCTCCCCACCCCCGGAGATTTGGAAAGCTGTGCTTATAAAAATGAATGCTTGGAAGAAAAAGGGACCTTGAATTCGAAGAAATGAAAGTTGAGGGGTAAGGAAAGTTTTATATATATTTTTTGAAGGCCTGCTACTTGGGAAAGGGATTAGACATTCAGTGTGCTTTAGATTAGACAGGTAAGTTGGATAGAATATTAGACATAGACTTCAATTCAGTGTAGGACGTGCCTTTCCTTTCAGAAGTAGAATGGGTTACTTCGTGAAATAGTGAAGCTACTAACTTAGGACAGAACTGAATAAGCGAGTATTGGTCATGCAGATTGGGTTAGCATATCAATTCAACACAAATACCTATTAAGCACCTAATTCTTCTAAGTGTGCTATACCCAGTCTGCACAGGAGAAAGGAAACTCAATGTGAACATTTTGACCTTGTAGAACTTGTGGCGGAATAGGGTAGTTGAGTAAATTGGAGACAGGTGCAGACCAAAGGGACCCTATATGCATCTTCCAGCTTTGTTATGATCCTAGGATTCTCATTAGAGCAACTAGTAAAATCTGAGCAGAGGAAGAACCCAGAAGAGATTAGATATGCACACGATTGTTCTAAATCTAACTTGCAGGAATGGGGGGCGGGACAGTAGTTCTAATCTGTTCCTTAATAAGTTTAGGACATTCAATTGGCTTCAAATCTAATAAACCTAATGATTTCAAAGAAACTTTGAAGTAAATTTCTAAAATATAAATCACACTCAAAATTGGACAGAATCCCACAGGGAATAAACCTTGATTCCAAAATTAAATTTAAAGCTCTGTGAAATAACCTTTATGTAAGTCAATTATGAAACAAAAAACAAAGACTTTTTTAGTACACAATCAGCCCCCAAAAGTTTATCAACATTAAAAAAAATCTTTTTAACGTTTGTTTATGTTTGAGGAAAAGGGAGAGAGACAGCACAAACGGGGGAGGGGCAGAGAGAGAGGGAGACGCAGAATCTGAAGCAGGCTCCAGGCTCTGAGCTGTCAGCACAGAGCCCAACACGGGGCTCGAACTCACAAACTGAGATCATGACCTGAGCTGCAGTTGGACGCTTAACTAACTGAACCATCCAGGCACCCTTCAACATGTTAAAGAACCATTGAGAATAGGTTCCACTGGGCTCACAGAAACTCTGGGAGAATTTGAATCAGGTTAATTGAGAACACCTAGGTTTCCATCAGAAGTTGTTCTAAGTGACTACCAGCAGAAATCAACTATTTCTGGCTTTTTCAAATGACTTAAACTTCAGGGTCAAAGAGTTGGTACAAATACTCTGAAATGTTGCAAATTTACTGCATTCTCATCACCTATAGGTTTTAATGTGTCTGAATTTGAACTACAATTTTTAAATCCCTCTTTTCATAGACTTTAATTAGTCTGTAGTGGCATACAGTCTATAACTATCCTAGGAAAAACCTACACGCGAGGGGCCATGTTTGATTTCCACATCCACATAAACATGTCATTTCATTACTCTATCTACTTTCACGTGTTCCATGACATATACTCATGGTGCTATTTGAATTGCTGATGCCTGGAGTCTCTGAACTGTTTCAGGACTATTGGTGCAGTTGGAAACAAAGGAACCAAAATTAGGATTGCCTCCAGAAAGCAGAGTGATTGGATAGCTGTAATCTGCTGGCAGAGCCCCATATTTTAGCTATAAATGTTTTAATGCCATTTATTGTTTCATGCTTCTCAAATGCAATACACTGCACCATTAATTTTGTAGTTTCATCTCTGGAAGCTATAAATCGAACATTCCTATTGTCTTAATTTTCTGTAACCTTTAATAACATTTGCGAAAGAACACAGGGAGGAAGAAATTGCTATTATAGAAATTCTTCCTTCTCTTTCACCCAAAGCAGTGGCTGGAAAAACAGCATGGTTTAGATATCCAAAATCCATTGTTTCGAATTAAGGAAAACAAGCTCAAACTTAGACCCTACTTCAGATCCTCCAAAGAGGATACTGATGCAGGGGCCCCTTGTTTGTGGCACTCAAGCTTGTCTTTTCCAAATGTGATTTTCTCCAAAACATCAGTCACATATTCGAGCTTAAAGATTATGTCAGGAAGAGATGGATTTGAAAACCAGTTATTCTTGAATGAATCCCAGGGTCCTTAACTCACTTGGTCACCCACCTGGCATTTGGCAGGGGAAAGC
Source organism: Prionailurus bengalensis (assembly GCF_016509475.1). Taxonomy (NCBI): domain Eukaryota; kingdom Metazoa; phylum Chordata; class Mammalia; order Carnivora; family Felidae; genus Prionailurus; species Prionailurus bengalensis. The sequence continues at coordinate 146,510,074 of NC_057349.1, read as the reverse complement.
TGAATCCTTTGAGGCAAATGGATTGCCCCAGCTGGGGAACCACGAGTCTGTGTGTGTTCACAGCCAGGCTCGTGGAAGGGCCAAGGGGAGGAGTTCCACAACCACGGTCACATAACATTCAACCGTCTATTCATGGTGCGATACAGTAATTTTATAGTGCTGCAATGTTTATATAGAATATCATATAATAATATGTGTAATACTGTACCTCTATATAATGTTGTATGATAATCATGGCTATCTCATTTAATACCCAGTCAAGGCCAGGCTGTACGTGAAGCGCCTACGGACACATTATCTTGAATTGTCACATCAACCCTACCGAAAAAGGTGCTATTATCTTTTACACAGATGACTTAGGAGAATCTAAAAGAAATTTAAACGCAAAGAAGTTCCGTGATTTGTGTCTTCTGACTCTAAGATGCTACTCTATTCCACATTATAATTGGCATCTTTAGACTTCTGTTGTTTTCATAACTGTTGAAAGTTAGCCTCATTAAGCCCTGTAAAAAATAACAGTCATAAAGAGATACACAAAGCCACACTTTCTCTTAGGGCAGGAATAGTCTTGTGGGTCTTGCCGTAAGTTTTAGCACCTACAGAAGTGTCGACTGGGGCTGCCAGCCCCGTCTGCTCCTTCCTGCGGTCGCTTCCCTGTGGTCCCCTGGAAAGACTCCAAGCTGGGGTGCCTGACAGCCCGTGCTTGCTTCAATGTTTGTCCAGCCCTTATCTACTCAGCCCACTGCTCGTCTCCAACAAAGTCCATGTGACATTAAAATAGGCCAGAAATTACGAAAAAGGACGAGTTAGTAGAATTAAGCTAAAGCTTGCACTTTGAGGGAATGCTGACAGAGGACGAGGTCGTTATAGTTGAAGGACTATTCTCTGTTTCAATCTTTCCTTCTTTCTGTCATTTGTATCTGGTCTCATTCAAAAAAATATATATTTTGTGATGGGACTGTTTGTTTTGATCTGAGTTTAACAAGACATTGACTTATGTGAAAGTAGGAAAAAGTGGAAACAGAACTCTATGTGTGGAATTGTTTCAAATACACTGAAATTAAGGATGAATTTTTTTTCTAATGTTACATGCTGTAAATTGCTACTATATATTTTTTTATAAATACAACTGTTACTAAAGACATCTGCTGAAATAAAATAAGTATATATGGTTCTGTGAATATGAATATCCATAATTATAAAACAGGATTTACTAAACTATGTATTACAGTTAAATTATTTCTATCCTAAAAACACTATTGTAATTGGAAATCTTACGTATGCTCCTTCTGGTAGAACTGGATCTTTGGCAATATAGCCACTTTGAAGAATGGTTTTAAGTTTTATAGCCAGAATGCTCCAATTTTGTAATATGACCCTCTGGAAATACAGCTTACTGCATTCTGGCTTTGTACTGACAGGTTTCTAAGATAAGTAGAAAATGAGGCTAAAGCTAATATTTTTTCCCCCTCAAATTTCAGAGAGATATTAAGCAGAAAAATAGTTGAATGTGGAATCACTGGTGCATGCATTTAGGAATGTTCCAAAATAATTAACCTTGTTTGGGACCAATTAAGGCTATGGTATAAACTATAAATTCCCACATTGATAAAATCTAAATAGGGATATATTCCTAAAGCTAATTACTTCTTTTGTTAAGGATGTGAACATCTGTGAGTTAAAGAATTAAATAAAGAGTATGAGAAAGATGTAGAAACCAATTGCTTTTGTTTAATAATCTAGAGATTTATCTCTTTGTGGTGGCTTAACTTCTTCTTTACAGGTTTCCTGGAGGATGAGGGAGATTCTCATTGTCTTTCTTCTTCTGTTTTTTTTATTACATTTTTGAAGTTTATTTATTTATTTTGAGAGAGAGAGAGCTACAAGGGGAGGGGCAGTGAGGGAGAGAATCCCAAGCTCTGTCAGCACAGAGCCTGATGCGGGTTTGAACTCATGAACTGTGAGATCGTGACCTGAGCTGAAACCAAGAAGTGGATGCTTAACCGACTGAGTCACCCAGGTGCCTCCTTTTTCTTCTTTTATACGGTACATAATGATGCTTAGATTTGAGTTGCACATTCTGCTGTGGGACCCAAAGGCATTAACACAGTGTTGTAGTGCCTCCTGCTCCTACTCAAGTGAGGGAAGGCAGATGTGTTGGTGACCATCGTCCATGATGGTCAGGTACAGAAGCAGATGATTATATATGAGAGAAGTTACAGAGGGGCAACTTTTATGATGAAAACTCAGACATAGTAATAGTACTTTCCCCACAGGTTTCCATGAGGATTACCAGAAAACACTTGCTAATCACACACTTCAAAAGTGTTACCTACAACCGAGACTTTGGGGGTGGCTGTTCCTTGATTCTTCCAGTATTTAAGTAATTCTCAATCTCTCTCTCTCTCTCTCTCTCTCTCTCTCTCTCTCTCTCTCTCTCTCTCCCTCTCATCTCTATTTCTATCATCTTTATCTCTATCATCTCCATGTCTCTCTCAAGTTAACTAGAGGCTAAATACGATGGATGAACTCAGCACCTCTTTTATGAACCATAATTGAACAATGTTTGCACGTGGAATCATTCTATAACTTCATGGATATTCGATGCCACTCTCCAGTAAAACTATGAATTCTGAATCAAAAATATTTAAACAAGCATTTTCCATAAAGTAGAAATGCTATTACTGAAACTATTAGTTTGTTAGGTCAAAAGGGATTCAATTAACAACACCTAGGTTTTAGTTTCCTGAAAGAGTAACCAACTTGTCTAAATGTCCATGGTAAGTCTACTGCCATTCAGAGGTTGTGGAATGGATATTAACTTGCTCCATTCTTACACTTCCATAACTCCAGGTGAAGTCCTTGTAACCAAATATGTCTAATATTGAGTATGTAAGTAGGTCCTACTATTGAAATACAGCTTAAGACTTTCTGAGAATTCCATGATTTGCCTAAGTAACGAGACTTTTAGTAGCAATTTATGAACAATGTAAAAAATAGTGCTTCCAAACAAAGGAGTTGTATGTGGCAGGAACACTCAGTTTTGTTGCTTGATTTTTTTTCTTGTATGTACATAAGCAGATCATGTCACAAAATTTTCATGCAGTGTTCCGCTAAATTGCTAACTTATTTACATAGCTGTCAGGAATTAACTTCAAATGTTGACTTATGCTATGCATATAAGAAGTATGGGAATTCAAAGTTAGCAACATAAAAGAAAATTAGAGTCACATCCTTTCAAAGAGGCATAAAAGGAAAATCACACTCTCAATGAACAAATATACATCCACTGTCTGCCAACCGATCACCACAACTTGCTAGTGCCTTTGTTAGGGTAGAGCAGATTCATGTGAGCTCATCAGTGCTTTCCCAAGCTTATAGAATTATTAAAACAAATAAATGTATCAGTACACATGCATTTATAATCAGCACTCACCATCAACTAGATTATCTATTTTTCTATTTTTTTTAGAAATGAGAGAACATATATTAAAACTTCCCAAGCCACACGTATCATATTTTAACGATATTGCTTTAAAAATTCATCTTAAGCCAATTAATAAAAACTGCGATTTTAACAGAGTATCTAAAGGTAGAATTACTACCAAGAGAAAGGACAAACTCAAAACCTACTAATGTAGTCACAAGACTATTAAAAAAACTTTACAATTTAATTATTGGAAGATTATAGAACTGCTTCAGCGCTTCTGTACTGAGTAAGTAAGCTGTACGTGTGGGGTGTAATAAATGAAATTGTTAATTTTACTGTTTCCCTAGGGAGTAGCAGGGGAAGAGTGGGAGTTACACTATTTAGATCTCCAAATGGATCTTGGTTTATAAGCAATAATAAATCCTAAATGTGTTGCTAATTAACTCTACTTCAAACCACTCCCTTTTTTTTTAGGGCTTAAAAGACATTTGACTCCTGGGATCACTCACCATTCATATTCTTAAAGATGTTCAGGATGGGGAGGATTTGACGGTAATAGGGCACCAAAGCTTCACCCACCATCTCAGCTGACACAGCCAGATGTTGGAGGACTTTGAGGGTGACGCAAATGACCTGTCGATTTCGAAGATTCAAGGCATCTATACGGTAGGAAAGGGAACAAGCCGAAAATAAAAAGCATTAATTTCTACAATGTGAAGGTGAGTCGATTCATAGACCACGTCGTTGAAATGTACTCTGTTAGCTGGGTGAAACTTTATTATTAGAATTTTGAATGATGCACTGTAGCCTTTCATGTTATAAGCAAGATCTTGTGTGTGTGTTTTTTGTTCTTCCTGCTTGTGCTGATTCTTCACCAAGCCTAAGAAAGCCGCTCATCGTCCTTCACAGAAGAGGCTGGTGATGGACAGGTGGCATGAAAGAAAAAAGATCAGTTAGGGTCGCTGGGGTTAAAGGGCTCCCATGAAGGTTGACAGACACATTTCTATGCAACAACCCTTTCCAGTTAACAACCGTGCGATTCTTAAAACCATTACCAGGAAACAAACATTTATTTGGGAAGGAAGGACTGGGTGTGGTACGTGTGAGTAGAAACTATCGGCCAGTTAACAAACACTGACAACGTTCCTCACAGAAGTGAACATCAAGTGACTATATTTAGACTCTTAAGAAAGCAGGAAAGAAAAGCGAAAATTTTAAAGCTCAGAACTTTCGAAAGAACCAACACTAAATCAGAGACCAAACAAATACACGATGGTTTTTAGAACAATTCTGAACGCACACTCTGAAAGCTGTACTGCAGAGACAGGATGGGAAAGTTACCTGTTATCCCCTCACACGCGGGGTCTGGAAGGTACCATTTGTTCTAGTGGGGAAGGCCGAGGACCAGGGGCCAGGACACTAATAACTGGCTGTATAAACTTGGCCAACACCCTACACTTTCGTTCCTTGGTCATAGGAGCCTATTATCTACTTTCTAAAATGACTAAAAGTTCCCAGATTTAAGTAGAAAGCCTGTGTAAGGCATCTATTCTAGAAAGTCAGAGGGGGTGACTGATAAACTGTGATGCTCCCAGACTATTCCAAGAGAAAGTCAAAGGCTCTTATGTGTCACATGTTCTATCTTGTAGGAGAAGATTTGCCACAATTAAACTCTGTGCCATTTATGGAGGGACAAAGGAACCAGGCTACCAAAATGGATGACGCCACGGTCAATACACCTGTGATGCAGACCTGACATTATTCTTGAACTCCAGCTCACATTTCCAAAAGCCTGGATCTTCTAGCACCTCAAATTAAGTTTGTTCCAAAGACAAGTGGTCTCCATACTTTATATTTTTGTTCTGTTCCCCATACTGATAATGATACAACCAGATTCCTAGCCTCCAGGGTCAAAGTCTGTTTCTCATCCCTCACACTCCTCATGTTGTAGAGCCATCTTGTTCTGTTTTTGCAATGGCTCTTGAATTTGTGTCCTCATCCCATCCTCACCTCCTCTCCTCTGGTCCTGGGTCTCCATCCTCACCTCTAATCCTCTGGTTCTTGACCTAGGAACTCCTCTATTGGAGCACTGTCATGGCTCTTTCCAGACACCCCTTCTTTTCATCTTTCTCAAATGTCCCAACCTGTCTTTTCACACTGCTGCTGGATTAACCTTCCTAGAGCATATTTGGTCATCTCACTATCTGGTCAAAGAGTTCAGAATCTCTCCCTACCCCTTTTCCTACAAAATAAAGTACAAACTAGCCAGGCACAAGGATCACACCTGGAGTAAGTTTGAACCAAACTGAATTATCAATTAAAAATCCAAGAATACAAGGTATCATTGCCGTTTCCTCTGGAATTACTAGGAAGTTTAAAAAAGTCAGATGTGGAAACTTTATTGCCTCCAGCAATATAATGGGTATTAGGGCAATAACACCATAGGATGGCTCCTAACATCTGGTATGGTACAGACTACACTATGGTTTGGTTTAAAAGGACAGACATTTCTCAAGTTATAATAGGGATATGTGCCAATAAATCCAGTTGAAAATGTTGCAAGTCAAAAATGCATTTAATACACGTACCCTACTGAACATCATAGCTTAGTAGGCTAGGTTAATCATGCTCAGAATACTTATATTAGCCCGCACTTGGGCAAAATCATCTAACACGAAGTCTATTTTATAATGAAGTGTTAGATTGAATATCTCATGTAATATATACCTTACTGAAAGTGAAAAACAGAATGGTTGTGTGGGTACAGAACTGCGAGTGTACTGGTTGTTATCCTCACATGGCTGATGGAGAGCTGCGGCTCATTGCCACTGCCCAGAATCATAAGAGAATATTCTACCAGTAGCTCAGGAAAAGATCAAAATTCAAAATTCTGTTTATACTGAAAGCCGATGGCTTTCATGCCATCTTAAAGTCAAAAAGTCCTAAATCAAACAATTTTTAGTTAAGGACTGTCTGTAAACACAATGTGATGAATGGAGAATGCTCAGCTTTAACTCAGGGAACGAATCTAAATATAACTATGGGATTTGATCGTATGATGGCTCATTACCACAGCATTTAGACACACTGCAGGCCATTCCATATTCTGAAAACAACTAGAAATAGAAGGATATAATTTAGCCTAAAAGTTGTAGTAATAAGATATTCAAAGGCAAAGTGTCAGAGTACTATGGGAAGATAGAAAAGGAGAAGGGAAGGTACAGTATCTCACAGTCAGTAGTGGGGGGTTCTTTTTCTGGTTTTATGCAATCTAAAACTTGTTTTTTAGGTAAATGGGTACTGAACCCTGCCTACTGACCCAGTTCAGTTTAACAAAAGAGAACTAGGAACCTGCAGAAATGTTGAACATTCTTTCAAAAAGTCTGCCAATGAAGCTAAACATGTGTAGGTTCAGAACTTCATAGTGCTGTGTCATAGCTCATATAATAGTACCTAATATATACCAAATATTTACATATTCCAGGAGTTAAGCAAAGCACTTTACATATATTAGTTTACTTAATCCTCATTCATCAAATACTTATTGAGAATGTGGATGTGCCAGTCACTGATTTAGGAACTGGAGATAGAGAAGTGAGTAAGACAGATATGGCACTCATTCACTTGCATCTTATAATATAGTATGGAAGAAGATAGTGAATACTACAAGTTTGATGAATATTCATAAAAAGTTGGGTATTTAAAGAGTGACTCAAAGTGGGCCTCCAGCCCAGTTGAGAGAAAGAAGACTGCGAGACTCTAGGGTTGAGTGGATGTTATTTAGGTGAAGAGTATTTATTCCAGAAGGGGAAAGAGCGTGCTAGAAAATGTCTCCTCTCCTCTTAGATAAAGGAGTCCTCCTTGTACAAGATAGACTCTAGCTCATAGGGATAAAGTTCTACTTAGCAATGTGGGAAAAAACTCCAGATATTTTAGAAACTGTCTTCTAAATAGTTTCATCATTGTGTACATATTTTCCTTAAGGTCATTTAGAAGTGGTAGGAAGAAGCATGTAGGTGTGTGTAGATATATATAAATGTAGCACTTTTTCTCAAGCTAAAAGATTCACTAGGTCCCATCTTGCCATATCAACCAAATGGAATCAGATGTTTAAGATCCTGGGTTTCTGCCTTTTCTCTCTACTCATCCGTACTTCCCACCCCACTTCTTAAGACGAACTCATAGCCACATCCGAATAAATGTTTTATAAACTGTTTAGTGAAGAAGGATTAGGCGTCAAAACAGAACCACATGGGTGTGTTGTGTTTTTCAAATACAAAATAAATGTATAAATGAGTGCATACAACTCTCATTCCATTTTGGATATTTTGTTCTTCACCAAGAAAGCCTTTCTGTTGACACTATGAAGTCACAAGTAAGAGAATCTATTAAAGATGTTAGAAGAGAGAGCTATCTGTGCATGGGTATAGCCCATGCTGTACACCCTATGGACACCAGCCCATCTGGTGACTGCAGAAAAGATTTTTGTAGCCATAGTGGTTACTGAATATTGGCTTATCACAGTGGTCTTCTTTTAGAATATGTATGTCAAAGCTTGCAATAACAGAGCCGGGGATATGCTCATTTACTATCAATGTTAGAGTTTGCCATATAGAATATATTGACTAAAGAGTAAAGTTTATATATATATATATATATATATATATATACATATATATATACATATATATATATGAGTGACAATAACATCAAACTGCTGTTGATTAGGTTTATGCCTGTATGTATAGATAACTGATCACTTGGAAATAAACTAATAGTGTCCTTCACCATGGATAGTAATACTAGCTATCAGGAAATAATTATTTCATTTTACTGCAACCTTGATTGAATTAACATGGTTGTGATACATGTTATTGGATGGACAATGACTGACAAGTAATATGTGTGAACCATTACTCTTAATGGCATCTAAAATGGAACTGGATGACCAGGGAATAGTTCTAAAACCTCTGTAGTCACTGTGAAATAAAGGCAGTGTATGCACTATAAAAGCCCCTTCACTTCATCCAGGAGGGATCTTTTTATGCTTCCCCTTTCCACTTCAGTTCCTCTATTTTTCTTTCTCATTCTTGAGGAATGAAGATATACCATTAAGTTGGAAGTCTTTTTGTTCTTACTATCCCAATGGAATTAAATAAAAAAGACGGCTTTTTTTTTAAACAAAGTTCTTTTTCTTTGAAAAAGTATGTTAACAGATATAAAGAATATGATTCTGTAGCTTGAAAGAGAAGGAATGTGTTTATTCTTGTGTTGATGGGCCTGAAAGCTATTGTCAAGACATAAGTGAGAACTTTGAACTCAAGATTTAAGATTTTGAAAAGGGTCTGACATGAGACATCTACTGACATTATAGGTCAGCCAGTGGAACCTTTCTATTCAGAGAATTGGATTTCTATTGTACTGCTTACTGCCTTCAAGAATAATCAACAAGACAGAGCTCCCAGATATATAGAAATTGCTGAAGAATAAGGAAAAAAATAATTTAAAGTCAAAGTGGTAAAACTTATTCATCTTAGATGGTTATAAGTTACATGTATGATTTTTCTCAAGCATAAAATCTATTATTGCCATAATCTGTGCAAAGTCTGAACATTTTCTACTATTAGATATGATTCACTACTGGGAAATCAGGAAAAATGGAAATATTTCTACTTCTTCTTTTAAAACTGGAAACACCAAACAAAATGCAAAAGCCAACAATAAAATCTAAAAAAATATTTTTGACATATGCTATAAATGTTAATATCCTTGATATACAAATAGCTATCACAAACCAATAAAAGAATTTGCTAATTAAAAATTGGCAAAGAATATGCATAGATAATACACAAAATAATAAAACAAATAAACAATATTCCAGAATGTTCAACTTTGTTAGTAATCAAGATAAACACTACTTAATAATTTTGAGTATCATGTAACAGAAAGGTTTTGAAGAGTTAATACTCAGTGTGGACACAGGTTTGGGAAAAGAGGCACTCTCATAGATACCACATTACAAGCCATCACAACCTTTCTATAGCAATATAGTAGTTCCCCCCTATCTGTGGGGGATATGTTCTGAGACCCACCCCGCCAGTAAATGCTTGAAACAGCAGATAGTACCAAAGCTCACATATGCCATGTTTTTTTCTATATGTGCATTCTTATCATAAAGTTTAATTTATAAATTTGGTACAGTAAGAAATTAAAAATTATAACTAATAGAACAATTATAACAATATACCATAGTAAAAGTTATGTGAATGTGGTCTCTGTCCCTCTCTAAATATCTTATTGTACTATACTCACTCTTCTTGTGATGATGTGAGATGAGAAAATGCCTACATGATGAGATCGAGTGAGGTGAATGACGTAGGCTTTGTGACACAGCATTAGGCAACTACCGACTTCTGACATATGCCAGAGGAGGATCATCTGTCTCTAGACCGCAGCTGACCACAGGAAACTGAAACCATGGAAAGCGAAACCATGAATACAAGTGCGTGTGTGGGGTGGGGGGGCAGGATGGGGACTACTGTGTGCTTATAATTAACCCAGCAATTTCACTTCTGGGCATTTGGTCTAAAGTATGCAACAGTGCAGAAAGAGTGATAGGGAAGGATGTGAAGGATAGTATTATTTATAACTAGAAACAATCCAATTGTTTCAAAAACAATGGATTAAATAAAGTCAGGTGTACCTACATAATGGAAAATTATAGTTACTCAAGTCATCTAATAGAAAAATATTTTTTAAAAATAGGAAAGTGTTTATAAGATACAGGTGAATAAAAAAGTAGCTTATAAAGCATATTTTTACTATGTTCTCATTGTGTAGAACAGAATTATATACTCCACTGCAGTAGAGATGATATTTTCCATAGGTGTATACAGACATAGGGTTTTATTCCATTAAAAAACATAATTTTTAATACTGCTTAAAAATGTCAGTATACTTTGCATATTTACCTAAAAATATTATTCTTCATGGTCATAACTTTGTATATTTTAATATAGTGGAATATGGAACTCTCTCCTTATTCTTTCCCAGTATTTTCTTGATTACTCTTAACCATTTATATCTTGAGGCAAACTTTAACATAATTTGGTCAGGTTAAAAAACATGCTTGAGACTGATAATTTCAATAAAAATTTATTGAAATTTTTATTCAATAAATTTAGAGACTAATTTTGGGGGAAATTATCATCTTTACTACTGAATCTTTCCATTAAAAACATGTTTCTCTTCAGTTTTCCTTGTTGTATTTAAGCTCCTCAGAAAAGCTTTATGATATTTTTCATTTAGATTCCGCATAATTTGTTAGGTTTACTCAAAGCAATTTTATACTTTGTTACCATTTGTCTAAGAGCATATTATCCCAAAATGCATTCTGAAAATTATTGAGAACACATACATAAAACATATTATTTTCATATATTTATTTACTGGCTAACTTACTGAATTCTCTTATTGGTTCTATTGTTTTTGAGTGAATTCAGTTGGTGTCTGTAAGTAATTATATTACCACAAACATTGCTAAATTGATCTTAGCTTTCTGATATTTATTTTTGGTCATATGACAGAGGCCGGGATTTCTGAAAGAAAGTACAGTATTATAATGCTGAGGGCGGACATTTTAGTTTTTGGATCATTCTCATTTATTTTGATATCTTAAATGATTATTTTTATTATATAAAATGTGTACAATATAAAGGGTCATTTGACCATTTTTAAGTATACAGTTCTGTGGCATTAATAACATTCACAATGTTGTGCAATTATCATCACTATCTGTTCCCAAAACGTTTTCAAGTTTCTATTTCCAAACTCTATACCCATTCTGCAGAAACTCTCCGATCTTCTCCTCTCCAGCCCCTGGTGACCTCTCATCTACTTTCTGTCTCTAGGAATTTGCCTATTACAGATGTCTTCATGTATCTGAAGTAATTTTTTGAAGTTAAAATATTTTATAAATATTTAAGCTTGTTTGGCCTAATATATTACTTGAATTAGATTTAAATGGATATAAATTTTTCCGGTCAAGGGGCGCTGATCATCTAATTCATTAATTTACAGAGTATAACGAATTCACAATGTGTTTTCAAACTAAGTGTAGGTTTCAAAATTGTAGAAATTTTTCCCCTTCCAAAACAGAACTCAATTTTCTCTTTCTTCCTCTGTCCCTCTCCCCTGCTCATTTGCACGTGTGCTCCCTCTCTCTCCCTCTCTCTCTCTCTCTCTCTCTCTCTCTCTCTCTCACAAATAAAAAAAAAGGAAGAAAGGGGTACCTGGGTGACTCAGTCAGTTGAATGTTCTACTCTTGATTTCAGTTCAGGTCATGATCCTGGAGTCCTGGGATAGAGCCCTGCAATGGGTTCCATGCTCAGCATGGAGCCTGCTTAAGGTGCTCTCTCTCTCTCTCTCTCTCTCTCTCTCTTTCTCTCTCTCCCTCTGCCCCTCTCCCCAGCTCCAGCTCTCTCTCTAAAATAAAAAAAAATCAACTAATTAAAAGTAACAGAACTCAATTGCTAAATAAATATTATATGGCCGGATTTCTCATATTCCTGGATAATTAAGCATCAGAGACTTAGGTCAGCTATTATGAACATCCAGGAAGCCTACATAAGGGTTACAATTTTGTCTTTAATTCATTCTTTTCCAGTAAGCATTCTGTACATAAAAAGCATCAATTTTTCTCTATCCCATACAGAAAGGAATTATCTTTATTTTCTATCAAAGTTTTGTCATTACAAGTGATTAATTTTTTCACTTTTCAATTGGTAAGAATATATTATGACTTTAGGACCACAGCACACAATTTAGTATTTGGTGAGAGTGTTTGGCTTTTCTTTCCCTTAAATACTTAAAGATAGAAAATAATTGTTTTAAAAATAAATGAAAGTATTCATTACTTAAATGGACTTAACAGTAGAGTCACTAGCATGATCAACCTTACACTCACAATTCTGTAGACATAAAAGAAGCTGAGTAATGACGTAATCCTGTGCACTGCACCTTCTTGCTGTGGCCAAGGTTGGCTCTGTGCCTGCTTTCACACATACTGAACACCTCCAATGGCGGCAAAGACTAAACTTCCCAATACCCTGCTTTGTCAGAAAGCAGTGCATCGTTTGGCTTTTTGAACCTTGCTCCCCTGCTGGCTCAGTTCAGCCTGAAGGAGCAGGTGACAGATGGAATTATGACCAAGGGAAGGTGTTGGCCAACGCTGACTCCATTCTCCGAATAAGACCAAGCCACAATCTGCTATGACAAGCAGGCACTACCTCTGAGAATTACTGTTACATTCCCCTCCTCTGGTGGAGGGAGGGTTTCTAAATTTACCCAGCTTTAAGGCAGTGGAAGCAGCAGACTATGAGGAAGGACAAAACATACATAGGCTTTCCACAACACTGGCACTCTGAGAGCCGTAGCACCAAACAGAAGGCAGATAAACATACCCATTTCTAAGGAGGAGCTGCCCTCTCCACCCCAAAGCAGGAATTTGCAGAGCTACCCCCTGCTGAGCTTGGCATCAATATCTGGTACAGTTCTGGGGTCGATTATTCAAGCAGATTATTTGAGAGCTCCCAAGAAACTAGCAGTGATCACTATGAGCCAGGGGGAGTTCTCTATAATATCAGGCCAAGCTTATTTCATGTACTCTTACGACAGAGATCGTAACAGGACTGTATCAGCGAGACATCTGGCAAGACCTCCCTTGTTTTTCCCTTTTTGATTTTTGTTGTTGTTTTGTTTTAAAAAGAGAGAGAGAGTATGAGCAGGGAGAGAGGCAGAGGGAAAGAGAGAATCCCGAGCAGACTCCATGCTCAGCACAGAGACTGATGCTGGGCCCAGTCCTGAGGGATCATGACCTGAGCCGAAATCAAGAGTTGGAAGCCTGACCAACTGAGCCATACGGGTGCCCCTGGCAAGACCACCCTTGTAGGCAAGGTACAGACAGGCGTGGTTGAAGAATTAGGCTTTTTTTTTCTTTTTTCTTTCTTTCTTTTTTTTTTTCTTGTGTGAACAATTGAATCCAAGCAATATGCCCTGATGATTTTGGTCCCACTGCAATACCACCAAGGTCTATACTTGATCTAATTCATTTTCCGTTTAACATTTTTATTATAACTTGGATGAGAGTTATAGAATTCAAATCTATTAACTTTTCAATGACCCAAAGTTAGGAAGTCTGCAGAGATATGACCATGAAGGGCCACCATGAAGGTGAAAATAATAATTTGTTCTTACTATCATCTTGATTTGGCACTGTGCTAAACACTCTACTTATATGATTTGTTAATCCTTACATCATTTCTGGGCAGTAGGTTTTATAATCCCCTGGAGGAAATGAAATAATTAATTTGCCAAAACCGTACAGCTAGTTAATCGCAAGCCGGAGTCTGCTTTGCATGAGCTCAAGGCCTGTGCTCAGAGTGGTTAGACCCAACTTCCTCCCAGCATCTCATCAAGTCCTGGTGGAAATGAAGCCAGACTTGGAACCTGTTCAGGAGAGAGGTTCAGAGCTGCACAGCAAACACAGACTTTAACATGGACTTTGGGCAGTGAGACTAGATACCTGCTGGGTCCTGAGCTCAAGCAGCTTGTTCTTAAGGGTCATGGGGGAGCTTAGTTTTCTGGCATCTTCTGAGCCAGCAAGCAACACTCTGTAGTGGGACTATACTTCGACTAGAACTCAGCCCTGCATGGAAGGATGAAGACTTGCAGATGAAGTTTTAGCCTTGGCAAGTAAAAACTCTTGCCCTAATCAAGACAGACAATGATGATGGTAGTGATGATGATGGTGATGGTAACTATTATACTTACACTAGGTGCTCTGCTAAGAGCTTGAAATGTATTCACTCATTTAATCACTGAAATAACCCATACATTGGGTACCATTCTTCTGCCAATTTCAAAAACTGAGCCCCAACATGGTTAACTTGTCTAAAAGCTGGTAAGTGGTAGAGTTAGGATTTTGACCAAATGGTCTGCCTTCAGAGACTCTGCTCTTAACCATCACATGATATGGAAAATTGAGGACAGCCAATACATGATGAATTCAGTTTGAAAATGTACTATTTCTATTTTTAGCTCTTTATCCCTTTTATTCGACTGTGGGTTTTTTGTTTGTTTGTTTGTTTTTTGTTTTTTTGGCATGGACAGCTATACGCTCCATTTCCATCACCTCTGCTACCTCTCTCATTTTTGTTTTCCATCTCTCTCATTCATCTTCCCTACTCAAACAGGGCTGGGCCTAATTTCCACTCCCCATTACAGGTTCAGAAAGAATCTTTCCTCTGGTGAGTGACCAGCTAACTGTTCAAATATTTCTGGGGTTGTCTAACCCCTGCCTCAGAGAGCTATCACCCTGCATCTATGAACACGTTATTTCTGTACAGGAAATTTTGTAGAGTGACATCAGCTTTATATTATGACTTCTTAAATGGGGAATTAAAGATGGTAACTGACGGGTTAAGTGTGAGAGAAATGGGTAGAGAGGAAGGAGGAAAGAACAGTGACCATCCGAGAGTTGGGTATTATAATCCCACCATGATTGCTCGTATTCAACACAACACTTACCACTTGTTAGAAGCCTGCTTTCCACACAACCTCACATAGTGATCACAACTCTCTGAGGTATGTATTAAATTCCTTATTTTGGAGATGCAGATTCATCTCATATACTCAACGAGTTGGACTACAAAGAGCAGCAGAAGCAAAGGCCACGTTCATGGCCTTTCCAGTGGCCATGCTAATTCTCGAAAAGCACAGAGGAAGGTGGTCTTTAACAACAGCTACTGAAAGTTCACAAGATGGAGGTGACTTCCTCAGAAAATGGATGTTTTAAGCTATAAGATTCCAGATTCCGTTTCCCTCAATAGCTATGGGTTCTCATTTGGGAATCTGAATTGGTCAGTGTAAGTTAGGTTTGCTGCAGGAACAGATTAACCCCAAAGTCTCACTGGCTTTGCAGAGAAAAGGAGAATCTCATATGCCCAGTAGACATCCAATTCAGGTTAACACTGGGCACGAAGAGAGATAGAGGGCCGTGCATTGTCTCCAAAAAGCTTAGTTTGGAGGGAGCACACACTTCTTCTATTCACAGCCCAACGGCAGTTAGCCCCATGGTTCTGCATAACTGCATAACAGAACTGCTAGGGGCCTGAGAGATATTTGGTGCTCAGTAAATGTATCTGACGTGGAATTCATGTTCTTTGGGGAAACTGACCATTCTCCTTTCCTCTAACCTGTACTATGGGCAGCTTGCATGACCTAGGTTAATCCAGGATATCCCATCCCCCTTGACCACAGCTCAAGGCTGAGCTGAGCATGTGCCCCTCGATGGGATATTCACAGCGAATCTTTAACTTTTACTTTTTCTGGAGATTCAGAGACAATGACACTTTGTCTTTTTACAGGTGTAAGTAAGTAAGCATGTAGTCCCAGGATCTACTGGGCACATTTGGAGGCTAAAAGGGAGCCAGCTTTAAATGACCTTGCATGAAACAAAGCAGAGGGTGACAATGGTGAGCCACCAGATTAAACCTTGCTGGGATTGAGACTCATCTCTGCGTTATTCAGTTATGTAAATTATTAAGCAAACCTGACTGACAATTTGAATTTTTTTTTTGCATTTTGTAACCAAAATAATCCTAATGGACCCCTTTTCCATATTTTCAGAACAAATTAGCTATTTCCTTCTTAAATTAAAAATCATTACTTTTTTATGGTTATCACTTTAAAAATAATTTACCTGGAAAATTTCAATGTATATAAGTAAAAATTATTAGATCACAAATAAAGAATAATGCATTTCACTTGTGCTTGCTCCTTTCTAATTAAATACAATTCTCAAGACCATTTTTTGTGTTGTGATATGAACTCTCATGCTTTATCCTTAACTGGTATATTTTTTTCCCATTGAGTATTCTTTAACAAGAGTATTTTGCTTTGTCAAATGTTATTGTTGCTTGAATGTTAAGTGGCTTTGGCTGTGTCTGTGCATGTTTATCCTTTATAGCTGGGTGACCTCAACTCATTAGAGCTCTCCTAATGAGGCCACTGTCCTATGTGGTGTCTATTTGTAGATCTGTGATATTTCTGTAATTCTTCAGCCTCTGGAGTCACCTTGCCTTCTAGTAGACCATCTCACAAATGTACGTTACTACTCATAAACAAAAAGAATCACCTGAAAGAATGTAAGATGAATAAACAAAAAATTGATCTCTCCACTTAAATAATTTCCCTAGCCGATGCAAAGCATTATGTCATTATTCTCTTTATTCGCTGCTTTATATTAGGGATTCTTACACAATAGTTTTCGTATTATACACATTATGGTGGCAAGCCTAAATGGCCACTTCACAGTTTTGATTATGACACCTATACAAATTTTAGTGTGGACGGCAGCTATGTACCTGATTAAATTAATTTTGCCAATATTTTGATGTATCGACTATGTACTAGCAAGCCCATTAGATGCTGTTGGGAATATGTTACTTTCTAACATTATGTTCTAAGTGACTGCAAGAAAGGAAGATAGAAAGTTCTGTGGGGGAGGGAAGGTGGGGTGGGGAGAGGGCTGGAGTTTAGGGTAGGCAAGGAGAGGAGAAACAGAAGAGGTTCCATAGAACAATTCTATTAGAGCTGGGCTTTGAAGGTCCCTTATCATTGAGGCATTTGGGGATGGGAGACTGGGCATTCTCGAAAGAAAGCAAAGGTACGGGATAAGAAGTTTTATAGCACATCTGCTTTGGCTATAGCACAGGGCATACAAAGGGAAGTGCAGTTGACCTTTGAACAACACGGCTACATGGATCCACTTATATGCAGATTTTTTCAATAAATACAGTACAGTACTATAAATATACTTTCTCTTCCTTATGATTTTCTTAACGACATTTCCCCTAGCTTACTTTATTGTAAGAATTCAGTATATAATACGCATAGCATATAAAATATGTGTTAATCACCTGTTTATGCTATCACTAAGGCTCCCGGGCAACCATAGACTATTAATAGTTAAGTTTTGGGGGAGTCAAAAGTTTCTAGTGTTGAAAGACCTATGACTCTAAATTGAAATTTCCCAGGACAATGAATGAACACATAGCTGCATGATGCATATCAACATGAAATTTGACATCACCATGTGGAGAGTATCCAGAAAGTTTTCAGAGATTGGGAGATAGAGGCCACAGGCAAATGACTGAAAACCCCAATGGCATCAAGATGTTCAAAGCAAGGTAAGAACTTGGGAGGCCACAGAGACGTGACCTCAAAATTCTGAATGGACATTATTTTCAACATAGCCAAACTAATAATCAAGTGTGATGGAAGGATTTCCAGATAATAAGGACTAAAACTACACCTTTCATACACTTCCAGGGAACTACTGGAACGTGTGCACTATAAAAATGATGAGGAAAACAAGACACACAGCTAGGGAAAAAGAGGGTAAACCTGAGAGAGGAGTAACAACGTCTCAGGTCACCAGATTGGAGCAGAAAGATGGAGGGTGGAAGGACCAAAGTCTCCAGAAAAAATAAAATTGATGGGTTACCTGATGTTCTGAACATTTGGAAAACAACATTCATTTGCTAGATCTTGAAGCATTTGAAAAAAAATAGTAAGTATATACAAATCAAGCAAACCACAGGAAAGACAATGATCACTGCTAAGAGAGACAGGTTGTCTAAAGGAAGAAATGTAACCGTAGATGTGTGATTCGCGACAAACAAGACTGGTGTGATCACAGTAGTGTAACAGCTGATCATGGATCTGACCAAAATAGTGACATGACTGTATCATAAAGATGGTGGGGGGAAGAAGATAAGCTTGTGGAAGAGAGTTAAATGTTTAGAAATTGAGATATAATTGACATACAATGTTCGTTTCAGGTGTACAGTGTAATGATTTGGTGATTATATAAATTGCAAAATGGTCCCTACAACAAGCCTAATTAACATGTCACCACATATAGTTACAAACATTGTTTTCCTGTGATGAGTGCTTTTAATACCTACTGTCTTAGCAACTTCTAAATACCAACACAATATTGTTAACTACAGTCACCTTGCTGTACATAACATCCCCCATGACTTCTTTGTTTTACAACTGGAAGTGTGTACCTTTTGACCACTTTCACCCATTTCTCCCACCCCCAACACCCAACCTCTGGCAACCACCAATCTGTTCTTTGTATCTATGAACTTGTTTTTCGTTTTGTTTTGTTTTAGTTTCTTGAGGTTGCACATATAAGTGAGATCATATGGTGTTTGTATTTCTCTGACTTATTTCATGCAGCATAATGCCCTTGAGGTCCACCCATGTCGTCCAAAAATTGTAAGATGTCCTCATTTTTTTATGGCTGAGTAACATCCCATAATATATATACCACAGTTTCTTTATCTGTTTACCTATCAACGGGCACTTAGGTTGTTTCCATATCCGGCCATTGTAAATAATGCCACAGCAAACATGGAGGTACACATACCTTTTTGAGTTAGTGTTTTTGTTTCTTCGGATAAATACACAGAAGTAGAATTGCGAGATCATATGTTAGTTCTTCTTTACATTTTTTGAGGAACCTCCATACTGTTTTCCACAGTGGCGGCACCATTTTATATTCCCACTAACAGTGCAAGAGGGTTGTGCTTTTCTCCATATCCTCACCAACACCTGTTGTCTCTTGTCTTTTTGATAGCCGTCCTTCTAACAGATGTGAGGTGACAGCTCATTGTGGTTTTGATTTGTATTTCCCTGATGTTAAGTGATGTTGAGCATCTTTTCATGTGCCTGTCGGCCATCTGTATGTCTTCTTTGGAAAAATGTCTATTCAAATCCTCTGGCCATTTTTAAAAATTGGATCTGTTTTTTGTTATTGAGTTGTATGAGTTCTTTATATATTTTGGATATTAACCCCTTATCAGATACATGATTTGCAAATATTTTCTTTCATTCGGGAGGTTGCCTTTTCATTGTATTTATTTGGCTTTTGTTGTGAGAGCTAGCTTGTGATCATTACTTGGTAACTGGCAGTCCCACTAAAATCGTATGGTTGGGAACAATCAGACAGTGGGGACAATCTCTCAAGGAAGTTCCCAGACCAAGACATATTTTTTTTGTGTGTGATTAGTAACTATTTCTCTCATTTATCTGTAGTCATGACAGACTATTTGGGTTTCCTTTTGTCATCTTTTTTTCATTTTTTACATGCTACCTTGGCTTTTTTTAAGTTATTGCCTTAGCTTCATTTTTCATTTTCTTTCCCTCGTACTTCATATGATAACCACCTAGTTTAGCCCACTAATGATTCCTTTTAAGGCCTAAAAACTTGAAGTCATATTTTTCTAATTATTCATAGCATGAATGAAGCAACATCTCTCGATTTCCTAAATGTAAGATGGAAAATGATCATTCATCTGTTTCCACCAACTCATCCCTTACCTTGTTCTCATTCCCGGCATCTTCTGGGAGGATCTGGTGTGTCAAGCGTAATCTTGGCCCTGGTCGGCTTTGCCCTGACCATGCAGCAGCAGCAGACACTGGGGGCTTGTTAGAAACCCAGTTCTCAGATCCATCTCACAGCTGCTGTGTGGAACCTGCGTTTCACCGGGTCTGCAGGTGATTCCTATGCATGCTGAGGTTGGGGACATGGCGCTCTAGAGGCAGGTTGTCCCCTTGGATTGGCAAGATCACAAATCTTAGAGCTGAAGGTCAGACAGTGGAGGACCAGTATCATATTGTCTCTCAGTCAAGAGGTTTACTCTTCTTCCAGAGGGAAATTTAGGTAGCTGTTTTTTTTGTTTTGTTTTGTTTTTTAAACATGATGCCATGGCCTTCCAAGAACCAAGACTCATGCTAATTACATCTTCACCTGGAACATTTTTATCAATATAAACTGATCCTCTTTATACACGTGAAACTTTTTTATATTAAATTCTACTTTTCTACAATTAAAATAACTGCTCTTCCCTTCTGTTTTCCCTATTTGTCCCAATATATCTTTTATTTTTACGTATTTTTAATTTTTAAAAATTATGTAATTTATTTTTTAAATTTACATCCAAGTTAGTTAGCCTATAGTGCAACAATGATTTCAGGAGTAGATTCGTTAGTGCCTCTTACCCATTTAGCCCATCCCCCCTCCCACAACCCCTCCAGCAGCCCTCTGTTTGTTCTCCATATTTAAGAGTCTCTTAAGTTTTTGTCCTCCTGTCTGTTTTTATATTATTTTTGCTTCCCTTCCCTTAAAGTCCTCATATGAGTGAAGTCATATGATATTTGTCCTTCTCTGACTAATTTCGCTTAGCATAATACCCTCTGGTTCCACCCATATAGTTGCAAAAGGCAAGATTTCATTCTTTTTGATTGCCGGGTAATATTCCTATATATATATATATATATATATATATATATATATATATATATATTTACATATATATACCACATCTTATTTATCCATTCATCCATCGATGGACATTTGGGCTCTGTCCATACTCTGGCTATTGTTGATAGTGCTGCTATAAACATTGGGGTACATGTGTCACTTCGAATCAGCATACCTGTATCCCGTGGATAAATACCTAATAGTGCAATTGCTGGGTCATAGGGTAGTTCTACTTTTAATTTTTTGAGGAAACTTCATACTGTTTCCCAGAGTGGCTGCACCAGTTATTTTTAAACTCTTTAAGTATTATTTAGTTTTATATACACAGAGAAAGTTTATGTTCGGTTTATTCCCCACAAACCAATTGCAAAGTCAATTGTCACAGCTAATATATTTGACTTCATGTTTTTCACCTTATTTTGTGCCTTTGACTCATGGCACTTCCTTGCTCTCTACTCAGTGTTTGTCATTTTAATATGTATGTTCTGTTTTGACCACTTCCATCTTTCCCATTGATTTTGAAGGCTTAGACCCAAGTTTCCTGGACTTTTATACACATTAACTCCAAAATGATTACTTGAGATTTCATGCAGTTTTCAAATTCTTTTTCCATCAACTATTTAAACTGAACTTGAGATTCAGTGGCTCTTAATTCACACTATGAGATCCTCATTTTGGGGTTCTTAACTTTGCTTTACTTTCTGAGAGTTAGAGCATATTGTCAGTAACTTCTTGTACGACAGGCGAGTGGACATTATGCTTATAAGTCTTTTTCCCCTCAAATGTTCATGCAGTTTGTTATATACATCATGTCTTTTGCTCATGTGAACTGGATGAAATGTACTCAAGGTGTTTCTTTTCTGATTCTCATTGTTGTCTCAGATTAATGTTGGAAAAATTCTTAGCCCCGGTTATTTTTATTTCTTTGTTGTGTAGCCTTTTTCCCTGTCTAAATGTTTGAAGGGCTTTTCTTTATGTTATAATCTAAGCTTTTTGACTAAATGTGCCTAGATATGGGTCTCTCTTTATTCATTGTCTTTAGACTGCAACGAGCTTTTTCTACCTGCAAAATAAGGGGTATTTTCTATCTCAGAAAAAAATGTCTTTCAATCACCTTTGCCATTATCATTTCTATTCCCATTGTTTTGATGTTTCCTCTTGGGACTCCCTAGAACTGTTAGCTCCTGTTTATGTCTCTGTTCTCCATTTTATATTCTTTCTCACCTTACTTTTATCTTGTCTTTTCTGAGAGAGCGTCCTAAGGTGGTGGCCTCCATTGACAATTCGGTGCTGCGCAGATGATGATCATTCCCGATGCCGCTGTGCAGATGTGATCTTCAGTCTCTTGGCTAAAGAGTCTTTGTCTGAGTCTGAGTCTTGACTCAGAGTCTTTTGTGCTCTGTCATCTTTAGTCTCCCTGTCTCGCTCAGCATTGGTTTATTTTCATTTCAGTCTTGTCTCCTCTTGTGGGTTTCCGCCTCTGTCTCCTAGAGGCCACATCTTCCTGCATCCTGAGGATGTCATACAACTTTCTACAGGTTTCTTCTGGATCCTACACTAAATGTCACTGAGGTATTCTTTTTCTGTCACTGTTCCAGATATTTCCTTCTTGTGTGAAGCAGCGTTTTATGAATGGCCCCATGTGGCGGTGTTATTGTTATTGTTCTTGCTTCTACTGAAGAGAGAGATTCCCACAATCAGCATTTGTGGTTGCTCTCGGCACCTCTTCATCCTCCTGGACACCAGTGGAATCCCCTTCTGAGTTTAATATGCAAAGTTTCTAGAGGTTCCTCCCTGGAATTGTTCTGCCGTATTTTGATGGATTTATGTTTTCCTAATTGGATGGAGTAAATGGAAATCTACAGCCCATGGTTCAGGTTGCTGAGAGAGTTCATCTCATCCTTGACTACAAAGTTTTCTGGTTGCTCTCAGCAATCAGTGCTCCCTTGCCAACCCTGACTACTTTATACTGGTACTTTCTTGGAGTTTCTGACCTAGAATAACCCAAAAAGTGGGAGGTAAGGGGAACAACTATAAAGCAGCATAAATGGAATGAGGTGTTAGGTGTGTGCTCTTCTGGTTATTACTGAATGACCCCACTTGGGGTCTTGAACAAAAGATAGAATGAGAAAGAAAAGGGTCTTCTTACCTGTTTTCACATTAGAAAGTCTAGAGTCATTGAATGTGTCTAATTTTTTTTTGTATTGGTGTGACGAGCCTTGTAATTAACTGAAATCACCCCCAGATTCTAGAAGTAGATAGGAAGCCCATTCCCCTTCTTACCCTTGCTGGGAGTTTTTATATTTTGCTTTACTACTAGAGGTATTAGTTAGAATTCAAGAAAAACTATTCAAAAACTGCTAGCTGGTGATGGTGACATTAATTTTTGCCCCTGGAGAGAGGCAAAATCATTCTAATATTACAGCTTGAAAGTAAGGCACACACCCCTATTAACATGCTGTGCCAATTATGTGTATCAGCCTGCTTCTAGATCAGTTAGCCTCATTCCAGAATTCACCTGAAAGATTCAGTTTTTTGCACGTAATATTTTTCACACTGTGATGGAACTGTGCATGATCTTACATAATCAGTATTCCTTCCTGAGGGGAAAAAAATTGGCTTTCAGTGATGTAAACAGATGGAGAAGTAAGCCAAGGTAGATTCAGGATCAGTATATAATAGCAGAAGCCCAGGAAGAAAAGCAACGATATCTACCAGAATAAATTTTCATTGCCTCTAGAACCTTGAATTACCAAATTCATATATAGTTAATTTTACCTGACAAAACACGTTTACTGAGTTCTTAATAATGTTTTCACTTGTGAGCAAATTACCTCTAGGATGTGCATACGGTGAATTTTGTCCTTAGAACACATCACTTCTCTCTTAACTCGTTTAAACATCTCTAAAATACAGATCAAACAAAACTGAAAATCAATTCACCTTGGTCTGCAATGCTGTGCTTTGGTATGTTTTAATCGTAAACAGTATATCAAAATATTACTTAGAAACCCTCTTTCTGCCCATCAGTGTTTTTAAAGGAGATATGAGCAAAAAAGTCCCGAGAAGACAGTGGTTCTAATAAGATCAATTTCTTTTAAAGAAAAGAACAGACTTCCGGATGTTGCTGGTATTCTGCTGGGGGCAGGAGGTGAAGGATCGTGTACTGTAAAGATAGGTTCTGGGGAGAATGTTCTGGGCCTTTCTATTTGTCAATAAAACTTGTGCATCATTCTTTAGAAAATGTAGCATTTCAGCTAGAATTTAACATGTTCAAAAATTGTGAGCGGTTAGAATAAATCACATTTGGAAAAGGTTTTACTGTAACTCAGTGTTATATATCCTTCCTGAAGGACTTCAAAGATCAGCCCTTCACTCCGCTGATGCACAAAGGGAAAGGAAAATGGTTTTAAAGTGTGGTTTCTCTCTCCATGTTACTTTTCACAGCAGGTCGCCTGTCCTTTCACCTGGTTTTACTTCTGTGTCTTGGTGGAGATCTGGAGTGGTCAGTTACAGATCTCTGACAAAAAAAAATCTCAAAAACATGAGAGGAAGTTTCAGGGTTGATTCACTTTCAACAGTGACAGCAGGACTGCCCCAAACCTGGAATTCTAATGAGGCCTAATTCAAATCAATAAAAAGGTCACCATGGATAAGATTACATGAGCCAGGCTGTGGGACATGACCCAATGTTGAACCATTTAGTTCTTGTTTTGGTCAAAGCACATGACAAGGGCACCTATGAGACAGTGAGGGTGGGGTTCCCCCAGAGGCTAGGAGACTAAGCAGGTGACCTGTCAATCATCCCAGGAAGTCCTTCATCCTGGACTAGGGAACAAGGCAGAGGTGCCTAGGGCAGTTGTGGCTGGGAAACGGTGGGATATGCCTGTCCAGGAGGCGCTCAGCACCATCCCTCTGCTTTCTATCAGCAGCAGCAGTGTAGATGGGCAACCGGTGCACGCACAACCGGGGCATGATGGTGGATGGTGGCCCAGACCTGGCCATTCAGACTTGAGAGGCCGGCCGTCCCCTCCTGGAGTCTCATCCCAATACGATGGCTCCATTATAAGGGCCAACAGCAGCTGTGAAGCAACATGAGGACAACTTGGGTCTTGTTTGGGGGCCATTACAGGCCATCCCATGAGTGCAAATCTGAGAAACGCTTTGGGAGAGGGTTTTCTTCAGCCAGCTCATCCAAAGGGACTCATATCTGAAGAATGTGGCCATAGAAAGAAAGCATTTCATTCTATAAACAAAGAGATGATGTCAATGACAGGGTTACTCTAGAGTTTCCCTATATTACAGATAAAAAAAATTCAAATATTTAGTAATAGTAATTCTCCATTCCAGACTTTTTTTTCCTTAAAATTACGAATCCTACTACCTAAAAGATACTAAACGTGATTGGGTTTATATTGTAATTCAAAAATTAGGGATGTCATTTTAAAAGAACTTGGAAGTCAGTGGTAGCGTTTAATACAAAGACACATACTTGACTTCTGCATGTGTAAATTAATCTTAATGCTTGTGTCATTACTGGGGAGCAGCTTAAGTTGGCATAAACCCCATGCAATTTATTTATGTGGTTAGTCTTCGGTGCAGGATCAATGATGGGACATAGTAGATTTGGGATGTCTGGCCCTGTAAGTCAATTTATAAAATTCCTGCAAAACCTGGGGAAAGCGTCAGCCTGTTGTGTTTTATAGTTTAATTAGCAAGTTGTCAAAAAGCGGCACCTTATAAGCTGAATGATGCTTTTTCACCTGTTCACTTACTTTTTATTGGGATAATGAGCTGTGGAATGACAGGAAGAATCTTGTTCCCCCCGTGTTCCAGCATGTCGTGGATTCCTTGCCGGGCAAAAAACTCGTAGGGAAATGTCATTTCACAGAGCCCCTCAAAAAACAGAGGCAAATAATGATGGTAATCCAGCTTCTCAATTTCCACCTGAAAGGAGAGAGAAGAAATGCCATGTGAAGACAACACTGGGGCGAAGCGTGGCCGGACCAGCTATGAAGCTGTCAACCAACTCAGGGGAAGCACATTCTCCAGGACTTTGGGAACATTTTACAAAGCAACTCGTCTCACAACCTGAAGTACATCATCATGTCTTTATTCTATTAGCAATGGGGTTACAATCACCGCCCTTTCAATTACAAGAGATTAAAACAATAATAATCGACACTGGGAGCATTTTAGTATTTGTTTTGGGGATCTTCGTTAATATTTCACTCTTTGGCACAAATGTAATACTGAAAAGGATTCAAGGAGTCTATCGTGCGTATGTTGAAACATATATGTGAAAACAAAATGAAAAAAAAACAGTTGAAAAGAGATTAGCATCTGAATTTCTAACAAGAACCTAATAGGGACTGCACATTAATACATTCTTGTGAAATGTGTCTTTTCGGGACCTGGCAAGTATGCGAATGAGGAATCAAATATGATTGCCAGAATGTTCCCTGGAACCTGCATGACAAGTGGAATCTTGGTCCTATCAAGACAGCTCAAAATCAAAATACCGCAGTCTCTCTCACCTGCCTCATCTGGGAACAGAGATATATCACTTTTTCCATTGCTACATTTTTCACCCTCAATGATGCCTCTGTGCCTCCTTGTCCCGATCTTTGCAGTAATATGCAGCACCAATGGCGGATAGAAACAAAAATTCTGGGGTTGAGAAAAGATATGATGTGTTGGGAGCTGCAGGGAATTTGTTCTAGCCCAGGCCCTTCCCTGTCTGCAGTATCCATGACCTGGCTTGCTACCTGCAAGGTGACAGAAGTGATGGTGATATCATGGATGGAAAGAAGCCAGCAGACTCAGACTGCTTTACAGAGCAAAGGGTGCGGCATTTCCAGTAAGAGGTGCACACTTGCCGTGTCTTCAAGTCCTTACGAATGCACGCAGCTTCCAATGATCACCTTATAATCAAATGAGGAGCTCATCAAGACCTTAGACCAACCGCCTTTTCCATGAGGAGGTTTTTATACCCTCCAGCTCTCTCCCAGCTTTCTGGAGTTTCCAGCCACACACCTGCCTGTCCGTGGGTATGAGTAACTGGTAACCCTCCCACCACATTTCCAAGTGTCTACAGTAGGTCTCGGTGAATCAAATGTCCTGCAGTTTCCCAAGTGGGAGGTTTGTCTCCAGTCTGCTCATGGACCACCCAGCCAACTGGGGAAATAGGGGGTTAGGAGTTAAATGTTTAGCTGTTCTCTCGGAATTGACCTTGGAAAATGAATCCCACAGGGAGGTTTATACAGACATCAATTTTATTTTACATTCCTTGTATATTCATCACATTTACTTTATTCACACTAAAATTTTGTGGAACATATATCTAACGCCAACCTTCTCAAGGGTTTTTGTGTATTTGAAGACATTTTAGAACACTATTTTGTACAATTAAAAAAATACTGCTACACCATTCAGCCTCTAAAAGGTACAATGTTATTATCTATAATTTTACATTGTAGCCTAACTTCTTAATAATATGTTATCTGTACTATATTTTTTCTATATTGTTGATGTTTTTCTAATTCTCTTTCTTTTAGCTCATTGTCACATGTACATATGTCTCCTGTAAATAGCAAATTATTAAATTTTGTACTTTAACGTTATCTAAGGCTTTTTATTTATTTTAATACATTAAGCCATTCACATTTATCGCTATGTCTAGTTTTATTTCTGTCATCTTCCTTTTTGGTCCCTGGTTGTTGTTTTACATCTACTTTCCCTTTCTCTTTTGCAGCTTTATTAAAATGTAGATTTTTTTCTCACTTTTTTCTGTAATGATGTGAAAGATAAGACACCCTGTTTAAATATTTTATTGTGGCTATCTCATGTCTTTCTCAAACATTTTAAAACAAACTTCCATCACTTAGAGAAGCAAATTAAAAATCTCCTACTGGGGCGCCTGGGTGGCTTGGTCGGTTAAGCGTCCAACTTTGGGACTTCGGCTCAGGTCATGATCTCACGGTCCGTGAGTTCGAGCCCCGCGTCGGGCTCTGTGCTGACTGCTCAGAGCCTGCAGCCTGTTTCAGATTCTGTGTCTCCCTCTGTCTCTGCCCCTCCACTGTTCATGCTCTGTCTCTCTCTGTCTCAAAAATAAATAAACGTTGAAAAAAAAATTAAAAAAAAAATCTCCTACTAAGATTGCTGACATGCCATTTTTCCCCCTTGGAATTCTGTTGCTATGTTTCTTTGTATTGTTTGGGGCCATGATACCAACAACATCAACAACATCAGTTCATTTGATCCTTATAACAACTCTAAGAGGTAACAATTATCAGTATCTCAATTTTCAATATGGAGAACTGAGGCACTAAGAGGTTCAATAACTTGCCTAAGGTCTGCAGCTAGTAAGAGAGGTTGCTGGGATCTGAACCCAGACTCTCTGGCTGCAGGACATGACACTACTTCTTAGACTCTGTTGTTAGGCATAATTATAATCTCCTGGTGACCATTCCATTTATCCTCATGTCTCCATCCCCTTTATCATTACTAATGCAGGCTGTCTCAGTCTACTCAAACACTAATATCGCCATAACTAATATCGCCATGGTTTGTCTACTGTTTCTTTTTCTCCTTCCTTCCTTCCTTCCTTCCTTCCTTCCTTCCTTCCTCCCTTCCTTCCTTCCTTCCTTCCCCTGGCATTATGTTTTCACAGTATCTTTTCTGAGTAGCTTAAAGCTGCATTTGTTTTTTTCCTTCCTTCCCATTTCACAATATGTCTTAATAAATATTGAGCACACACTATTCTTATTCTCAGATGTTTTGAAAAGAAGGAAAGAGAAGCAATGGAAGAAAGAATAAAGGAGAGAGAGAGAAAAAGCAGCAGCAATTGAGGGGCAGCAAAATTGAATGGAAGACTGAGGGAGAGAAGTTGAGAAAGAAAAGATTACCTCTAGATCTCTAACTACAAGCTCACTGACCATAGCCGTTCATTTCTACCAGAAATCCTTTTCCCATGAGTTCTTCTGACCCATTTGACAATTATTTGGTATATCTGATATCATTGTAGATCTGTTGCCTTAATGGAATAACAACTTGTCAGTATATTTTGAGGTCACAAACTACTTGAAATAGTATAGATTATTTCTCTGTTTGCTATAGGGCGACTTTTCTTGTACATAACTTTTTTACTACTTGAATATCTTCTAGGGTTCCTCTTTTTATTATAATATGGTTTTGGGTGAAGAATGTGGCCTAGGCCTTGGTAAATCCTCTGACGTTCCATTTACAATCAGGAGATATCATGTGTGTTTTGTTTAAAAATATATCTGACTTCTCTTTGTTGTACTTTTCTTTTTTTGTAGAGCTCCTGCCAGCTACGCATCGTTTTCATTTGTCCATGGTAAAGTTGTCTATGCTTCCTCACTCCTGTTCTCTCTTCAGCCCACCTGTCTACCATTCATTCCACTGCAGGTGCATCTTCCCAGGTCGCCAGTGACCTTCACTTTGTCTCAAGTCTCTTTTCTGTTCTCATTATGTGACACACTTGGCCCTGGGCCTCCTGACCCCACACCCCCAGCATTAGGGGCCGTCCTTGATTTCCTTCCTTCAAGTCAGGTGTTCAGTCCATCACTTTCCAATTGATTACATCTCCAAGCAAATTCTGATTGCATTTCCTTTCCCACCATTTTGCATACATCCTGCTTAGTCTAAGCCATCAGCTTACTGCAACCAATAATGTCCTTGTCTCTACTTTTGCCTTCCCGTTTCCATTCTCCATACTCTTGGGTCCTGATCTGTGGTTGCTCCTGACTCAAGTTTCAACAGGGCCTCCCTGATCCGTCCCCAGGTCCTGTTGCATCATACCATCCCTCTGCAACACTATTCTCTGGAACCACTGGTGCCTTTTGTTCCCTGACCAGACTAGCCTCGCTTGTTCCTCCTTAGACACTATCTTTGAAAGCTCTGCTCCCCTTCTCTCCAGACCTCTGGGGTGTTGGCAACTCCTCGTATCTAGATTTCAGTTCAGTAAGACCCTCTTATCACTGCCGACCAACCCTGTTTGATTTGCTAGGTACACTTTATCATGTGCTCATTGAAGTTTTTTAAGTTCTGTTGTTTAAGTTCTGTCATTGCCCGAAAGGGTGTTTGAAAGGCACATAACAGGTGAATACTCAGGAAGCACGTGTTGAATTTCAGTTCTGACCTTTTGAATCTGTCTTCTGCGCTAAGTCTTTGAGAGGATACTCAGTTAAGGGAACAATGGCCAGATGGTGAATGGCCATCTCTAGAGCCAAGACTGAGGACCGCAGCAAAGTGCACAGAGGGCCTGCTGTTGATCACTGGCCTTGTAGCATGATGGGGCCTGTAGGTTTCTATAGATTTAAATTTTCTACAATGTTATGTATTCTACAAATAAAATGCTATGTTTCCTCCATTGGGATTGCAATGATTATTTACATTTCAGGAATTTTATGAGTGTTTTAATAGACAATCAGGATGGTTTGCTTCTTGGTGTTTCTATTTAGCCTCATTAGAAATCATTTAGGGAATGGGGCGCCTGGGTGGTGCAGTCGGTTAAGCGTCCGACTTCAGCCAGGTCACGATCTCGCAGTCCGTGAGTTCGAGCCCCGCGTTGGACTCTGGGCTGATGGCTCAGAGCCTGGAGCCTGTTTCCGATTCTGTGTCTCCCTCTCTCTCTGCCCCTCCCCTGTTCATGCTCTGTCTCTCTCTGTCCCAAAAATAAAAAAAAAAAAAAAAACGTTGGAAAAAAAATTTTTTAAAAAAAGAAATCATTTAGGGATTAATTTGCTATTCCATTTATTTTTAAAACTTCAGAAGGAAAAGTTTTGTTTTTCACAGTATCATCAAAACAAACATATTAATGTATGTCCATAATTAATATATTGGTAATAATAATACAAATTCTTTTTTAAAAAATATGGATGTTGAGAATAATTCAAGATGAAAACCAAAATTTAAAGAAAAGATAAATGAGGACATGGTGACTACTATCCCTTAGGATTCTTTTCAATCGATGGTTTCTTTTGTTCATTTAGATTACAAAAGGTTATTTATTTACTGTTTATTTAGAAACAAACCTTTTCTTTAGTTATATCATAAGTAATTTTGGTCTTAGGCTAATTAGTTTTAATGACATATTACACTTTATAGTTCTTTAGTACTACTATAAAAATACTAGTTTTCAAACTTATAAACTTTTGGAAACTTTCTTCAACATTTATGCAAGAAATCCAGAATTAAAAAAGAAATTTGTCTGAAGTCCATCACAGAACAAGGGCCATTTTAGATACATCAGGTAAAATTACATGGTAATATACTGATCGATGATTACTTGGGACATTCACTCCAGGAACATCAATTAGTTTTACTCACAGAATCTCTCTCTCTTTAAAATTTATGTTTCAAAACTTTTTAAAGATCACACAGTACTCACAAGTTGTCTCTAAATCTCGCAGTGACCTTTGGTCAAAAGCAATAAAATTCCAACTTTACCTGGCCCATCATATATAACTTCTTATCCCCGTAACAAATGTGTAAGGTAGTAATGCTACAATGAAAGGTCAGAAACACGATGAGGTTAATGATTTTCATTATAAACCTCAAATTAGAAACTTATTCTTACACTTTTCATATCTTTGCTTCAATTAGCAAAGGAAATATAATTGGAAATATCTGCTATTACAACTCCTATAATCAGAACCGAGGAGCTTGCTTAAAAATCACAAACTAATCTAAAATAGTTTAGGCTATCTAATTATCTAATGGTACAATCATCTATTACTATATTATGATTTCATTTGGACTTATTATAGGATTTCTAAAATCAAGCTTCAGCTCCACTCTTCTTCCTTGAAGAGGTTGTTGAGTTATTGAAAGAGGTCTCACAAATTACATGGGCATTGCAAACTGTCTTTTGGACAGTGTATGTAACATATTCCAAACATGGATGTACTTTTATTTTTCAAGTGCATGTGGATGTGACTATGATGAATAACCGAAAGAATATCATTTTAAACTTTTTCAGTGATACTGAATATGCAGTTAAAATTATGCACAGATACATGAATTTTTTGATGCAAAAATAAGATTTCTTAGCATGAAAAATGCTGTATGTCAAATGTCAAAAAGAAGGACACCTCACACAGGCTGGAAGACAAGCTTAACGTGGATCCTTAAAGTATGAAAAACACCAAAGTGTGTTCAATGCAAAGTCGATGTCAGGAAATCCTCAGATGCTAGACTTAAAGACAAAACCCAGAGTCACAGAGGTAATGCTGTGTGGCTTGAGAGAATATCAGATATAGACCAGATGGGAAGCCTGGGACTGAAGTTTCAATGTCTCCAGAGTCCAGGCAAATAGGCCATTTGGTAAGTGAAGGGATAAGCTGAGATTCCTGCATATAAGTAGAACCCTAGAAGGGCTGCCCCTGTGAAAAGGGGGCCAGAAAGACTCTCATATATTTGTGGAAACAGAAAGAAAGTTTGTAGAAAGAGAAAGAGAGCTTGATGTGTGACAAAGCTCTTGACGGGAAAACTCTCCTTTGAGAAAGAGAAACCCAAAGGGAAATGTAAAGTCAAGGAATTAAGAAAAAAAACATTGTTCCTCAACCCCGGGAAGGAAACTTCTGGGGCCCAGACAAAGCAAATGCCAAAGTGTTAATACTTTCATCATCTAGGTGCATAGGGCTGCCACAGAAAATACAACCCCGCTAACACTTACCACCATCGTGGTAATGGAGCCACCATAAGGAAGACGAACTAGACCAGTGAGCATGGGAATGAGCTCTGGAACTAGCAACTAGAAATTACAGAATAAATCTGGAAAGAATTTTTTTAAATGCTTAAAACGTAGAATATTTCATTCTTTAGGAAAGAACTAAATAAAATTCCTGAAGAATATAGAGCATCATTAACTTAAGAATCCAGTCGTTGGTGAACAGGTTGACCCCAGATGAAAAGAAAAGGAGGGGACTGGGTCACAGAACCTGGAAGGCCAACGCAGAGGCAGCACAGGTGTCCGCCATCTGGGATGCTCCCACACGTGACCCAGGGGGGTACCAGGGAGGCAGGAAAGGCAGTATTTGGAGAAATCATGCCTGCGCATCTTCCGTAATTGAAGAAAGATGCGCATCTTCAGACTGAAGTTGCAAATCTGGACGCTTTTCAGAAAAACTATCAACCTCCAAAGTCAAGGAAAACATTTAAAAGCATCTGAAGCAAAAGACGGATTACATATAAACAATCAAAATTACACCTGAAATTACACTTCTCATTAACAAAATAGAGGCCACAAGACAGGGTAAAACTCCCTCAACACACTGAAAAACAATCTTCAGTGCCATACTTAGCCAAGCCAGCATGCAAGATAAAGGCAAACTAAATGGATTTGACCAAGATGGAGATTTTTGTTTCTTTGTTGTTTTAACCCAGAGGTCATCATCCTGACTGAAGGATAAAATGTACTAAAGAATAAGCTGAGCACAAGACAAAGAAATGAGATGCAAGAGATAATAGTAAATTGTTGAACAAATGGATAAGACCAAGTAAGCACTGACTATAAAAATTAAAAAAAAAAATCATCAATTGTGGTGAGGTTACAAAGTGAGGTCGCAATACTAGAAAGCAAAAGTAGAGACGATGATAAGGTGATCTGAATCAAAGTAAGTTCCTTGCATTGATAAGGATGAGGAATAAGGTTATTGATTAGCTTTAAAATTAATTAAGCGTATTAAAGTGCAAGGGTACTCACTGAAAGAATAGAAATGAAATTAACTTTCAAGAGAGTAGAATGTAGTAGATGGAATGAAGAAAGCTCTATCGACAGAAGATAGAGTCCTCCAACAGGAGGCTGGTCAAACATCCCCCCTGCCCCCAGGAAAATGCATGAAGAGGACATAATATATAGGATGAATCCAAATATATAAGTAACTATCACAAGTATAAATAGATTAAATTCTCTTATTAAAAGATTGTCGAGGCACCTGGGTGACTCATTCAGTATAGCATCCGACTTCACCCCAGGTCATGATCTCACAGTTCGTGAGTTCGAGCCCCACATCGGGCTCTGTGCTAACAGCCTGGAGCCTACTTCAGATTCTGTGTCTCCCTCTCTCTCTGCCCCTCTCTCCCTCGCATTCTGTCTCTCTCAGAAAATAAACATTAAAAAAAAATAAAAAAATATATAATGGCACAGAAAAGTGAAAAAAAAAAGGTAATTATAAGTATGATCTAGGATAAATTCCTGGAAGGGAAATTGCTTTCTCAAAGGATGTATATATCTGCAGTTTTGATAGAAATTGCCAAATGGTGCTTCATGGGATGGTACTAAATTACATTTTCATCAACAATAAATGACAGTAGCTGCTTTTCCATTGTTTATCCAAAGAAAATGCTATCAAAGTTTCGGACTTTTGACAATATTACAGGTAAATTTCAATATTTCAGTGTTGCTTTAAGTTCCATTTTTCTTAATGGGAGAATAATCACCTTTTAAAGATATTTTTGAAAGCCATTTGTACACCCTTTCCTGTGAGTTGTCTTTTCACATCCTTTGCCACCACTGATATTTGCTTTCTTTTCTCTCTCTCTCTCTCTCTCTCTCTCTCTCTCTCTCTGTCTCTCTTTTTCTTTCTCTCTCTGTTTCTTAAGTTCTTTTATGTTGTGGAGATATAACTTTTGTATGTTATGGAAGTTTCAAAAATTTTTTTTTTGCCATGAAGACTTTTGCTTGTTTGTTTTAGAGTTCATTAATCTTTTGTGGGGTTCTGAATTTTGAGTCATCATTAAAAAGCTTTTTCCCCCATTTTGTAACAGAAAGAATAGAAACAATTAGAAAAGACAATTTATAATGGTTTCTTCTAGTATTTTTATGATTTCTTTATATTGAAATCTTTAATCCATTTGTAACTTTTCTTGGTGTAAGGTGGGAGACTTTCTTCCAACTGTAACTGTTATCCAAGTGGCTATCCTGTTGTGCCAAAGTATTTATTAAATAATCTTTCACTGATTAGAAAGCCCTACTTCTTGACTTCTATTTTGTTTCACAGGACTTTCTTATTCATAAACCAGTACTATTGTGATTTAATTATCACACGGTATAACAGATTTTAGTATCTGGTCGGCTAGCTAGTCACCCCATTATTGCTTTCGTTTTCTGAGTTTTTAAATTATTATTATTTGTTTCCCTTTCAGTATGAAATTTAGACACATTTTAGACATAAGGTCTACTTAATGGGACTCTACAAAACCTTGCGTTGAATAATTACATAAGACAGATTTTTTACAAGCATCCTAGAGACAGTTTAGGAAACTGAACAGTGGTAAGACGCAAAGTAAGTTTCAAGAAATTCCAAAATATCTATGTCATATGTGTCACATTTTTTTGAAGAAAATTAAATAATACAAATGTTGAACTAAGTAAACAATAGGCAAACTTTTAACCTCCACATATTTGGAAATTTAAAAACACTTTTATTAAAACATTGTTTTCATGTTTATTTATTTTTTGAGAGGGACAGAGAGAGAGAGTGTGTGAGCAGGGCAGAGAGAGAGAGAGAGAGAGAGAGAGAGAGCAAGACACAGAATCCGAAGCAAGCTCCAGGCTCTGATCTGTCAGCATAGAGACTGATGTGGGGCTCGAACTCACGAACTGTGAGATCATGACCTGAGCTGAACTCAGACGCTTAACCGAATGAGCCACCAAGGGGCCCCTTAAAGACACTTTTAAATCACTAAGAGACCAAAGAGAAAATCCTTACAGAAATAATAACATGTTAAAAATTGAATCACAATGAAATGATCTAACCTTAAAAAAATAGAAAAATGCCCCATTTGTACAGACTTTTTAAGAACAGAAAGAGAAGGAAACGACACACTCACTATCAGAGGCCAGCATAAGCTTGTCACTACGCTCAGCCCAATCTCACTGAATCGAAATAAAGCACGAGGCAAACTGAATGCAGTGGCATGTTAGAAACCGTGGCCAGGTAAGGGGCTCCTGGGTGCCTCAGTCTGTTAGGCATCTGACTTTGGCTCAGGTTGTGATCTCACAGTCTGTGAGTTCGAGCCCTGCATCGGGCTCTGTGCTGACAGCTCAGACCCTGGAGCCTGCTTCGGATTCTGTGTCTCCCTCTCTTCCTACCCCTCCCCTGCTTGTTCTCTCTCTCTCTCTCTCTCAGAAATAAATAAACATTAAAAAATTAAAAAAAAACACACACAAAAACTGTGGCAGGTAGGCTGTACTGCAGAAACACCAGGACACTTCAACAGCATGTTTAAAGTTTTAAATCAAAGGAGAAAAAATGAGATCATCTTCATAGATGCACACAAAGCATTTGATGAAATCATTCATTAAAAAATAAAAACTCAATGCAAAAACCTACAGCAAATTATCATACTTTACGGTGAAATGTTAGGAGCATTCTCATTATGGAGAAATCCATGCAAAGGAGACAAGGAGACCATTATCATCTCAACATTGTACTGGAGGTTCTAACTAAGGAGGAATGTAAAATATGTATGAATATTGGCAAGGAAGAAACAAAACTCTTGTCATTTGAGGATGATTTAACTATGTACATAGAATGCCCAGAGAATCTACAAACAAGTTTAATTAGGAAGAGAGTTCAGAAAAATTGCTGCATAAGAGATCAGCACACTAAAAATAATAGCATTCCCATATGCCACTAAAAACTACATAGAAAATATTTTTTAAAATATTCACAATCGCAAGAAATAAAGCAAAACAAACCCTTAAAGATAAATGGTAACAAAGCTAACAGTCAACGCATAAGACGTTTATGGGGACAATGACGAAAGGTTATTGATAAGCACAAATGGAAGAATGGTACAGTGCTCTATAAACAGAGTATATTGATTATACTCATGGATGGGTGGACTCAAACTTATCAAGATGGTGAGTCTGTCCAATTTAAATTTTTTTAATGTTTATTTATTTTTGAGAGAGAGACAGACAGACAGAACATGAGTGGGGGAGTGGCAGAGAGAGATTGGGACACAGAATCCGAAGCAGGCTCCAGGCTCTGAGCTGTCAGTACAGAGCCCAACATAGGGCTTGACCCCATGAGCTGTGAGATCATGACCTCAGCTGAAGTTGGATGCTCAACCGACTGAGCCACCCAGGTGCCCCAGCGCCTGTCCAATTCAATCTATAAAGATTGGAGAGTCTTGGTGACACGTTGGGACTACATTCCAAGCAGTTGCAGAGTGAGGATTGGAGCCCAGTGCTTCTTCCCATTGACCTGCTCACCTTTTTTCACCATCTTGATGGCTTGTCGCTTTACTACCAATACTGAAGGCTCTGTCTAGCTGAAAGGTATTAATTACTGAGTAACAAATCTGGACTTGAGAATGGAGAGTCAAATTATTTTATGGAATAACCTTATTTTAAGTTTCTGTCAAAAATGCTAACAAGACAGCTAAAGGTCAGTTGTAAGCAGATCTCGAATTTATGCACACTTAACCTTTATTATCCAGGAATTGTATGTTCCTAACTGCAGCAGTCGATGAGTGATACTTTCAAGTGTAATAAATAAAGAAGAAATAATCCCTTGTTCTATAGCTTTGAACATTCCCACCTTTGGTCACCTGTCATAAAGTTAAAGGAATTTCCTTAAAAACTTAACAATAGCATAGTTTTTTAAACCAACAGGGCATAAAAGGAGCAAACTATGAATTAATACACATCTTCGGAGTTTCTCTTTCCTTTATCACATCTCTATATAATGCTAAAATAGTATAATTTTGTCACAGGTAGAGAGGAGATACTTATATTTGGGGATAACAAGTGTTAATCAAACTGAGAAGCAAGAAATGAATGATAGACCTGGAAAGTTCTGCAGTTTTAGGAGTTGGGACAGAGTTAGAAACAGATCACTTGTGGCTTTTACCACTGGTGCTAATTGCAAAACATGGCATTAATTTATAAAAATTAGATAATGTACTGTGAACTTTAATACACTCAGCCAAATGGGCAGAATTAAGGAGGTTTGGAAAGGATTAATTCAGGTGAAGTTAATGTCAGGAAGCAATTTTAGGAAAGAAATTGTTATGATGGCAGTATTGACTGCCTCTTTTATCAGCATATAATTTTTCTATGCATGTATTTTTCAGGGATTAGATGTAAATTTATTAAAGTTGTTTAAACACACAAGTTCTTATATTTCTTAGTCAAATTTCACCTAAAAAACTAAAGCGAGAGATGTAGTGAATAGCTTACGCTAGTTATAGTGCTGTGCCGAATGTCAAGGAGAGATGGGGATATTAGTGGATAGGAAAAAGATGAGAAATATGACTTCCTTCATTGGATTCACATTTTAATATTAGCAGTTTGTGGAGAAAATGAATTAGTAACAGTCTGCCTTTACAGAGAGCAGCTTGTGTTTGGAATTGGGCAGATCAAGGTTCAAACCCATCCCTTGCATGTACTGAACCTCATCACTTTCCAACTCTGTGATTAGTGGAGAGTTACTGTGCCTTTCTGGGCCTTAGTTCACTTTTTATAAACAGATGGCTAATTCCCAGGGTTATCACAGAGATTAAATGAGATAGCATGTGCCAAATGATGTTAATTCCTTTCTCTATTCTCTTAAAAAGAAGAATACCCTCACAAAAAAATTAAGTAAAATTTCAAAGTAGTACTTGATTAAATGCCAAATGAGAAGTACATCCCAAGGGTATATAGGAAAATGCCCTGGCTCAGAGGAACGAGAGATAATTATGGGTTGGAGTAAACAGGAAAAGTTTCCCTGGAGAGGTGGATCCTGATGAGCCTTGCAAGGTGGGAAGGGGCGAGCATACTGAGCAAAGACATGCATGTGAGAACTGGACACAATGTCGTCAAGAGACAGTGCTTAGTTCAGTTTGGATAATGTTGGGGAGGCAGGAAGGCACCTTCTGCCGTCCACTGTGACTGGACTGAATACTTCAGGCATAAGGAAAATACAGATGGTTTTCAAGTAAGGGGTTGACATGATTAAATGCCATTTAAGAAAGAACAGCCTAGCACTTACTCATCTTGCATAACTGAAAATTTATACGCAGCAGGTATAAATTCTCCCTCCCAGTCCCTAGGGACCACCATTCTATTCTCTGCTTCTATGGGTTGGACTCTGTTAGGTTCCTCCTATAAATGGAATCATCCAGTATTTGCCCCTCGGTGTCTGGCTTATTTCCCTAGCATAATTCTCCCAGTTTTCTCCATGTTGTCACATACGGTATGATTTCTCTCTTTTAACTTTTTGAGAACCCTCCATGTTGTTTTTCACAGCAGCGACACCATTTTACATTGTTGTCAAGAGCACACAGGGTTCCCTTTTCTCTACATACTCTCCAATACTTGTTACCTTTTGGTAATAGCTATCCTAACAGTCCCAACAGGTGTGAGGTCGTTTATCTTATTGTGGTTTTTATTTGCATTTCCCTGAGGATTTGATTAGTGATATTGAGCACCTTGTCATATACCGTTGATCATTGTAGGTCTTTTTTGGAGAAATGTCTGTTCAAGTCTTTTGCCCATTTTTAAATCAGGTTTTTTTAAAAAATTTTTTTTTATGTTTATTTCTGAGACAGAGAGAGACAGAGCATGAGTGGGGGAGGGGCAGAGAGAGAGGGAGACACAGAATCAGAAGCAGGATCCAGGCTCTGAGCCATTAGCACAGAGCCCGATGTGGGGCTTGAACTCATAAACTGCAAGATCAAAATCTGAGCCGAAGTCGGATGCTCAACCGACTGAGCCACCCAGGCGCCCCAGGTTATTTGTTTCTTTCCTGTTGAGTTACAGGAGTTCCTCATATATTTAGGATATTAACCCCTTATCAGATATAGGTTTGCAAATATTGTCTCCTGTTCCATAGATTGCTTTTTATTTTGTTGTTTCCTTTGCACTGCAGAAGCTATTTGGTTTGATGTAGTTCCATTTGTCTATTTGTGCTTTGGTGTCATACCCAAGAAATCACTGTCAAGATCAATGCTAAGAAGGTTTCCCCCTATGTTTTCTTCTAGGAGTTTTAAAGTCTTTGATCCATTGTGTGTGTGCGTGTGTGTGTGTGTGTGTGTGTGCGCGCGTGTGTGTGTGTGTGTGTGTGTTAACAGAGTATAACCAGACTGTGTAGTACAGAATAACTTAGAAAGATCAAAATACAGGAGTACATGTCTAGGCATAGAATCACCAGCCAACAGACCTGAATTGTGGTGTTGACCTAGAAAGTAGGTTGAAAATGACAGGAGAAGGAGAAGAATGTCAGAATACTTTACAGGATTGGATGATACAGGATTGGATGATTAATGGACATGGGAGAATAAAGAACTTGATGGAATCTATGTAATGACTTGGTTTCCAACATGGGAAGCAAGTGAAATGGCATTGGTATTGGGAAGGGGCTGAATTACGGGCCGTAAGTTCAGTTTCAGATGTAAGCTGGGAGACTTCTGGACGGAGCTGCCTAAAGATGTAAGATGCACATTTTGCGTTTTGGAAATAGGGTAGTACCGGTGAGACAATTTTCAGAGTCATTTCAGAAAGGCCGTGGTCTTATAATAGCGTGAAGTGAGGAGATCTTTGAGAGAGCCTGTGAGGACTCCCCCATTAGGAAAACAGAAGAGGCAGAGGGATTGGTGGGCAGGGAGCTAAGAGTATCAGGCAAGACAACCAGTGTTGATGAACTTTGCTCTAAGGAAAAACATGGCTTGAATGCCCTGCTAACCCATCATAGGGGAAACAAATGGTAATTATCGGAAATATGAAAACTGACAAGCTATATGAAATCAGGTACGTCGACCGTGGAACACAAGTCAGGTGCTAATTGTTTTGCGGCAATATAAAACCAGTTTTTTCCCAGTAGGCCAGAAATATTTACAAAGGAATTTGAACCATCGCATGAAGAGAGAACTATTCTCACCACTCAGAAATACCGTGTTCCTCCCCCCAAAAGCTTGTGTCCTGCTAGGCCTAGGAATGGGCTGGCCAAGCTTACGGTCTGTGACCCGGTCTTCGCTCCACGCGTCACTGCCAGAAGCAGGCAAGGAGACATGGGAAGACCCTACTATTAAAAATATCTCCACAGACTTACCAGTTAAAGTTCGATTGAATTTCTTTTTAAAAACAAAATACCTTTTGGTGTGCTTCAGCTTTGCATGCTGTTTACATCCTGTGGTAAAACTGAAATTGGAAAGCTGAATTGCTCCTCTCCAAGTGCTGGAAGAATTGGACCGTGTCACTGGTAAAATGCAAAGAAAGGGAGGTAATTCGGGTGCCTGGAGCATTCTGAGGAGGCACTCGCAGATGGAGGGAGCCAAGGCGAAAGGTGTCAGGAGAGATGCCACCAAAGCAGTAAAAGGCACGCCGGCCAGCCTGTTCCTGTGTTAGGATGTGTAAGGCAAGTTGCTGACATGTGCTGTGGCTTCTCAGTGAGGACAGAGGGCAAAGGGTTCCGACTCCAGAGTCCCACTCCTCCCTCACTAGTGGATGGACGCGGCCAAGCTACTCGGTCCCTCTAGGCCTCAGTTTCCTTCTCTGCAAAATAGGACAACAACGTGCCTCCTGCCTAGGGAATGCGGTGAGCTAGTGCATATAAATAGCTAAGAACAGTGCCTGGGTAACACAGGGAACAATAGATGTGGGCTATAAAACAGCCGCCAAAGAGCTCTCTTTTGTCTTCATTATTGAGTTACTTCTCTGCAAACTGCAGTTGTCAGTCAACTTCCTCTATATTTACCATGGTCTTTACATTTTGATGTGTTCCCTTTGTAGAGAGAAAAAGGATCTTCTTTTGGCTGTGCCAACATTTTCTTAAACTAGCCTGGTCCTGCTGTCATTTTGTCTAAAGTGATTGAAGAACAGAGGTCATTTGTGAAGGACACAGAACACGGAGCCCAGAGAGCTCACAGGTTAAAACAGGGCACGCATCAACGTCTGCCGGTGATTCGGGGGACTTTCAAGGAGGTCAGAATATCTTTATAGAAAATGACACCCTCTTTCTGGGTTTGCATGGTAGACCAATAAATCTAGGGGATAAAAACATAAAATGTTGAAGATCTCATCTTCATTAAAGTAACACGGTACTTTGTAAAATGTATTCTATTTGAGCGTGACAATAAGATTGTTTCTCAAATTACAAAAAATGTACGTATCGGCCTGTTAAGTAACAGCCCGTAAAATTATTGATACTGCATTTATCAACTAAAACCGCTGCCAATTTTTTAATGAGAAACTATCATCTGTCTTATAGAATCTCTGCTTCCGAGTTTAACCTTGGGCCACATCACTAAGTGTACTTCTTTTGTAGAAAACATGATATTTTAAAAATCAAGTTATTTTGACATTCTAGCGTTGTATACCGACGACATGTGGGAAAATATACAATCTGTCTGCCAGGCTGTAATTCTGGAAACAAGCATCATCTTAAATCACGATATCAAAGCAGAGTTTTAAAAATGTTGCTATGCTTTCTTTATCATAAGACAGACAGAACTTCTTGGCACGCAGCAGGAAGGCTATTTCCCTCAAGTCGGTGAGGGTTACAGAGAAAATTCAAAACCACAGTGGAAGGGTCATTCTCATTCTCCTCATTACCCAATTTGGGGATGCAGTATCTCTCTTCCTAAAATAAACCCTGCCTTTTCCATGTCTGCTAAGACGGTTTCCCTAGAGAAGATGAAGCATTGCAATTTAGGATTTTCCTTGCGGTCCTGGTCTATCTCTGAAGTTTTTGTACCTCCTATTCTCTCTGCTCCTGGGTTCTCTAGACTTTGTGTTTACTGCCTTCTGTTACTAATTTCACATGGCCGCTTGTGCAGATGATGTGATGCCATCGTGTTTCAGCTGCAACAAAGTTTACGAAGATATGTTTGTATGTTCCCTGAGGGGAAGAACTGTGTTTGGCTCTCCACTGATACCTGGTGTCACCTGCCTCCTCTGAGTCTTAAAAATCTGCTGAATGAATGGATTGTTTTTGGTTGGGGAGTAAATCAAATACTCTAAAGCGATGGTTGCTGAATACGCATGTCACTGTAAACATACATGGTCAACTAAGGCACCTGATACGCGAAATATTTCATGTTTATCAAGAACTTGGGTATATTAGGCAAATGGGATCCATTATTTTACTGCCACACTTAAAGGAACCTAATCGTGTTCAACTATTTTCAGTTTCCATGGAACATACCTTTGCACCCAGCTCAGAAAGCCTCCTCGCTCTCTCTCGGGAGAAAGAAACCATGGCATTTTGCAGGTGCTGCTACGAGGACATTTGTTGTGCTTATATATTTGCTTACATTCTGTCACCCTCATTAAATTGTGAGCTCTGGATGCCATGATCGACCCATTTTTTTCCAGTCTGCAACATTTCATCTTCATTCCCGGTGTATAGGCCATTCGTATTTGTTGAACGAATTAATCAATGGGCAGATTCTCAGATGATCCCTCAACACCAATCTCTCTCCTGTTTTGTCCAGTCTTCAGACTCTTCTTTAAAAAAATTATTCTATGTTACTTGTCTTCCAAATGTCCTTTGCTAGGTGTGTGCAGATATATCATAAGCTTTTTGCTGTGGTAAAGAATCTGTCCCCAAATTCCCTTTCCAGCTTAACGTTCTGACATTTTGCTCCCACAACCTAAGTTCGAATTATACCAAATACCTCACTCTTTGCTGAATATGTCCTACTTCCGTGGAGTACATTTCCATTTGGCTGTTTATCCACAGTCATCTGATGGCAGTGAAGAGTGTAGGTTTTGGAGCCCAAATCCCAATCCTCTCCCTGCCTCTGACACTAAAGTACCTGCATGTCCTTGGGCAAGTCGCCTCAATGATGTTAAAATGGGGATGATAATAGCACATACTTAAACTGTCTGCTGTAAATAATACATTAGTTCATTCATGCAGACCATCTAGAACAGTGTCAGGTGCATGTTAATCGTTACCATTATCACTTTGCTTTTCTACGATAGCATTGGACGCGTTGTACTACAAGTACATGGTGATTGTCAAAAGTATGCTCAAATATTTAC
The DNA here is from genome assembly GCF_016509475.1 of Prionailurus bengalensis. Classification (NCBI taxonomy): domain Eukaryota; kingdom Metazoa; phylum Chordata; class Mammalia; order Carnivora; family Felidae; genus Prionailurus; species Prionailurus bengalensis. The sequence continues at coordinate 146,466,244 of NC_057349.1, read as the reverse complement.
CTATTTAGTGATATGAACTAGACCTCCTATTGCCTTTTTGGTTGGAGTAGGGAAGCAAGAGGAAGAAGGAAGGTAAGGAGTAGGGAAGGGGCAGTAGAGAGAGGGAGATGGGGAGATGGGGAGGTGGGGAGATGGGGAGATGGGGAGGTGGGGAGATGAAGAACTGTCAGCATCAGAGCCCCAGAAACCCCACCCCCACTCAGGATGGAAGTCCTGCATGTGTGGGTAGATGCACGTGCCTGTGTATTTGCATGTGTGTGTGTACGTGCACGGGCCTGTGTATTTCATGTGTGTGTGTAGGTGCATGGGCCCGTGTATTTGTACGTGTGTGTAGGTGTGTGCGCCTGTGTATTTGCACGTGTGCATGTAGGTGCACATGGCTGTGTATTTGCATGTGGGCGTGTACGTGCACGTGCCTCTGTATTTCGTGTGTGTGAGTAGGTGTGTGTGCCTGTGTATTTCCATGTGTGCATGTAGGGGCACGGGACTGTGTATTTGTATGTGTGTGTGTAGGTGCACAGGCCTCTATATTTGCACGTGTGCATGTAGGTGCATGGGCCTGTGTATTTGCATGTGTGTATGTTATAAACAACCAGCGAGGGTCGGGGAACATTCTAGGGTGCATGAGCATATTGGTAAATAATAGTGGTTGTCTGTTGTACCTGTCTTCTTAGACATAGCCCAGGGAAGTTTCAAAACACAACGGAGACTGGAAGTGACAAGTCAGAGCTAGAGACAGGCTAGCAGACACAGGTGAATCTCAGCGGCACCCTCGTGAGCCAGCCACCAAGCTTCAGAAGCAGCCATCAGGGGCGTCTGGGTGGCTCAGTCAGTTGAATGTCCAACTCTTGATTTCCACTCAGGTCATGATCTCACAACTTGTGAGTTCCAGCCCTACATCAGGCTCTGTATTGACAGTGCAGAGCCTGCTTGGGATTCTCTCTCTCCCCCTTTCTCTGCCCCTCCCATGTTCGTGTGCTCTGTCTCTCTCTCTCTCTCAAAACAACAACAACAACAACAACAACAAAGATTTTTAAAAAACATTAAAAAAAGAAGCCACCAAGCATCATCAGGGCCAAGAGAATAGACCAAGGGCCAATTCCTACTATAGATTCCTCCACAACAGGTACAAGGACAGAGTCCCACACCCATGAACCTTGTGAGGTGACCAACAAGCTCAACTGAACGCCTGGGGAAGTGAAGTGACAAAGGCCACATGAGGCTGTATATGCTCCAGGGGACCGGTATGAGGCCATCTAAACTTCCTCCCACACCCCGGTGACAGCAACTGGGAAGGAGAGAGGGGAGGAAGGGAAATGAAACACTAAGACAGGATCAGTTCCAAATCCTTCTCTCTCTCTCTTCTCCCACCTCCCGGATCTCATGATGGAAATGGAATCTCTAAAGCAAGAAAATAACAATTGCAGACAATAAAGAGGGTTACAATGTTTTGCATGTAGGAGGCATTTATTCTCATCACCACTCAGTACCTCTCCCCACATGTGTGAATGCACATATGTGCGCGCGCACACACACACACACACACACACACACTGTTTATAATTTGCCTCTCTTACTAGGTCTGTCTCTCTTTATGTCTGTTTGACATCTGACCCAGAAGTTAGTATGTCACAGCATCTGTCACATAGACCTTGGGAAATGGATGGGTGGGTGGAAAAAATGAGTACATAAATGAATGAATAAACTACTTTTTATTAATTTACTCTATCCTCTCTGGATCAAATGTCCTTTATTTTAGGGTTTTTTGTTGTTGTTGTTGTTGTTCTGGGAATTCCCACAAAATATGTCAAGCAAGTATTGGTTTCAGACCTCCTGGATTTAGTCATCTGGGAGCTACATGTCATTTTGCATGATTTTAAATCATTCATTTCAACCCACTTTTGATTCACAAGTGAGAACCAGAATTCCATTTAGGGTAAAATGACTTGCCCAAAGGCAGGGAGTGATTGAATTGCCCACTCATCAATCCTAACTTATTTAGGTTCATTGTTCTCTTTTCAACTGAGAGGGACATTTGATTTCAGTTAGTCCCCTCTACTTTCAGTTCATGGTGTGTGTCGAACAAGGCCCAGATTATTAGTTCTATTAGATCCTGCCTCCGTCCAGGGTTACATGTTATGACCCATAATATGCTGCCTAGCAGTTTCCAGAATACTGCTGTTTGTTAGACTCAGCACAGGGTATAGCCTTCACACAAGTCTCTTGAAGGTCAGAACTATGGGAAACAGGAAAACTAAAGAGTCCCTGAGTGCTAATTCTTGATGGTCTAGACAGTTTCTATACAGAAAGACAAAAATAATGGAAAAGGAAAATTGAACAGGGTAAGTTTGAAAAAGTGCTTCAGACAGTTAAGCCTTCAGTCTTACAAAGTACTATCAGCATTAGCAATTAATTTTAGTAGATCGATTCAGCAAATTTGAGTAGATTGATTTAGCAAATTAAAATATTAATCATGCCATTACATTATGATTGGGAATATGGCACCACCCAAAGTAACTAAAATTAAAATCATCCATGATGGTAGAAACCATCTTTCCTGTCCTTGCTCCCAGTGGGGTGCTGTAAACGTGTAGCAACCGGCTTTCGGGGAGGGGAACTTAGATTAATAGCATTTGTTGGTTTCTGTGGTGTAAAAATTCCCACCATGGCCAGTTTCAAGCTACCAACTTGAAATCCCTGAATGTGGAATTGGGTAGAACAGTATATGATCTGCTCTCACAAGACACAGGAAACTTTATGTGGTGACTTACTGTATCTTAATAGAATTTTGACTAATTCTATACATATAGAGAAGTCTGTTTTTCGCATAAAATGCATATTATGTAACTTAACTTGATTGGCCACACGAATCCACAGGGTATTCAAACTGTCTCTGTACCGCTCGGATACTCTGTCCTTCTAACACACCGGGACAGTTGAATATTTAACAGTGATGCCCATGATTCTGATTATGCGTTTTACACCACACAAGACGTCCTCTCATTCGTACTAAATGAGGTAAAAGGAAAAATAAACAGAAATAAGAAAATGTAAACCATGAAATGACTACAATGGTTTATTTTACCAAAGCTATTGAAGCTGATTTTCCTCCCAGTTTTACAAAATTTCTGGCACGTATCATTTACAACATTGTTTTTCCTTTCACTTTATCTTGTTCACAATTACTTTCCTCCCACACGACCCTCCCCCTCCATATACTGCTGCAAGGTCTGAAGTTATGACCAACAAATGCATACTTAGATGTATTAAAAAAGCTTGTTCAAGGCCATGAGTCAAGAAGTCCCAAGTTAGACAGCTTCACAGTTGGTTAGTTAATTGACTGGTTCAAAACCAGTCAATGCCATCAAAGAGCCAGCTTGTTTCTAGCTGTCCTCTATGTCTCTATCAGGGGTCAGCTGAATCCCCTCCTGATCACAAAATGGCTGCAGAAGCTCCAGAAATCACCAACCAGATATACAAACACCCAGAAGCAAAAAAGTAAACGAATTTTTCTGTTTATTTCTTAACATCTAAGAAAATTCTCTCAGAATCACTCCCTCTCCTTTTCCCCCATAGGATTAAATAAAAATCTGCTTCTAAACAATTCAATCCAAATCACCAGCAATGCAAATATATTTATCACAATTGCCTCTTACTATTTTTTAATCTTTATTTTGTTTATTTCTGAGAGAGAGAGAGAGAGCCAGCAGGGGAGGGGTAAAGGGGGGTGGATAGAAGATTCGAAGCGGGAGCCATGCTGTCAGCAGAGAACCCTATGCGGGGCTCGAACTCACAGACCTGAGCCACAGTCGGAAGCTTAACTGACTGAACCACCCAGGTGCCCCTTGCCTCTTACTATTTTTATCCATTGGTGATAAAAGAGAGAATAGTTGGTGGCAAGGTCCTTTTTAAAAGGGTCTACTACAGATAGTAACCTAAAGAATTAGAAAGATAGTCACAAATAGACCGTGATGTATTCAGAGAAGCTGGCCTGGAACAGTTTGTGCCTTTTATTACTGTTGTAATGATGTACCATAGACCTAGTAATTTAAAACAATGTGAATTTATTGTCTTATCATTCTGAAGGTCAGAAGTCCAAACTATGTCTTAGAGGCTAAAATTAAGGTGTGGACAGAGTTGCACTGGTTCTGGAAAAATGTTTCTTTGCCTTTTTCCGCTCGCAGAAGCTGCTGGCATTTCTTGGCTCACCTCGCCTTCCTCCCTCCTCAAAGCACATCACCTGACCCTTGCTCCATTGTCACATCTCCCCTCTACCTTCGACCTCCTTGCCTCCCTTTTGTAGGCATCGATTGCCGTGCTCATTGAGTCTCGCTGAATAACCCAGGACGATCTCCCCATCTCAAGATCCTTAATTTAATTACAACTGCAAAGTCCCTTTTACCACGGAGGTAACATAGTCACAGGTTCTGGGGTTTAGGGCATTCACAGCTTCTTGTGGGGGGCATTATGCTGTTTACCTCAGTTGGGGGGTTATAAAATGACACTGCTTACAAGTTTGTAAGAAAGTTTTTACATTACTCCAAAAGTGAGACTTGGAACTGGACTGGCTTAGCTGGACACAAGAAACATAATTGGGATGACTGCAGGGCTCCCCCTTAGCACGTACCTGGCCTGATAAAGATTATAATTTGTATTAAGGAAAGCACTACCGATATCCTTATATTCATGAAGGTATTTTCAACAGTTTAAGCTTCATACAAAAAATAGAATTTTTATCAGTTAATTAAATTGAAAATACTGTGGGTCCGGAGTTTTACTCAGCAGCAGAACAGAGAGCAGTGGTACAATGTGAGCCACTGAGGCTGGCCTTCATGGACACCGCACTCTCTCCCGGGGCTCCAGGATTCTAAGGACCGGTTGTATTAGGACCTGTGTTTCACTCTGCCCTCTGTCTGCCAAGGGAGGGGTGAGATGACCAAAACCTAAGTTGGGACGATGTGAGTTAAGCCCTAGAATGGCCCCAGAGTGCCTCCAGATACTTACTAGATACTTAGACACCTTCCATGATCCTGAAATAGCAGCTTTTAAACTAAAAGAGAGAGAGAGACCTAAAAAAATGAAAACTCTAAGAGGAGAGATTCTCAGGCACCTGTGACGTTTAGATACGAACCCTGCAACAGATGATCTGAGATAGACTTCTCTCAATCAGGTATAATTTAATTTTTTCTGCTTATAATTCTCCGGTTGATTATAATGTGTTTACTCTTAAACTACTCCCAGCCTTCTGTGGGGATTCGGTTGGCTATGTGACTGACTTCCAGGCAAGTCAGTGTGGGAGCAAGTGACACAAGCCCGCGGACTTCAGCGCTGGCCCACGGGCATCCTCGTGTGGTGTTCATGCTCTTATCTCTTCCCCCGATTTAGGGCAGAGGAGCACGGGAAGCTTGGTCCAGATGAAGACAGTAGGAGCAGAGACGGGGGCAGAAGTGGGCGGAGCCACCAAACAGACACCTGTTTGTGCATTAACACGAATGAAAAGTAAGTGTGGCTTGCTTTATGTGTGTTCAGGAGTCATATCCTGCTAAATGTTACGGGATGGACCTGTGCTCCCTTCTCATTTTTGCTCTGTCATCTCAGACTGGCCATGAAAGGCATGGAGGGACCTTGACAGAGGTTACGCCTGAACTCGTCTTTGCTGAACCTGACCCGACATCTTCCAGGGGAAAACCCAGAGGGTCCTTGTCTAACTGTGGGGTTGGGTTGTTATATCTCTTGGAAACTGAATGACAAGAATTAAGGAGCTGACATTCTAACACACTATATTAGGATTTCTTTTATTCATGTGAGGTTAAAAAAGTACACCAAGAATCACCTTGAAAATGTTCCCATAACATAGACAAGGGGCATTAAATTAATTCTAGAAATTCATTTGAGATTTTGAAACAGTGATTTTAAGGGAGAAATGCTTCCAGATTTTACCCTACTTTTCAATTTACTTGCATCATTAAATATAGCACAATTTTCAGTGTAATGAACATGATATTGTACAGAAATTAGATCTCAGTATTGAAAGATGAAAAAACCAAGAGCAGTCAGACGTACCTTGAGAAAAAAAAGTGTTCTGCAAACCTCAGATAAATGCAGAATGCCTGCCAGCAGAGTTTGCATGAAACAAATAGATGTAACCAGAGTCACTCTATTTCCAGCCCAGATAAAAAATAAATTTCTCCTCCTCAAATTACATGCATTTTCATTTAAACCCACTATAGCTTTTAAAGGACGCAGGCACCTTTCACACAAACCCGGTGGGTCAACGGTTCATCTTGAGTGCTCTCTTTTGTAGGAAGCATAGGAGGGTACTATTATTTACCCTGAAGTTTTGGTGAGAGATGACCCACCTATCCCTTTCAGGAGGTATACAATCCCAGCAGACAACCTGCAGCAGACTAGGCCTAGGGAGAAGCTTCTGGATCATCCTAAATTTGCTGTGACATCTCTGTACCTGGTCCCTGTGTGCCTTGGCATGTGTGTCTTTCCTGAGGTTTCCAGCTGTGAAATACTTTAGTCAGTCGCCAAATACTTACATTGTGTTCCCATGTGCTCAACTAGATGTCCTTGGTATGGGACAGGCCCAATCCTCCCTCCCCCCAAGGAGCTAACAGCTAAACGGAGAACAAAAGTGAGTTAATGGATACTTACCCGAGATAAGAGTCTGATGGGAGAACATGGGGGTGACCTCTGGGGAACCCTTGCCCCCTGTCCCAACATGTCACTACAGTCACCACACGAAAGTAACAGCAGGACTCTGATGTGTTTGTTTGAAACATTTTCTCCAATTTTTTTTCTTATCTAGCATATATCTTGGTCTTGTGAGATTTCGTGTTCAATGGTATTACAAATGCTTTAATCATTTTATAAAATCGTTCTATCCAAGCAATGCCACAGTTAGAAAGGTCATGTTATATATAATAGTAATAGTTAAACTGCACTGGAATAATTTGTGGGGAAGTATAATATTCAATAATGTCTGTTATCACACAAATTCCATTCACTGTGCAAAAGGACAAGAGTGGCAGCTAGAATTATAATTTTAACAACTCTCTACCGTATAAATGTGAAATTAGCAGGGAGGCAGAGAGATTTCCTTGACTATTGTCTGAAGTGGGAAGGACACAGGCTGGCTAAATACGTATCATTCTTTTCCTCTAGGTTTGAATTTCTTGATTCTCACACGAGGCCTCCAGTGAGATAAACATAAAATATGTGGTTCTTCCTTATCTAAGTGGTTTCAAAAAGATTTTTTTTTTTGTCATTTGCTATTAATTGTCTAAACTGGCCATCCATCTGCATTTACTGAACAAACTCTGAGCTTTCACTTGGGCCCTTTGCGGAGTGTGGGGACCCTTCTGGCCACGCTTCCCTTCCGAGGTGGCTGCTTCCCAGTCCAGCCCTGGAAGCTTCTGGGGAAAGAACCAGTGTCCCCCCCGACGCTGGACAGGAACTGAAAACTCAGCACTGCCTGGTTCTTCTCCCCACAAATCAAAGGCAAAGCCTCAGATTTGAAATTCAAGGGAAAAAATAAGTCCTAACTGTGCTGATTTTTTATGCTTGCAGCAAACTTCATCCACATTTTACTCTCAAAATTACACAAAGTGATTTGCTTAAAATAGTGGTTTTTACTCAGCATCAGAGAATTGCCAAAGACAAACAGAACTGCTTGGAAAGCTAAATAGACATGTTAACTTTTTCATTTACTTCAAAATAAGATCTAGATGCTTTGTGATTCTTCAACAAAAGTAAAAAATATGAAAAAAATCATCAAGATTGCTGAGAATGGTAGCCCTTGGGGACAGATGCTCACAAAAATTTCTCCCTTCTCTCTTTATAGGACGGAAGTATCAGGAAAAGGAAGCAGGAAATTATTTAAGCAAATTCACTGTCAACTTTTTATAAGTAAATCGTGACCCAGGACGAACCTAAGGAAACCTCATTATTCCTAAATCTCTGACTTGACACATAGATTTTTAAAATGTTGAAAACTGTGAGGAAAATGGCAAATAATCCACAAAAGTGTGGGTTCAGTGCTGCAGTTAATTCTATTACACATAATAATGGATGAATCACTGGAGCAGGTAATTAGAATTGGCATGCAGCCTACTTAGTTGGATTTCAGTGAGTCTTGGGACGTTTGTGTTGGTGAGAAGCAAGTTCTATACAAAGATGCTCCATGAAGAATCATCCCCCCACCGCAGTTTCCACACCACAACCAGGAGGCCCCTAGCTGTCATCATCTCTTCCAAGTTATCCTTGGCATCTTACCATGAGGTGGACACTCTCTCAGGCAGGGGGAAGGGCGACCCATGCTTTCCCCAGTGAGGGGATCATGGAAGCCCAGGGAGGACCCTGAGGCTACAAAGAACTCAGCTGGAGACAATGACCATTCTCTTGCTATGTGATACACAGTCTCGTCCACAATTATGCAATAATGTGTTCATTTGTTTATTTCATCTGTTTCTCCTGCTCCTCAGATTGCAAGTCCCATGAGAGCAGGGTCTAAGTCTGTCTCATTTATCATTAAATTCCCAATTTCTCGTACAGTGCACATTATTGAACACCTTGTAGATGCTCAAGGAATATTTGCTGGAACTTAAAATGAATCGACGGGTCTCTGGCCCCATTCTTCTTGAAATTGTTTGAATCCATTTTCCTTCCTGTGACCAACAGCAGGCCTTTACCTAGCTGGGCCGGACAGAATTCAGATGGCTGTTATAAGCACCAGTAAACTTATCAGGCACAGCCTGTCAGCAGATCATTCATCATTAGTTGGCTGCATGTAACTGTTCTTTTAAAGGAAGAGTTCTAAAAGAAAAATTCAAATATTTAGGGGTATAAAAATGGGCATTTATGAGATATTGTTACAATAAAATTAGGAGTTACAAAAAGGAGACTTAAGCTTTTGGCGTGTAGAAGGACACTCAACTCAGAATGATGGGAGACAGGGGGCACGTGGGTGGCTCCGTCAGTTAAGAATGATGGGAGACAGGCTCCCTTTGAGTCAGGAAGAGCATCCCGGGCAGGAGAGGAAAGACGGAAATGTCCACGAGCATTGCTCTTGTGGGACTGTGGGGTTCAGGGTGGCTGAGGCTTAGGCTAGAAGGTGGGGGGCAATTTTGAGAGAAGAGCTGGACCCGGGTTATGAAGGTCCTCATCGGCAGTTTCTATTTCATTAAGAAGGAAGTGGAAAGATGCTCATCGGGGGACTGAGGAGATGGGAATGAGAAACGAGATAATTAGGAGACAGCTGTAAAAGATTTAAAAGTGGGCGTGAGGAAGAGCCCATGATCAAGCCCATGACGTGAGTGGTGCTGTTGAGTAACCCAGATGGGGGAGAATGATGGCGGGCAGGTCTGCGGCGGGAGCATCTGATGCCACGATTTCCCTCATGGACTTGGCAAGTTCTGAGTAGCTGCTATGCCCCACCCAAGTGAAGTGGCCATGCCCAGGAGACACCTGGGTAAGTGATCTGGGGACTTACTAGGGAAATGGAGGCTGAGGTGATAGGTGACCAGGGAAAGCATTTATAGTGAACAGTAAGGGGCCCAAGGGCCATATGCTGGGCACGCAGAGGGAAGAACCCTGACAAGAAGCTTAAAGAAAATCAAGGCAGTCGGATGATCAGACTGTGAAGCCATTGAGGGAGGGGTGCGGGCAGGAATTAACTGAAGCCACAGGTGCCGACAGCAAGGATTTGGGAGAGACAACCAGAATTTATTGCAGGCATTTTGTCGATTGATGATGGCAAGTGTTAGCAGTAATGGACAGTAAGAAGCAGGCATGACATTCTGTCTTCTTCTTTCTAAATGTGACAATTTTTTTAAATGTTTAATTGAAAAAAAATTTTTTTACGTGGTTACTTATTCTTTGACAGAGCGCTCGAGAGAACGAGGGAGCACAAGTGGGGGAGGGGCAGGGAGAGACGGAGACACAGAATCGGAAACAGGCTCCAGGCTCTGAGCCATCAGCCCAGAGCCCGACGCGGGGCTCGAACTCACGGAACGTGAGATTGTGACCTGAGCCGAAGTCGGACGCTTAACCAACTGAGCCACCCAGGCGCCCCTGCACTTCATTTATTTACTTAAAATTTTTTTAAATGTTTATTTGTTTTTGAGAGAGAGGGAGACAGAGAAGTAGGGGAGGGACAGAGAGAGAGGGAGACACAGAAACTGAAGCAGGCTCCAGGCTCTGAGCCGTCAGCCCAGAGCCTGACACGGGGCTCGAAATCACGGACCGCGAGATCGTGACCCGAGCCGAAGTCTGACGCTTAACTGACTGAGCCACCCAGGCGCCCCCCAAATGTGACATTTTTAGAACAGTTGTAATACTGAGCTTGGATAGCAAAATACTTTTTGAAAGCAATGGACCTTTCAGAATAAGATACTGAATGGGGGGAAAATTGTCCACATGATATGTTATTCTTTCAGTAAGTAAAAGTAGGAATATGACAATACTAAGAAAGATTACTGTAAGTCATAGCTAGGAAATAGCTACACTGAGATCCTCACGTGGGCTGTGGGACTGAAGGCATGGACTGAAGTGGGACTGAAGTGTGGGACTGAAGGGCATAGAATATCTGCTGCTGAAACTGGCTTGGGTTCATTTCCATTAATTTCAATCAAAAGAATTTTAAATACAGCAGAATGTCACTTGTCTCTTAAAGTATATCCATGAATCAGATTGGGGGGGATATGCATGGCTGGTTTTATTTTTACTGTTTTCAGGAGGGCGACAAAGAATGGAGGATAGTTCAAGAGCACTTCCAAGTTGTGGGTTGTTTTTTTGTTTTTTAAATAACTGGTTCACAGCTCCATATGTTGCACCATTTCTCCTCTCCCCCCATAACTGACAAGGTGACCGGTATATTCACACAAGAAATATTTTCACATCCAAACCAAGTTGTGCTAATTATCAAAACTGTTTTAATTAAATTTTGTAACAGCTGGCCTGTGCTCTTGGCATTCAGCGTCAGGACGGCACCACCCCCCGAACTGGTAGAGACTGGAAGTATGATGTTTTCTTCACGTTGCTATCCTGACAGCTTAAATGAAGGGCAACTTGTTTCTGAGTAATTGTTTACCATAATTGGGATCCTCTAAGGATTTCTTTCCTTTTTTTTTTCTTTTTGCCAGTAAAAAGCCGTCTATCTTGCCAAACATATCTGGAATGCCCATTTTGCCCTCATTTTGCTCACGTTGAGGAGGTCTTATTTACCTTGAGAAAATTCAGACTTGAAGTTCCTAAGCTACTGCTTTCAGCACAGGAGTCAGTGCCTATAGGCGAAAGGGGAAGAATTCAGGAAATACCACAGTGGTAGTTTCGAATCTCTCCCGATCCCCTTATGAAAACAGAGAAAGCAAATGAGACAGCTGAGCCCAGGCCTATGTACATAAAGCTCAAACTAAACTGTGTACAAGGTGCCCCGTGGCCCCCAGAACCTTCATGGGCGGGGCCAGTGGCTGTGGCCTCAGCAGCTGTGCAGGAGGCCGGGGCGGCCCTAGGGGGGGCGCCAAAGGGTGTCTGGTGACCCAAGGACTGAAACTTCACCAGCAGATGCTGGAAGCAAAGTACGGCGGCCTGTGAATCTAGGAGAGATCTGGGTCACTCCTGATCATGGGCAGTGACGGGGGTCTGGGAAAGAATCTGAAAGGTTTCTTTCTCTTTTTCTTTTTTTTTCTCTTTTTCTTTTTAATGTTTATTTATTTTCGAGGGGGGAGGGGCAGAGAGAGAGAGAGAGAGAGAGAGAGAGAGAGAGCGCGGGAGCGAGCGGGTATCCAAAGCAGGATCCAAAGCAGGTTCTGCGTTGACAGCAGGGAGCCCACCGCTGGGGGGCTCAAACACACAAACCCTGAGATCGTGACCTGAGCCAAGGCTAAACACTTAACCGACTGAGCCACCCAGGTGCCCCTGAAAGGTTTCTTGAACCTGAAATACCCTCAGGTCCTTTCCAGTATAAAGCCTTCCACCCAGGAATAGCATCCAAATTGGGCAGAGGAGGAAAGGAAAGAGTATGTCCAACTTAGAGAAGGGCAAGACAGGAGAGAAGGCAGATTATAAAAAGTACAATGACATTTTTTTAACCAGGTTGTAGGTAGAGACGGAAGAGGAAGGTCTGGAGCTGTGGAACTAGGAAAGCTGGCTTGACCTATTCCTCCTCTCTAAAAGGCAGGGAGATAGAAAAGAATTGTCAAGCCAACATAAAATCACATTTTTAAAAAGATATTAAGGGGCGTGATAATGTCTTTACAGATAATAAAAGCATGCTAACAAGACATATCCCCATCTAGAAGAATTTGCAAGCTAATGTTTCAAAACAAGGTAAAATAGGTTTTAAGTGATAGAAGACATTAAAAAAAAGAGTCAGAAAAACAATTAAAACATGAAGTGATAGAACTCCAAAAGGCATTTAAAATGTTAAAAAAAAAAAGACACCCTAAGTTGTAAAAAAACATACAAGAAAGAATAGTTACAGCAGATAATAGTTTAAAAAAGTAGAAGACGAAAAGGAGGAAAATATGAAATATAAAAAGTCCACAGAGAGTGATGGAACTGGATTTAGAGAGTGACAGATGAAGATAGGAAAACAGACTCGACCACGGATAAATTCACAGAGAAGAAACCCAGAGCAGTAGAAAAGAACATGTACTAAAATATTGTAATTCAAGAAAACATTCCTAAAAAATAATAACTCAAAGGTACACATTGAAAAGTAGAATCATATCCCCCAAAAATGTAATCCTGAAAGACCAACACTGGGTCTTATTTGAACAAAATTACTGGACTTAACATTAAAAAAAAAAAAAAAGTAATCCATGCAAAATTACCAGTTTGCTTATAAAAACTTTCATCATACTTTTTGACAATAACACTTTGAACCAGAAGAAATGGGGTAACTCAAGGGGGGAAATGTGAGCCAAAGATTTTGGTAGACATTAATCTCCTGTTAATAGCAAATATGAATTGAAGAAGGAAACAAAGAAGACCCTTAATATTTTGGGGAGTTATTTTAGACTACCTCATAATGACCTATATTGTGGTCAACTCTTAGGACCTCTGAATTTTATAAATAGTTGCTATTTTTTAATTACCTCATGTGAGCACAAAATAGAGGCATAGTGAAAATCCGATATGCAGATTATTCTCAGAATTTCTTTTCCATGAAGCTGTAAATGGTATTTCATTCATGTTTATATTCATTGAGTACAAATTTTTATGTACAGAGGTATGGGCATAAGAGCTCAACCATGACTTGTGGTAAGCTTATACTTTTAGATGCTGATGTGTGTCTGATTTTAAAGTTTATTCAAATGATAGGCTCAATAGAGTCAACATAGTGAAAAACAGATGAGAAGTAACCATTTGAATTAAAAAAAAAAATTCTCCTAGCCATGAGAAGTTCTCTAGATGATAAAAATTTTGAATATATTTTAGGATCAAACATATTTTCTGATTTCAGTTTTATATTAGGCAGTATACCTAAAATAACAAGAAATTCTTATTGACCAAATCCTAGTGACTTTATGAAATATTATCCAAATATGTAAGTTTAGTAGAAGAGAAAGGGATATATCTAAATGAATTTGATATTAGTTCACATTACCCAGCATATAAAGGTACTAGAACTTAGAATAATATGGAATTCTAATATATTTGAACTCCTAAAATTTACATTTGTTGAAGTCAAGCTAAATTTAGTGTATAGTTTTCACTGAAAAACAAACTTTGGTACTTCTAGCTTTCCTGTCTAATAAATAAAGGATGGAAACACTGCCATTTTGTACCTTTCCTGTGTTTGTCATATCATTAAAAAAACTCATTAGATTCTTTAGGTAGTTTGTTTTATCTAAACCCCATATTCATCTTTAGAAACATTAATTCATGGAAACCCAATCAAAAGATTTTTTTCAAGGATTTTACAAGTTTGTTATTACAAAAATACTTCCAGTTCTGCTAATAGGTTTGGCATTAATTTTCTGAATTAAGTGAGTGACCGAATCTGGTGGCAGACATGAAGAATTAAAAAATAATAATAAATCTCGACTCTGGCATTGATCTTTTCGTCTCCATTTCTTTTCGATGCTGCTGAATCAGAAAGACTAGAGATTTTTTTTGGACTTCTGCGAGTAGCTTTTTCCCAGTCATCACACTTGTCCCCTCGCCCATACACAGTTATTGACTGAGGAACAAATTACAGCAAGCCCATCCCTCTTAAAAAATTGTAAAAACAGGTATGTCGGGAGAAAGTCAAATAACACTGTCATATTTGAAAGAAACAGGCAATAGAAGTTACCTGTTCACTTACACCCAGATAGCCTGGACACATCACCCCCGAGAAGATGTGCATTGCTGAAGGTGCTGCGGGCTGTGCCTTAGGGACAGTTCAGTCTGGTCACCAGATCTTCCTAGAATACCACCTGATGCTTCCACAAAGCAAGGCTCATCGTTGTAGTCTTCTTTAGTAAGAGGGAAGCAAGGAACATCCCAGAAAAAGAAAAGAAACAGAAGGCACTGTATAGGTTGTGTCCTCCGTCTTTGCTAACAATTCAACCAGGCAAAGATTTATAAAAAGTTACTATGACAGAGTAACTTCACCCAAACTGGCAACATAGGTCATTCAGGACTTTGCTCCCCGTCACAAGGACAGGGGAAACAGCTATTCAAGAGCAAGACAGCACTGAGAGAATTCTAGAACACAGCGGTGAGGCCGAAGAAGCCCCCTGCACCCCTGAGAGGAGGACAGACCGCACTGCACGGGTTAAGAGAAGCAGCGACATGTTGGCATGTTGACTACCCCTCCCCCAGGCCAGTGCGGCACCCTGTGCAGAGGTCTCCCCTTGAGCCTCTAGTTCTTCCAGTGGAAAAAGAGAACCCAGGAGGAATACCCAGCCCCCACCTCGCAGTCCCGCGGATCACTCTGTTGGAGCCTCTACTACGATCTTGCAGGAGAAGCTGTAGTGCCTCGTCCCTGGGAGTCTGTGTCACAGAAAGGGGCAGGGACTTATACCAACTAGCACACAGATCTTGGCAAACTAAGTCTGTATCTGCAGCGCCCAAGTAGTAATCCCAACGAGGTTTTGCTCATCTGCAGAACCAAGTCGGAGGCGCACTCTGAGCAGGAAGCAAGCGAGTGGCAAGGTGCAGATTGGCCTGATTCAGATCCTCAACTGAGGAGTTTGGCCAGCCCCAGAGCCCAGTCTGCCCGTGCCCAGCCAAGGTGGTGACCCACCCGCTGTGGACAGTGCCTTGTAGCTCATCTGAGCAGATGGGCTAGTGGCAGCAACTGGATGCAACAGGTAACTCCCAAAACACAGCCAGTGGTGGGGGGGGAAGCTTCCCCCCCCCATGCTGGGGCAGGGGGATTAATTCATAGATAAGGTTGAGGGTAGCTCCTGGCCCCTCCCCACTGAAGATCCTGTTGGGGAAATTAAGAGTAGCTTAGAGAGACCCTTCCCCTTCCTACCTGTCCCCCCCCCCCCCCCCCAAGCCCTGGTTGGTGACATCTTCTGAAATCTGTATAGACCAGCAGTGCTAGAGCTGGGGGAAGGGCAGACAGAGCCAAGAGTCTGTAGGGCAAAGCCAGTGCCCTGGTCCTGCCAGGGAATGTGGGATGCAGTTTGGCTTGAGTTGAGATAACAAACAAAGAGCTTTCCCAGTTTTAGAGCTACTTCTCCTGCTGTGCCCAGGCAGGGAATCTAATTAATAGTTCCACTCATCACTGAATATAGCCTTCAGCCTATCTGACCAGGCATCTTGACCAGAGCCCAAGGGAAACTGCATAGGCCATTCAAGTACAGTGGTGCTAGAACAGAATCAAGTCCATGGCTTTGCCTGTCTGCAGAACAAAACTGGTGACCTCACCTGAGCAGGAAATTCAGTGCACACTGAAGTCTAATTTAGACCCTAACAATAAGCTGAGCAGGCACTGGGACCTGGCTTGCTGCCCTGCCAGGCCAGGGAAGTTAATCCATACCCCACCTACTACTGAATATAGTAATCAATCTTGATCATCTAGTAAACATGACCAGAGAATTTAGGTAACTACAGAGACCGTCTTACAACCTCATTTGGGTAGAAAAGCAGACTAGCAGTTCTATTCAGCTACTGGCACACCTCATCCCGTGTTTTCAGAGCTCAAACAGTTGCCTCACCCCAAAATATACCATAATAGCAGGATCCATCTGCCCACAGACATTACCAGCTGATATATCCAGAAACCCAAACTGAGCTGACTAGTGAAAAACTGTCTCTGCCAAAGCAAACCTGTAAAGTCTAGAGGAAAACCCCATTACTCAAATGTGCAGATACAAGTGTACCGAATCAAGGATCATGACATAACGGGTACATATGCTACCACCAAAGGAAACTGATGAAGCTCCAAGAAGTGACCCTAAAGAAGTGGAGATCCATGAACTATCAAAGAACTCAGAATAATTCTCTTAAGGAGGTTTAGTGCACTACAAAAAAAAGCACAGACAACTAAAAGAAATCAAGAAAACAATGGATGGACAAAATAAGGAAATATCAACCATCAAAAAACAAACAAACAGAAATTCTAGAGTTGAAAGGTTAATTTGAAGAATCCATAGAGGCTTTCAAAAGAGGACTCAACCATGCAGAAGGATCAGCAACACAGAGTATAAGACGTTGGAAATTACCCAATCAGAGGAGCAAAAAAGAAAGAAAAAAACAGTGAAGAAAGTCTACAAGGATTATAGGATGCAATGAAGAGAAACAATATTTGCACTGTGGGAATTGTAGAGAAAGGGAAGGGGACAGAAAATACATATTGAAGCAATAATGGCTGAAAACTTCTTGAACCTGGGGGAGAAATTGGACATCCAGATCCAGGAGGCACAAAGGACTCCAAATAGGTTGAATCTGAATAGGGCTACACTGAGACACATTTTAATTAAACTGTCAAAAATCAAAGACAAAGAAAGAATTTTTAAAGCAGCAAGAGAAAAGACACAAGTTATAAACAAAGGAAATCCCATAAGATTACTGGTGTATTTTTTGATAGAAAATTTTTTCAGGCCAGGAGAGAAAGGGATGACATATTCAAAAGGTTGAGAGGAAATCTATCAACCAAGAATTCTATAGCCAGTGAGGCTGTCCTTCAGAAATGAAGGAGGGGTAAAAATTTTCCCAAACAAACACAAACTAAGGCTGTTCATTACCACCAGACCAGCTTTTTACAAGGTGCATAGAGGTAGAATAAATCTCTCTGGTAATGGTAAATATAGTCATAGTTAGATTCTGCAGTATGGCAATAGTAGTACATAACTCACAAATTGAGTTTAAAAGTTTAAAAAAATGATTATAGCAAAAATAACTATACATACAATAATCTGTAATTAGTTACACAATATAAAGAATCAGAGACTGTTAACAATAACCTAAAATGTGAGAGAGAGAGAAGTAAAAGTGAAAAGTATGTGAATTCTAGTTAATAGAATTGAATAGAGTGTTACAGGTTTAAGATAATTTATGTAATTTCATGGTAACCATGAGAAAAAAATCTTGTAATAATTACAGAAAAGAAAATAATAAAGAAGCCAAAGCATAATGATACCAAAAGACATTAGAGAGAGAGAGAGAGAGAGAGAGAGAGAGAGAACAAGGAATAATGGATCTACAGAACAACCAGAAAACAATTAACAAAAATGGCAATAGTAAGTGCTTATCTACCAATAATTAAATATAAATGGATTAAATTGTCCTATCAAAAGACATAGAATAGCTGAATGGATTAAAAACAACAATAACAACAACCAATAATATGCTGCTTACAAAAGACTTACTTCAGCCTTACAGATACTCATAAATGAGACTGAAGGGATGAGGAAAGACATTTCAAGCAAATGGTAACCAAAAAACAGAAAGAAAAAAAAAAAGCAGGTGGAAACATACTTACATCAGACAAAATAGAATTTTTTTTTCTAATTTTTTTTAATGTTTATTTATTTTTGAGACAGAGACCGAGCATGAACGGGGAGGGGCAGGGAGAGGGAGACACAGAATCTGAAGCAGGCTCCAGGCTCCAAGCTGTCAGCACAGAGCCTGATGTGGTGCTCGAACTCACAGACCGTGAGATCATGACCTGAGCCAAGGTTGGACGCTCAACCGACTGAGCCACCCAGGCGCCCCATAGAATTTAAAATAAATATGCTAAAAAGAGACAAAGAAGGTCATTCTTACATAATGATAAAGGGGTCAATATATCAAGATGATAAACAATTGTAAATCTTTATGCACTCAGCATCAGAGCACCTAAATATATACAGCAAAAACTAACAGATCCAAAAGGAGAAATAGACAGTAATACGATAATAATTGCGTACTCTGGACAATGGAAAGATCATACAGAGAATCAGCAAGGAAATAGTGGATTTGAATAACACTATATACCAAATGGCCATAGGAGACATATACAGAACATTCTAACAACAGAATATACATTCTTCCCAAGGTCACATAGAATATTTTCTAGTATAGACCATGTATTAGGCCAGAAAATGAGAGTTAGCAAATTCAAGAAGACTGAAATCAAACATGTGGAAATTAAGCAACACTTTACTGAACAACCAATGGATTGAAGAAGAAATCGAAAGGGAAATTAAGAAGTTTCCTGAGACAAATGAAAATGGAAATACAACATACTAGAACTTACAGGATGCAGCAAAAGCAGTTTTAAGTGGGAAGTTCATAGCAATAAATGCCTACATCAAGAAGCAAGAAGGGCCTCAAGCAAGTAGCTTAACTCTACATCTTAAGAACCTAGAAAAAAAAAGAACTGAGCCCAAAGTTAGCAAAAGAAAGGAAATAAAGATTAGAACAGAAATAAGTGAAATAGAGAACAAAAACACAATAGAAAAGATTAGCCAAACTAAGAGCTGGTTCTTTTTCAAAATAAACAAAATTGACAAACACTTAACTAGACTAACCAAGGAAAAAAGATAAAGGACCCAGATTAATCAAGTTACAACTGAAAAAGGAAAGATTGTAACTGATACCACAAAAATTCAAAGGATCATAAGAGGCTACTGTGAACAACTATGTGCCAACAAACCCAACAAGGGCGAAGAAATGGAAAAATTTGTAGAAACATACAACTTACTAAGACTGAATCAAGAAGAAATAGAAAATCTGAATAGAGCAGTTATTAGTAAGACTTTATCAGTAATCAAAACTCTCTCAACAAAGAAAAGCCCAGAACTGGATGGCTTAATTGGTGAATTTTACTAGACATTTAAGGAATAATTAACACCAATTCTTTTGAAAACCTTCCAAAAGAATCAAAGAGGAGGGAACACTCCCAAACTGATTTTATCAAGCCAGGATTATCCTAATACCCAAACCAGAAAAGGATACTACTAGAAGCCAAAACTACAGGCCAATATTCCTAATGAATAAAGATGCAAAAAGGCTCAGCAAAACACTAGCAAACTGAATTAAGAGGACCATTCCCCATGATCAAATGGGATTTATCCCTGGGATGCAAGGATGATTCAACATAAATCAATCAATGTGATAAATTTTATTAATAGAACAAAAGAAAATAGACATCTGATTATCTCAGCAATGCAGAAAAATTGCACAAAATTCAAGATCCATTCACGATAAAAACTCAACAAATGAGGCATAGAAGGAACACACCTGAATAAAGGGCATATAAGACATGCCCACGGCTCACATCATACCCAATTGTGAAAGAATGAAATTATTTCCTCTAATATTAGGAGCAAGACAAAGGTGCCTACTTCTCTCACTACACCTATTCAACATGATATTGGAAGTCCAAGTTTCAGCAATCAGGCAAGAAAGAAATAAAAGGTATCAGAATTTAAAACAAAGAAATAAAATGGTCTCTCTCTGCAAGTGACACAATTTTATATATATAGAAAATCCTAAAGACTCAATCAAAAACTATTAGATCTAATCAATAAATTCAGTAAAGTTGTAGGATACAAAATTAACGTACAAAAATCAGTAGTGTTTCGATACACTAACATTTCTGAATAAGAAAAAAAGAGACCAATTTCATTTATAATAGCATCAAAAACAATAAAATATTTAAGAATACATTTAACTAAGGAGAAGAAATATCTCTTTGCTGAAATTTACACGACATTGATGAACGAAATTGAAGAAGAGATACAAATATATGAAAAGGGGCCCCATGTTCTTGCATTAGAACAATTAATATTGTTAAAATGCCAAGATTGCCAAAAGCCATCTATAGATTCAGTGCAATCCCTATAAGATTCCAATGAAATTTTTTACAGAAGTAGAAAAAAACACTAAAATGTATATAGAACCATAAGAGACTGAGTAGCCAAAGAAGTCCTGAGAAAGAACAAGGCAGGAGGCATCACACTTCCTGATTTCAAGCTACAATATAAAGCGATAGCCGTCAAAACAGTATATTGCTGGCATGAAACCAAATAGACCAATAGGACAGAATCAAGAGCCCATAACTAAACCCAAACATATATGATCAACTGGTATTTGGCTAAGGGACACAAGAATACTCAATGAGGAAAAGACAGTCTCTTCAATAAATGGTTCTGGGATAACTGGATATTTGCATGTAAAAAAACCCAAACTGGACCTATAATTTATACTTGACAAAATTAAGTTGAAATGAATTAATGACTTAAATGTTAAAAAAAGAAAAGACTTAAATGTGAGACCCGAGGCCATCAAACTTCTAGGAGAAAACATAGCATCAAAACTCCTTACCACAGGTCTTTATGATGATGTCTGGACATGACAACTGTAGCACAAGCTACAAAATAAAAAATAAACAAGTAGGACTACAACAAACAAAATGCTTCTTCACAGCAAAAGAAACAATAAAAAATGTGAAAAGACAACCTAAAGAATGGAACAAAAATATTTTCAAAGCATAAGTAAAGTGATATTCAAAACATATAGAGATCTCATATGACTAAATAGCAACAATCCCAAATAACCCAATTAAAAAAATGGGTGAAGGACCTGAATAGATATTTCTCCAAAAAAGATATAGGAAAGGCCAATAGACACATGCAAAGATACCCAACATCAACAGTCATTGAAGAAATGCAAATTAAAAACACATGGAGTATCACCTCACACCTGTTAGCAAGGCCGTCATCAAGAAGATAAGAGATAGGGGTGCCTGGGTGGCTCAGTCGGTTGAGCGTCCGACTTCAGCTCAGGTCATGATCTCACAGCTCGTGGGTTCAAGCCCCGCGTTGGGCTTTGCGCTTACAGCCTGGAGCCTGCTTCGGATTCTGTGTCTCCTTCTCTCTCTGCCCCTCCCTTGCTCACGCTTTGTCTCACTCTGTTTCTCAAAAATAAATAAAGATGGGAGATAAATGCTGGTGAGGATGTAGAGAAAAGGCTTTTGTGCACCATAGATAGGCAGGTAAAGTGGAGTGCCCACTGTGGAAAACAGTATGAGAACCTCAAAAAATTAAAACAGGACTACCATATGATCCGACAATTCCCCTCCCGGAAATATATCTAAAGGTAATAAAAACACTAACTTAATAAGATATTTGTACCCCACATTCATTGCAGCAT
Organism: Prionailurus bengalensis; assembly: GCF_016509475.1. Classification (NCBI taxonomy): domain Eukaryota; kingdom Metazoa; phylum Chordata; class Mammalia; order Carnivora; family Felidae; genus Prionailurus; species Prionailurus bengalensis. Next base: position 146,444,659 of record NC_057349.1, on the reverse strand, counting down.
TATTTATAGTAGCCAAAACATAGAAACAACCTGACTGTTCACTGATGGATAAATGGATAAAGATTATGTATATATACACACAGATGTATACAATATGAATATACAATGCAATAGCTATATATATATATATTTATATATATATATATATATATTCCATGTATATACAGTGGAATAATATTCAGCTGTAAAAAAAAAAAGGAAATCTTACATTTGTGACAACATGGATAAACCTTGAAGATATTATGTTAAGTGAAATAAGTCACGCAGAGAAAGACAAATACTGTATGATCTCACTTATATGTGAATCAAAGAGATTTCACAAGAATGAGAGAGAGAGAGATCAGACTTGTGGTTACCAAAGGCAGAGGTGGGGGGAGGGGAAATTAAAGAAAGGAGGTCAACAGTACAAACTTCTAATTATAAGATAAGTCCTAGGGATGTAATGTGCAACAGGATGCCTATGGCTAACACTGTTGTGTGTGTGTATGTATATATATACATACATACATACACGCACATATATATGGAAATATGGGAAAGTTATTAATAGTAAATCCAAAGAGTTGTCATCACAAGGAGAAAATTTTTTCTTTATTGTTTTCTTCTTTCTTTTCTTTTATTATATCTATATGAGAAGATGAATGTTAGCTGAATCCACTGTGGCAATAATTTTAAATACATGTAATACAAACCATCATGCTCTATACATTAAACTTATGCAGCGATGTATGCCAATTATTTCTCAATAAAACTTCAAAACAACAATGAAAAAGGAAAGGTAAAATAGACATTTTCAGATAGAAAACTAGAAGCAGCAGATCTATATTACAAGACATAGTAAGGGACGAGGACATTTTTCAAGATGATTAAAAAGACATCAGATGGGAAACCTGAAACTTTGGAAAAGAATGATGAACATTGGAAACGGTGTATATCTGGGTAAATGCAAAAATCTATCTTTTTGTTTCTTTTCGCCATTTCTTCTATCTCTTTATAAAATATGTACTTTTTTGAAAACATTGTTTCAAAGTTGCAATGACTTAAATAACAATCATAATGTAATTGTCAATCATTCAACTACATTGAAGATAACATTATTAAAATATACAGTATAGATTTTCTATATTGGAAGATGATTTCACTTTTTATGTGTGGTGTACAAGCCTGGGAAATATGGCATTGTAATTCTTAGTAATTAGGATACTATCCAGAGATTATTGGCTTATTTTATGATGTGCAGCTGTTGTTAAGGGGTTTTATCAGTTTAGAGTCAAGTTTAGAAAAGCTGATACTGCATTGCATTTCTTGCAACATAAAAGATAACTAAATAATTTATCTACAAAAAGATAAAGGCTTTATTGGTAAATAATACCTAAAGTTTAAAAATATTTTCAACAATATAACCAATTGTGATAACTGAAAATAAAGAGTTTATTAAATAAATGCCTACTGGATATTATTTGAGTGAGGTATTGGTTTTCAGAATATCATACAGTTAAAACAGAGATGCTCCTATATGGTGTATATTATAAAATTTAACAGAGACTGTGACAAAAGGTGGAAAAATTACCCACATAATATTATCACTTAACCTAATGACTTTTTTTTTTAAATATTTAAGGGGGTGGGGTGCAGAGAGAGAGGAAGACACAGAATCTGAAGCAGGCTCCAGGCTCTGAGCTGTCAGCACAAAGCCCAACACAGGGCTTAAACCCACGCGTTTGAAGTGCCCCTCACCTAATGACTTTTTAAATCAGGTATGCTATTATTATTTTAATTTGATCCAAAGTCAAAGATTTGAGTAAGTAAAAAAAAAAAAAAAGTTAATTTTAAAGCAATTTTCTAATTCGTCAATTTCATAAGGTAAAACATTTTTTTATCCTAAAGAGTATTTTCCATTTTATACGTAATTATTTAAGCATGAATACTGAAAATACATTGCCTTGATTTGAATATATTTTCAAATAGTACAAACAGGGGTGGTGGACTTTTGATCCCAGTGAAGCCCCCAAATACACTTGTGCACATGCTCAGGTGTTTCTTCCAGAGTCGAATATTCACGTGTGCACAGACGGCTGCTGAAACTCTGAGCTCCTCTGCCGCCTGATGTCAGCTCACTCTGAGAAGGGCCTTCAAAGCATACTTGTCTAAATATGGCTTTGGAAAGGGAAGCCCATGGGCACCCACAGAAGGCAATTCACGCCTGAGGTCAGCAGGAGTCCGCGTGAGAACCACTCCCGCAGTCCTTAATCACTGTTGTCATTGCTGAGCACGTGTTCTTTGTATGTCACAGTGAGAGGGTTATGCCTGTTCAATGACGGCAAAGCTTGTGAGCTCCATGGTCCTAGTGCTTACGCCTGTGTTATGGCTACAGCAGGAGATTAACTTCAGCCCGTATCACTGTCCACGTTTTTGTTTAAAGGGGCATTGTCCAAACAATCTAATGTGAGTCATGAAAGCAAACCGCATGCCTAACTTAACGTTTTCTCATAGTCCAATTAAAAGGTCAAAAAACCCAAGTAAAATTAATATTATTAATATATTTTTATTTCACTCAACATGTTCAAAATGCTACCATTTCCATGCTCTGTCTAGGAGTTAAAGTAATGCTTTTCGACCCTTTCACACAAAGTCTGCAAGGTCTGGTGTGGCTTATACATTGCACTAGCCTACTCAGCCATGCCTGCCCATGTGCCTTTGTACATACACATTGGCTGCTATGCTGGAAGAGTAAGTGTATAGATTTAAACAGACCCTAAAACAGACCCTTTGTAGAGATTTAAACAGACCCTTTGGTTCACAAAACGAACATTTATGGAGCACCTGCTATATACATGGCATTGTGCTGTGTATTCAAAAGTGTGCAAAGGTAAATAAGAGAATGTGTGTGCATTCAGGTGCTTACACTTTTGTCAGGGAAATGGATGAGCAGTTATGTAACTACAGGTTGATTATCAAAACCTTTCAGCCCTTTCTTCCTGCATGTTAAGGCTCTGAACAGTGCACAGCACCACACAGCTTTCAGAGAAGATGCACATTGGGGTCTGTGACGGCGGCCCCTGGAGATGTGAGCACAGAGCCAGTCAAGTAGACAGCGAGAAAGCACATTACGTAGGGCTAAGCCCTCTGACAACCCTGGTGTGAAACACCTGCATTGAAGCAGGTTCCGATTTGCTCTTTAAAATAATGTATACATTTATGGATACATTATTGGTCAATGTCAATATTGAATTTCTGACTTTTCCTGCCAGCTTTGCTCTCTGCACTCCTCCTTATGTGCTAATCTTGGCAGTACAGGTCACTTTCCCAAATCTATTTAGTTCAGGATGTCATTAGTTCTTATTGAGCAGTAAAAAGCAAGACTTGACTTTTTCTAGCCTTGCAGATGCACTGTTCCACCTGACTGAACTTGAAATGTTATAGACAACAAATGAATCCATAATTCTATTTTGACTATGGGGAAAACATATTGACTAAATTCCTTTGGCTCCTAGGATTAAGATGAAAGGGGCACACTATGTTAATTGGGATAACAAATATTAAGTGTGTATACACCAAGAAGTAAAGGTTTGCTTCTCGTCCTCATGACACTGACATCTACTTGTGGATGTCTGGTTGGAACTCTTTTCTGCTTCTCTTAGCATTCCCTCCCATGTGACAACCCTCCTCCATAATCACTCTGCCCCAGAGGTGATGGGAGTGGTTGGTTCTATTGGTCAAACCAGGCAGGATTAACTGGGTAGCTCAGTTGTCCCTGCACAGTGACCTTTCTATGGAAGCGTGGGGACTTTCTGGGGCCTTGGTAGGAGGGTGGGGCCCAGAGGCCACAGTTATCTTTAACGATCTGCACAACAAGGGCTCAGATGTCCAGCGTGGTTGTGTCCTGGGAACCCTGTTGGGCAGGGCTCTTGCCCCTCCGTTGCTGGATGGAGTAGCATTCAGGGGATCTCAGCAAGGACCAGGGCAGTGCAGGGATAACTGGGATGGGGGCAGGAGAGCTTGGGGTAGTGGCTGTTGAGGGTAGTTTGGAAGCATTTTCATATTTCACAATCCATACTCGTATATCATGGCGGAACAGTGGACCTAGTGGGGATACTGGGCTTTGGTAAGGCTGTGTGGGGCTGTCGGGGCCTCTATAGGTTTTTGGCATCATGACCAACCTCCGGAATCCAGGCTGCATAAGTGCACTGCCAGGCTCAGTGTGTCGACTGTCCACGTGGACTGCTGAACCTCTCCCTGAGGCAGGGGCCACACCTCTGGGTGATCACAGGCTGCTGTGTAAACCTGATGGGGAAGGCTGGGAACAGTGCGGGGAGGAGAATGTCCCCATTCCTGCATTTCTTCCACGTGGTAGGCAAGTGCCCCTTCCCTGGCCCCTTTCTTACTTGCTCTGCCCCTTACCCACTCGTCCTTGGGGGAGGTGAAGTAAATTCCCTGACTGGCAAATTTGGGATCAATACTCTGCTCACACCTGGCACAGCTTCTCCATTTTCCACCCGAGAGCAGCCTTAGTGTAGTTCCCTCTGCTCCTCCAGGCCGTGCATCTGCTGGGCAGACCCCTTCCACGGTCACTGCAGCCTCGCCTCGTCGAGCCACTCCACACTACCCGTGCCTACTGCGCTTCTGACCCCTTTCCACAGCTCCACACTGTCCTCCCATGGAAAGTGATCACCTCCTAACACACCATCACGTACTTACTTATGTTACTGTTCATTTCCTGTCTCATGCATTTAGAATGTGAGCTCAGCAGAGTAAGCTGGTGTATCCGTATCATGTATCATTTACTGGGCCGTCCTCCTGCCTATAACCGAGCCTGAGACCTTGTAGCTGCTTATTGTTGGATGAATGAGTTCACCATTTATTCAGGATTCAGAACACAGAGGCCTGAACTTTAAAGACGAGACATAAGCAGAGAAAAATAACCACAACAAGACTCATCTAACAAACACTGAAAGGATGTCATGAGGCAGAAGATATGATTGCTTGTCTAAAGAAAGATACCACAAATATGTGCCTGAGCTACAAAAGAGCAGTGGGGAGGTACATGAGGCCAGTTGGGAAGGACAGGTTTCCCGGAGGAGGAGGAACCGTGCTGATGGGTGTTGGGTATCTGATACGGGGGCTTGGGAGGGGGGTGCATCTAGGTCTGTTTTCCTCCCAGCGAGTCCAAGGAGGGATCATCCACATGTAAGCATGCTAAACAAAAGTCATCAGCATGACCTCTTCAGTTCTTCCTGCTGCTTCAGAGGGAATAACACAAAAAACCACAAATAACGGGTTTTGCTTTAGTAAAGCACCAGACACATCAGAATCTAGTATTTTGCTTTATTATCTCTGAAAAAAAAAATAACAGTTGGTGTCATCTAGTATAGCAAAACACATTTGGTTATAGTGGATCCTATATCCTTTGGTTTTTAATCTATGAGCTCTGTTTTATAGCATATTGGTAAGGGAATCAAAAAATTTTTTTTCTTTACTAGACAAAATGTTATTGAAAGCTTAGATCTTCAAAATGACCTTGAATCCAAAACACTGATAAGACTACAAAGTTTCGTTATCAGTTTTTATTTGTTTTCAATGTGAGCATTTCTGTGTTTTCTACCTACACAAGTCCAGCTATGTAAATAACACAAACCTAAAGATGAGTATCTCATTTTGCTTCAATATTAGCATGTTTTGTGTCACTGAAAATAAAGAATTTATAACTTTCAATTATGTTTACTAATTGAACCTTTCTTTTTTTTTTAAAATTTATTTTGAGAGAGAAAGAGAGAGAGGGAGGGAGACAGAGAGCACAAACAGGGGAGGGGCAGAGAGGGAGAGAGAAAATCTCAAGTAGGCTCTGTGCTGTCAGTGCAGAGGGCTCGAACCCACGAACTGTGAAATCATGACCTGAGCCGATACCAAGAGTGGGACGCTCAACCCACTGAGCCACCCAGACGCCCCCCCCCCAACTCTTTTTTTAAATGGTAATCCATTAATATGTGAAAAGGAACACACCTCACAAAGAAGAAATTTTACAATAACAATAAAACTTACAGTTTTTCTGCAGCTTTTTATGTGTAAGTTTAAAATTCTATCGCCAGGAATGGCTTAGCCCTAGCGTCACCTGTGTAAGATTCTGCACAGCTTCCAAAGGTGTGAAAGCCTCCACTGCAGTCTGCTAATCACTGATGGAGTGTGCAATTGGCGTGCCACTCATATCTGAAGAAGGCAGGCAGCTAGCTGTGCTAATAATTCCCATAATTTGGATTATCAAAGAAATCATGCTTAAATGAAGAATTCTGGAGATGATCCACACAGGAAAAGCAAAATCTTTTTCTAAAGACCAGAGGAAGAAGATCTAAACGATTTCTGAGGACTATTGTCTTTACTGTTATTGAAATCATTAAATGCAATGAGTCACATTAATGCAAAGTTAAATTGGAGATTCTAATAAGAGAAATTTCAGTGATGGAAAGTTTTACATTTTCAGTGCTGAGTTCATTTTCCTTTAACGTGGCATAATTTTATTTTATAGAACAATATATAAAATGGTAAGTTCATACAGCACAAAGGACTTTGAAATATCTTAGGAATTTATTCCTATCTCTGCCACTGATTTCTTTTTTATGGTCACATGATACAAATATCTCAAAGGATAAAATGTTTCCTAAATGAGTGAGCCGCCATAATATGAGAAGAACTAAGTTCGTGACTTAGATTTTGTCATCATTTAGAGCTTGTTGTCATTACAAGGACGCACCAGGTAGGTCTGCCCGCACCCTTTTTAGTCTTCTGCTTCACAGAATTTACTGAATGAAACACTGGATTCTACTCTCTCTCATAGTTATTTTGTCCAGTAGCTAAACAAAAATAAGCAATCAAAGACTTCTGGAGCTGGAAAGATTCATAGAAATCAACTTGTCATGGCCTTTTCTTTACTAACAGATAAAGAAACAGAAACAGGTCTGGGTAAAGTGCTTTGCTCAAGGCTGAACAACTAGTTAATAAAAGAGCTAAAGCTAATTTGAAGTTTGCCTCCAGAGGCAAGTAGTTCCTTCCATGCCTCGCTCACAGTCAGGGTTAACAGTTACCGTCTGGGCTTGACACATATGGATGCTTAGCAGGTTAGAAGCTTCTTGCACGTTTCCCAGCCCAGACCTCTTCCCTGGGGTAGCTCAGAACCTGGGCATCTCCCCAGTGAAGGGAAGGGAAGTGTGGCCCCTTGTTGTGTGAGGTGCTGAGCTGCCACTCGCCACAAATGGGTCTCAGAATCTCCTAGAAACTCTTTGGACTTGGGTTTGGTTAAGTTTTGGTCAAATTTTGTTAAAACATGAAACAAACAATCTTTTGTCCACCTATTATTCTGTGCACCACTCCATGTGGAAGAAGGGAGAGATCAAATGAAATGATGTTCTACAAATGACCCTCTTTTCTCTCCAGTGGTGTAGACAACCTACAAACTAAAGCTAGTCACAAGGTCATACATGGATTTGAATGAAAGCCTGGTCTGTGAGACCCAGAGTCGATATGCTGTGATTTTGCCATAGAAATATTGTTGTGTTGGCTTTTATTTCAGAAGAGATGTGGATAGAAAATAAGTCCCGAGAAAGTTGCTCACAGAAGTACTCTGGTGACCCATCTTTGAAGAACCAAGCACCATCATCCTGTGCAAGATTGTGTATGTGTTGGAGGTAAGCTATGGAAAGCCTTAGGACCTATGGACAAAGGAACACTGAAGGAAGTGCAGGAGATTCAGGTTTAGCAAAGTCCCCTTATTTTCTCTGATGTGCTTCTGGAGGCCGTAACCACTGAACAAAACCAATAAAGAGTATCGTAAGCAGTGCCCCTGTGGTTTAGAGAGTTGATTTTGGAAGTTTTGAGAGAGGGGATTTAAAAAGAGACCAGTTTATCACAGGCATCCAGTTGCACAGCTAGGATGTGGCTCTTCTGTGACTCGGGACCAAGACTCCTGGCTGCACAGCGGGACGGCTGCTTTCCACTTGAGCTTAGTGAACCTAGGAAGTCTGGTCCAATCTGGGGCTCAGCGACTTCCAGGTCTGACCAAGATGGTGAAAGACGGATCTGATTAACCTTCATGCCTGAAACAACTAAAAAAACATGAAAAAGTAGAATATATAAAGATGACATACATAGGAAAATACATGAAACGATGGTTCTCAAGATACCGGACATCAGGTAATGAAGGACCTCTGAGAGAAAGGATATGAATGAGATAAGACTTTAACTGCCCCCGCTCAATGCCCTGGGGAAAGTCTGCAGTCAATGGAGCAAAGACGGGGAGCTCAGTGTTCTCCCTTCGAGGCAGAGCAGGAGTCCAGGGAGCCCGAGACAGTTCCAGGGACAGAGTCCCAGGGAGAACAGAGCCGCAAGGAACAGAGCTCTGGAGGCGGGCAGCCGGTCCTCCAGGACGGTCAGCTGAGTTCCGGTCACTCTGTGAGTGTGAGGAGCAACCTGAGCCTGGAGAAAGGAGCACCTGCGAGCCTTAGCAAGCACACGCCCGGGAGCACTCGTGGCAGAGAATACTGCCTGTTGCACCAGCCCGAGTGGAAAACCCTGTAAATGATGGGTCGCTCGGTAGAGTCCTCAGAAGGGCCTGGCTCAACAGCAGGGTGAAATCAGCCCTCCGTGAGATGCTGCCCTCATTCTACCTGGCAAAGCATCAAAACAAAGGACCAAACTGCTTTCGGGCAACTTGGCCATCTTCCAAATAAGCTGTAACACATTTATAGGAATCCAAAAGTACCTATTACCCAGCAAGCTAAATTCACATTTTTATATAGCAGATATACAGATAAGCTGGAAACTAAGACCCGTGATGAAAAGAAAAACCAATCAATGGAAACTGACTCAGAAACTACACGGATGATAGAATTAGTGGACATGGATATTAAAGTAGTTATTATAAATACAATTTATACGTCCAGGAAACAATAAGACAGACTGGACATCTTAAGTAGAAATGTGGAAGACATTTAAAAAAAAAATCCAAATTAGGCTCCAGAGCTACAAAACAGCATGTCTGAGATGAAAAAGAGAGTGGAAGCAATTAATGGCAGAACAGACATTGCAGAAAAAAGGGCTGATGTGCTTCAAGACATAGGAACAGAAAGTATCCAAAGAAAACAGGACTGAGAAAATGGAGCATCAGTGAGCTATGGGACAAGTCCAAGCAGCGTGACACAGTACAAGTGGAGTCTCCAAAGACCAAGGGCAAGGGGGACAGAAGAAGGAACAATGGCTGAAATTTTCCAAATTTGATGAAAACTATAACCCACAGGTCGAAGAAGCCTCACAGGAAACGTGAAGACCAACCACAGAGGCATATCATAATCAAATTGTTTAAAACTGCTGATACAAAGACGGAATCTTAAAAGCAGCCAGAGAATACAAGATGCATTTAATGGAAAACAAGATATCTTCACTCATCAAAAATATCTTTCCAAAGTGAACACGAAAAAGCACCACACTATACTGTTTCAGACATACAAAAAATTCAAACCAGCAAAACTGTACTTGACAAAATTTTGAAGGAAGTCATTCAAGCAGAGAGAAAATGATAAAAACCTGTGGTTATTGCAAAGGCTAGAAGAGCATCAGAAATGGTAACTGATTAAATTTTTCCCCATCATTTTATCTTGGTAAAAGATAATGATAAAAGATAAAAGATAATAACAATGTGTTGTGAGGTTCCTAACACGGAGAAGTAAGAGGTACAATACAGCACAAAGCTCAGGAGGACAGAAGTGGCAGAATACTGTTGTGATGGTCTCAAGCTGTGTAATAGGTGGTATAATATCTTCTGAAGTTTTAGTGTGACAGCTTAAAATATATACTATAAACTTTATGGCAACCACTAAAATAAAACAGTAAAAATTCAGAGCTAATAAATAAGATTAAATGAAATTATAAAAAATACTTACCCCAGTAGGATTTTTTTTTTTAAAGAGAAAAAATGGACCAAGGGACAGATGGGGCAAATAAAAATTCAAATAGCAAGTTGATAAATTCAAAAACAACCATATCACAATCATGGAAAGGAAATTAAGTTAAATTAAGAGTCATAACTTATCAGATTATAGAAAATTAAGGCAAAACTATATGCAGCATCTAAAATCAAAAACAAACAATATGTGTCGGTTAGGGTGTGGAGAAACAGGAACTCTCATGCACTGTTGGTGGGAATGAAAACTGGTGCAGCCACTGTGGAAAATAGTATAGAGGCTCCTCAAAAAGTTAAAAAATAGAACTATACAGTAATCACACTACTGGTTATTTACCCTCAAAATACAAAAACACTAATTCAAGTGGATACGTGCATCCGTATGTTCATTGCAGCATTATTTACAATAGCCAAATCATGAAAGCAGCCGAAGTGTCCATCAATAGATGAATGGATAAATTAGTCACCCATAAAAAAGAATGAACTCTTGGCATTTGCAACAACATGCATAGAGCTAGAGAGTATAATGCTAAGTGAAGTAAGTCAGCCAGAGAAAGACAAATACCATATGATTTCACTCATACATAGAATTTAAGAAGCAAAACAAACAAACAAACAAACAAAGGGAAATAAAAGAGAGAGAGACATAGATAAATCAAGAAACAGACTCTTGGGGCGCCTGGGTGACTCAGTTGGTTGAGTGTCCAACTCTTGATTTTGGCTCAGCTTATGATCATAGGGTTCGTGAGTTCAAGTCCTGAATTGGGATTCTCTCTTCCTCTCTCTCTCTGCCCTTCTCCCACTCTCTCCCACTCTTTCTCTCTCTCTCAAAATAATAAATAAACATTAAAAAGAAGGAAACAGACTCTGAACTACAGAGAACACACTGATGGTTACCAGAGGACAAGTGGGTAGGGGGCTGGGTAAAGAATAGGTGAAGGGGATTAAGAGCACATTCATCAGGATGAGCACTGAGGAACGTATAGAACTGTTGAATCACTATAGTGCACACTTGAAACTATTATAATACTATATGTTCACTATACTAGATTTAAAATAAAAAGAATTTTAAAAAGTTATATGCAGCCTCCAAAAAACATACTTTAAATATTGTCTTATGTTGAAAGTAAAAAAGATGGAAAAAGATAAATAACTCTAACATTAATCCAAAGAAAGCAGCAGTGGCTATATTAATACTAACAGAGTAGCTTTTAGAGCACAGAAATCTGCCAGGGATAAAGAAGGTGATTACCTACTGATAAAGGGGTTAATTTATCAAGAGGATAGAACAATCCTAAACATTTATGCACCCCAAAACAGAGCGTCAACAAACCTGAAACAAAAGCTGATAAAATTGCAGGAAGAATCAGAGAAAGCCAAAACTACGGTTTTGTTTTCGTTTGTGTAGCTTTTTTTTTTTTAAACAAAGACATTTATTAAAAGAACATTCTCAAATCACACTGGAAAAGATGTTCATGAAGGTGGATGCGATGTAGACCAACTTTGGCATGTGGAGCCACTCCTTCCCATTCCTTGGGTGACCCACCCACTCTAGCCTGCCTTATCACCTGAGACCCAGTGATACCCACCTGCTGGCTACAGGAAATATCCACAAAAAGGACTTCTCCCTGTGGCCAGGTTTCCCATCAATGACAGATTTCCATCCATTTTCTCAATAACTTACAGAACAAGTAGACAAAAAAAAAATCAGTAAAGATATAGAAACCTAGACAATATTATCAGTTAATTGATATAAATGACATTATCAGTCGACTTAATTGACATTTATAGAGCACTGCAGTCCAAATGGTAGCACACACGTTTTTAATGTGCACACAGAACATTTACCAAAATAGGCCACATTCTGTCGTAAAACAAGTCTCAAAAAATTTAAAAGATTTCAAGTTATACAAAGTGTGCTATATGACTACATGGAATTAAGGTAGAAGTTAGTAACAGGAAAGCATCTGGAAAGATTCCCAAATATTTGGAAATTAAAACAAAGCTAATGTGTCAAAGAGCAAATCAAAAGAAAAACATTGAAGTATTTTAAGTGAATGACAATAAACTATATAAAAATTTGTGGGATGCACGTAAAACAGTACATTAGAAGGAATTTTATAGTAACAAAGTCCCTATTCGACAAAAAAAAAAAGAACCATCCCTCAGCTTCTACCTTAAGAAATTATAGAAAGAATAGAAAATGTGAACCACACAGAGACTATAGATGCTGGAGAGGATGTGGAGAAACGGGAACCCTCTTGCACTGTTGGTGGGAATGCAAATTGGTGCAGCCACTCTGGAAAACAGTGTGGAGGTTCCTCAAAAAATTAAAAATAGACCTACCCTATGACCCAGCAATAGCACTGCTAGGAATTTACCCAAGGGATACGGGAGTACTGATGCATAGGGGCACTTGTACCCCAATGTTTATAGCAGCACTCTCAACAATAGCCAAATTATGGAAAGAGCCTAAATGTCCATCAACTGATGAATGGATAAAGAAATTGTGGTTTATATACACAATGGAATACTACGTGGCAATGAGAAAGAATGAAATATGGCCCTTTGTAGCAACGTGGATGGAACTAGAGAGTGTTACGCTAAGTGAAATAAGCCATACAGAGAAAGACAGATACCATATGGTTTTCACTCTTATGTGGATCCTGAGAAACTTAACAGAAACCCATGGGGGAGGGGAAGGAAAAAAAAAAGAGGTTAGAGTGGAAGAGAGCCAAAGCACAAGAGACTCTTAAAAACTGAGAACAAACTGAGGGTTGATGGGGGGTGGGAGGGAGGGGAGGGTGGGTGATGGGTATTGAGGAGGGCACCTTTTGGGATGAGCACTGTGTGTTGTATGGAAACCAATTTGACAATAAACTTCATATATTGAAAATAAATAACTAAATAAATAAAGAAAGAAAATGTGAACCACATTAGGAAAACAAAGGAAACAAAGTTGTATATATATTTTATATATGTAAATAGTTTATATATTTTAATATTAATCCCTATTGGATATATTATTTGCAAATATCTTCTCCCATTGAGTAGGCTGCCTTTTTGTTTTGTTGATGATTTCTTTCACTGTGCAAAAACCTTTTATTTTGATGCAGTCCTAATAGTTTTTGTTTTTGTTTCCCTTGCCTTAGGAGACATGTCTAGAAAAATGTTGCTATAGCAGATGTCAGAGAAATTACTGCCTGTGCTCTCTTCTAGGATTTTTATGGTTTCAGGTTTCACATTTAGGTCTTTAGTCCATTTTGAGTTTATTTTTGTATATGTTGTTAGAAAGTGGTCCAGTTTCATTCTTTTGCATGTAACTGTTCAGTTTTCCCAGCACTATTTTTTGAAGACACTGTGTTTTCCCCATTGTATATTCTTGTATCCTTTTGCCTAAACTAATTGACTACAGAAGCATGGTTTATTTCTGTTCCATTGATCTTGGTGTCTATTTTTGTGTCAGAACCATACTGTTTTGATTACTATAGCTTTGTAGTATATCTTAAAATCTGGAACTGTGATATCTCCAGTTTTGATATTTTTTCTCAAGATTGCTTTGGCTATTCAAGGTCTTTTTTGGTTCCACACAAATTTTAGTACTCTTTGTTCTAGTTCTGTGAAAAATGCTGTTGGTATTTGGATAGAACAAATCAATATCATGATGAGATATCACCTTACATCTGTCAGAAGTACAAAAATAAAAAGACAGGATATAACAAGTGTTTGTGAGGATGTGGAAAAACAAGGAACCGTTTTTTTTTTTTTTTTTTGCATTGGTGGGAATGTAAATTGATACTGCCATTATCAAGGACAGTATGTAGGTTCCTAAAAAATTAAAAATATAAATACCATAGGATCCAATAATTCTCTTATGGGGTGTTTACCCAAAGAAAATGAAAACACCAATCTGAGAAGATTATGTGCACCTTTGTGCTTACTGCAACATTATTTACAATAGCCAAGGTATGGAAGCAACCTAAGTGTCCATCAACAGATACATGGATAAAGAAGATGTGATATATACATATAGACATAATGGAATATTACTCAGCCATAAAAATGGGTGAGATCTTGTCATTTGTGACAACATGGATGGACTTATAGGGTATTATTTTTTTAAGTTGTTTGTTTAAAAATTTATTTATTTCTTTTGAGAAAGATAGAGACCGCACAAATGGGGCGGGGGTGGAGAGAGAGGGAGTGAGAGAGAATCCCAAGCAGGCTCCACACTGTCAGCACAGAGCCCAACATCGGACTCGAACTTACAAAATGCGAGATCATGGCCTGAGCCAAAACCAAGAGTTGGACGCTTAACTGACAGAGCCACCCAGATGCCCCTTAAGGATATTATTTTGAGTGAAATAAGTCATACTGGGAACCACAAATACCACATGATTTGACTCATATGTGAAATCTGAAAAAACAAAACAACTGAATAAGCATACAAAAAGCAGAATCAGACCCATAAATATAGAGAACAAATTGATGGCTGCCAGCTGGAAGGGGGTGGGGGATAGCCAATATGGGTGAAGGGTAGTGGGAGATACAGGTTTCCAGTTATGGAATGAATAAGTCACAAGAATAAAAGGCATAACATAGAGAATATAGTCAATGATAATTTTAATAGTGCTGTGTGATGACAGATGGTATTACACTTATGGTGACCCCAGCATAATGTATGGAGAAGTTGAAACACTACGTTGTATACCTGGAACTAATATAACAGTGTGTCAACTATACTCAAAGATATAAAAGAAAAAAGAAGAAGTATTTGAGTGGAAATTAATGAAATAGAAAATAGAAAGTGATGGGGAAAATCAGTGAAACCCAAAAATGGTTCTTTGAGAAGATAATAGTATTGATAAGCCTTTAATCAAAAGAGCACTAAAAAAGAGAAAAGACACCAATGACCGCTTACAGGAATGACAGTGGTGATATCACCGCTGACTCCACATTGTTATTCTATCATCTTCTATAACATTCTATATACTTTATTATATTAATAATATAATAAGAGATATGAAGAGCTGTATGCCAATAAATATGACAATGGGGTTGAAGCGCACATATTTCTTGAAAGAGGAAAGCTATTAAAGCACAGCCAAGAAGAAATAGATAACGTGCATATCCTTGTATATATTCTCATTTTATTTTTCAAATAAAGCTGGCATTGTTAGTCCCATTTTAAAATTTCACAAACCCTGAAATACATTCAGTAACTTGAACAAGGCCTTACTGTAGTAAATGGTAGAGCCAGATCTTATATGCAAGGTTGGCTGACTCACAGCCCAGGCTTCTGTCCATATACTGTACTCTAAGTGAATGAATGAATCAACAAATAAATATGGTCATTAGGAAACTACTTAAATTCCATACACAGATTAATTTTGCATATATATGAAAATACAAACATATACACAAAAATTTTGATTATGCTATTTGGTATCACTAATATAATTTATATATAGTTATATATGTATTAGAAAAGAACACAACAAAAGTTCTGAAATTTTAAAGATCTTTTCATGTGTTAGGTTGAAAAGTAAAGACCAACTGTGGCTTAAATTATAGTAAGAGAATTTTTTTCTAAGCTATACTTCAGGATCAATGAACTCTGAAACAGGCTGATGGGGTTGTTATTTTTTTAAGCATGAGTTAATGATCCAGTTGGAACGGTTAGCCAACTATTAAGCAAGCCCAAGTGGAAAGAGCACGTACGAGGCAGTCATGTGAACCTAATTTGAATCTTCGTCTACTTTTGTTAGCTGGGGGAAATTATTTAACCATTCTAAGGTTCAGTCCCAGCATATGTAAAGATAGGTGTAGCAATTGCTATCTTAAATAATTATCATAAGGATTAGGACTAATTTATTTAAAACACCTTAAATCTAGTGTCAGGCAGAAAAAAGGACAATAAATGACAGCCAGTGTTATCATTATACTATAGTTGGTGTTAGACTTCATCTTGTCTATCATTATACTATAGTTATACTATCATTATACTATAGTTGGTGTTAGACTCCATCCTACCTGTGGCTTTTGAGAAACAAAATAGTTTCTGGGAAGACTATGGGAGTAAGA
The DNA here is from genome assembly GCF_016509475.1 of Prionailurus bengalensis. Lineage (NCBI taxonomy): Eukaryota > Metazoa > Chordata > Mammalia > Carnivora > Felidae > Prionailurus > Prionailurus bengalensis. Next base: position 146,428,629 of record NC_057349.1, on the reverse strand, counting down.
GAGAGAGAAGAATTAAGAAACAAAACAACAATATTCATCAAGAAGTGAGTATAGAGAAAACAGTAAGATTTCAGGTAGAAATATTTCCTTTCCTCTTCTGTCTCCTGCTATTTATATTCCCCCAGAATTTTTCCAGAATACATTTCTGATTCCATTCTTGAACTGTCAACAGACTCAATTTTCCTTCTATCATTGATATTTGAAAATCAAGAATTGAAATGCAAATGCTTATCAGAATGAATATAAGTGAAGTGCAGAATGGAGGCAGGCGGTGTCTTAATCCTTCCCCACAGACATATTTTATTTGTGTATCCTTCAACAAGATGATTATTCGCTTCCACACAAAATTTCCTTTCTCTCATTTTTCTGGCAACTTGTGGCTTATCCAGTCAATCTGGTTCATAGGAATATTCCTCTACTTTAAGAAAGACAATCATGCAGACAGGGCTAATTAAGGTCAATTGGTATGAGACTACCATGGCAGACTCAGTAGGAATGGGTGAGAATGGAGAAAAACAAGGAAGGTGTTACTTGACTCCAGACTGACACGCAGGAAGGTGGGCTCAGTGTTGTCAGACTTAGCAGTACACAAGAGAAGCCAGAGATCTGGACATGAAAACTGTCCATTTTTAACTGTCTCAAAAAAAAAAAAAAATCACTCAGGCTTATCAAACACATTGAAGGGCTGGACTTAGCCTTCAGACCTCCAGGTTATGACTTCTCACTTCAGAAGAGCAAAATTTCTCCACTGCTAGATACTCACTGTTGGGTAGGTCTACCTGATAAATCAAATAGAGTTTGATGACAAGAAAAAAACTTTGGCAAAAGAATAAATATCCATTTATAGTCTCTTGGTTGTCTATAGTGATATTCTTTCTTCTCTATTCATTTGTCAACACACAGAATTTTCCCCAAATACTCAACCAAACTGTTTTTACAAAGTGTGAAGTCATTGCTTTCCTCAATTCATTCACCCATCCAACGACTATCTTTTGAGCATCTATTACACCAAGGCACTGCGGGCAACACCAAGGTCCTTAAAAGACAGTTGGTGCTCTCTGTATTTCTCTCCTCTCTCTCTTTTTTAACCTGAAAAGAGCATTTTCTAAAATCATTCTGTTGTTTGGCTCAGATAATTTTTCTTTACCTCCCTCTCTTTTACTCCATCCATGTATATGTGGCATCAGAGAACTTGTTGAAGGTCACATGTAAGGGAGGTGTGTGTCAAAGACAAAAGTGACTCTTAACTGCCGGTCAGTCAAGAAACTTGTCTATGGAAATCTTAACCGGCAAAAAGCAAATGCTGCAAATCAGAAGTGGTCCCCAAGCCACCATGCTTGTATACAACACACTCCACAGTCATTCATTTGTGGTCATCTAGGCAGGTCTGTAACGTGCAATATGGATCAACTTACATGACTCTTAATGAAAAGTTCTTAATATTTCCTACTTCCAAACAAACAACTGCAATATTTTGATGTCATTCTGAAAAACTCGCCTTTATTCAGTGATAGCAGACAGGGTACAGAATGCTTTTAAGATCACAGCCAGGATTTTTTCATTTCATTTACAACTTACTGCAGTGATTAAAACAGGTTGCCTAACTCTCTTTAAACACATAATTTTATGCATAATAGGGTAATTATATTAAATGAGTATGCTATCAGTGGACTTCTTGGATGAGTGAGTTTTCTTGGACTAAACAAATGCCATAATGTATATTATGAGGTTTCGTCTTGGCACATTAGGCCAGAATTTAATCACCTGGCAGAAAAGTTATCAACAGAATTTTATCAGTGTAACTTTTCTGTATTTTCTTGTGTGGATAAGTATCTATTGATCAAGCCCCCAAACCCACAAATAAGATCAAATAATGAAATCAAATTCCACCAAAAATCAAATGCAGTGCAGATGATTTCTTAAAGCGGTAATTGTGTCTTATGAATAAGAAAGGGTGTCATGTCCTTGGGGGAAACTGCTTATTTCCAATTTATAAATAGAACTGAGTTCTAGCAGAAGTTTTCCACAGAGGCTTGTTTTCCTCTCCTTTTCTTCTCTTTGATTTGGTCTGATAGCTTTTAAACCTGTTAGTTCTGCTTTCTATTTATTAGCTGTCACTCCCACCTCATTAAAAAAAGTCCTGGTTCGGCCTAGTTCTCATGCTGTGTTACCGTGCTAGGTCTAGGAAATGTGCAACTATTGAAAACTGCACGTACGGTGGAGAAAAACAGGGCTTCTCGAAATCTACTTCCAGGCTTCCCAGCTCCACCCTCTCGTCTTTGGAGAACCGTGGAGTTGCTCACCGCTCTCTTCACGGACACCCGTTTCTTCCTTGTTCAATTTCATTAAATCTTCTGAAAATGCGTAAAACTAGTTCCTGAATGGTGAATATTCCATCCATTTGGAAGTTCAGCCTGCATTGCAGGATCGAGAGAACTCAGCTCTCGGGTCACATCGAGGTGCTTGCAGAGCCCACAAAGCTTAGTTCCAATCCCTCGCCAGGGCCCCTGCATATGACACCCCTTCTCCTTCAGAAGTTCGCACCATCAGCTTCTCTGGGGCATTTGCTAGCAGCTCCTAAAGCGGGATTAAGAGCCCTCCCCTTCGTGTTCCAGAAGCCCCAGTCTTAGCAGTCACCTCACTGAATGGTAGGCAACTTCATATTTGTTTCTTTCCTCACTAAACTGTAAGCTCTCGGAGGGAGGAGACTGTGATGTTCCTGGTTGTCACCTCAGTACCTGACATAGCTCCTGGAGCATAGTATTGTCAATACAAACTCTTGAAAAAAAAAATGAACAGTGATATGAAATAACAATAATGCCAATTACCATTTCCAGAGTCCCTGCTCAGCCAGTCTCTCTTATGTATGATGTACATATTCCTCAGGACAACCCTCAGTGTCCTTGTTTGACAGATGAAGAGAAGTCGAGATACACACCCAAGGACACACACTGAGAAAAGCCAGAGCAGCTTAACGTCAAAGACTCTAAATATTACTAAGTGAGGAGGCCAATGTGCCCTGCTGGGTTGGAGTGAGCAACTCTGGTCTTTCGGGGGGCCCTTTGGACTGGCATGGCGTAGGGCATGCCAGTCAGAAGTGGTCTCCATTGGGGCGCCTAGGTGGCTCGGTTGGTTAAGTGACCGACCCCAGGTCAGGTCATGATCTCACAGTTTGTGAGTTCGAGCCCTGCATTGGGCTCTGTGCTGACAGCTCAGAGCCTGGATCTTACTTCAGATTCGGTGTCTCCCCCTCTCTCTACCCCTCCCCTGCTCATGCTCTGTGTCTCTCTGTCTCTCAATAATAAATAAATTTTAAAGAAAAAATTGTAAAGAGTGGTCTCCATCAACATCCTCAAAGGGTGACTTCTGGGAAAGCCTTCACCAGTCACAAAAACAGAAAGGCACAGGCCAAGGTGAGGCCAGGGCCCTCCAAGGACCCACACGAGGACCAACAGGTGACTGGGCGTTACCCATTAATGGATACAGCTGATCTTATCAAGAGACTGCCAGGTCTGCAAAGGAAGAAGAAAAAGAAATCCAGCAGGGGTGGCCTAGACTCAAATTATCCAGTTCACTGCTATCTCAGATTTGTAACCCAATATGGATCTTAATGATCAGATTAATCTAAATAGAACTCAGCTTACAGCTTACTCTTTCTCAATGCATTTAAATGAATTCAACCGCACGGTGTTACAAGCACATCCAACTGGAGGTTTCTAGTATAATTATCAGTTGTACAATGAGCACCAGTCTAGGCATTTGTGTTCATATTACATTTCATAATTCATGTTCCTAAGTAATGCTCCAGGTTGACATGTCCACTTGTAGTTTTCTAAATGAAAGATCTCATGCTAAAGACTGAAAAATACCAGGGCGGGCCATAAACCACTAGGATTAATAATTTTGAATCAGAAATTTTTGAAAAGCTGAGGTTGAAGTAAAGCTCACAAGAAATTTAGCCATGTTTAGTGGATTAAACCTTGCATGGGAATAGGAGACTTCAGACAGTAAACCCAATTTTTATAGTTAACAAGCTTTACCTTATAGAATGCTAATCCTCTTTAGGAAAGGAAATTTTGTGTGTTGCTAAAATGTTAGGTAAATATATAGAAGCCCAGGCCAGTGTCATTTTTGAAATTTCATTGTGTTTAACCCAAATTAAGTTTGTTGAGGGTACAAAGAGTTAGGTGGGCGTGAGTACCCAGCTTTTTAGAGTTTCCATTATGAGTTTGGGCTTTGGCACATTGTGGGAAATCCAGGTTTCACCCACGATACCTAAACCTCATAGGCCAAGGAGGCCTTGAGAGCCTTACAGTACTTCCCACATGCAGATGCCCGAAAGTAACTGTTAAATTGTATTCAGTGAGGGGCCCCCACTGGGATTTGCTTTCTGAGATTTTTCAGTTCTGATGAGAGCTGAATGAAACCTTGACTGCCTCCTACCAGTCAGACTGGGCCTCCAGGTGACCTCGTGATATCCTCTTATTCATACTTATTTCCAGACAGTTCCAGAATAATCACTCCCTCACCCCTAATAATTCAGGTCAAAGTGGTTTGGGGATGACTGCACAAGTAATTAAAAAAGCCATTCTCCCCCCACTATTCTTTCTGCCAATATGAATCCCTGCCCAGTAGGAAATAATGTGTATTCTTTACTATTTGGGTGTGGGAAACAGCAGACTGGTGCTTCTTTTCTCTTCTTTTCTTTTCTTTTCTTTTCTTTTCTTTTCTTTTCTTTTCTTTTCTTTTCTTTTCAGTGTATTTATTTATTTTGCAAGAGAGAGAGAGAGAGAGAGAGAGCGAGCGAGCATAAGTTGGGGGAGGGGTGGAGACAGTGAGAGAGAGCTGTCCGCACAGAGCCCGACGTGGGGCTTGAACTCACAAACTGCGAGATCATGACCCGAGCTGAAATCAAGAGTCAGACGATTAACCGACTGAGCCACCCAGGCACCCCCAGACTGGTGCTTCTTACAGTTGGCAATGCCCCACGGAAGGACTGAGGAGTGCAGATGGCAACTGAATCAGAGCTGTGCCAGTTAAGGAAGGAACAATTACTCAACAAGAGAGGTTGTAACACCTAGTTAAACATTTTGGAGGAATGCTGTTAGATTCCCTAATTGATTTCATATGCCAGCATATATTCTGAATGTTATTTACTCTCATAAATGTATAGGAAGAAAATTTAAATCATGTAAATGACTTTTATGTTATCTTGGGGTGAGAGAGACTTTCGTAAGCATGCCTCCAAAAGCAGACTGCTTTTTACCACTAAATGTTGCTACATTTAAAAAGTATATCTGAAATATGAGAGAAGAATATTTCATATACTTAATAAACAATGATTTCTTATCAGCCAGGAGATGAAATGCCACACTACAAGAGAAAAATGGAAAAGCCTTCCACATCCATCAATATGATATGCGGAATATTTTAGAAACAATTTCTATCTTAATTTTTTAAAATAGAAGTGTTGCAAAAAAATATGACCTCTATCTGTTTGAATTCAAACTCTAAGAAAGTGAGGGCCAGAAAGAAAGGAGAATCAAGGAACGAACGGCAAGCCCTGGGATGGTCAGAACATGTCACACCCCCGCTCCGGGAAGGTGAGCCTGCATTATGGATCACACAAAGACAGAAGACAAGTCCCAGAGTCTACACCAAGTGGGGTGGGGGGTGGGGACTCCCAACAGACAAGTCCTTCGTGAAGTGGCCAGTTAGAAACTATCTACCTTTGAGAGAGAGAGCGATAATGACTGTAACAAGCAGAGCCCACATTTAATTAACGCTTGCTACATCCTTGGAACATCCTTCCAAGCGCTTTCTATATTAACTCATTGACTTTTCACAACAACCCTACCAGGTAGGTGTGCTACTATACCAGTTTTATTGTTGAGAAGATGATTGCCCAGAGAGGTTAAATAACTATTTGAAGGACTCGCTGTTAGTGAGTGTGGGATTCAGGCAGTCTGGCTCCAAGAAGAGAGAGACAAGTCTCTCCTGGCAAGGGATTGACATCCAGGATACACCGAGAACTCCTTTTAATCAATAAGAAAAAGATAAACAACTCTAAAGAAATTGGGCAGAGGATATTAGCAGGCAATGCATAGAAGAGAAAAACATGCATTGGCAAATAAATATAGGAAAAGATGCCCGACATGGCACGTGTGGATTAAAAGTCTCCCAGTGTCAAGTATTGGCCAACATGAGGAAAAATGGAGACTCTTATTCCTGGCTGATTTAGATGTAAACTGAAATGACCACTTTGAAGAACACTGTGGCAATAACTGAAAGAGTATCTGAAGTTTTCTTTCCTACAGTCCGGTTTTCAAGACCCATGCCAGATTGCCACCTCCTCCATGAAGTCTGCTATGCATTCACAGCGACACTGCATTCCTCAAATTTTCAGCATTTATTCTATTACTCACTGGAACAAATGATTCGCTGCCTTCTGCTGATGGCTTTCGTCTGCTGCTTAAATGCCAGGGTGGTGTTGTTTTGTACTTTTTCATTCCTAGCATCTAAGTGGGAGCTAAATAAATGTTGCTGGTTTGCGTATGAAAAGGACTAATGTAACCAAATAAACTGCATTTTGGCTTTCTCTCTGTTTCATTAGCATATGTCAGATGCATTCTGACAACCCAATTATAGTGAGAAACATATCTTAGGGCAAACAAACCTTTACTATTTTTGCCTTATGCAGATTTGCTCTATATTTTCTTCAAATTAAAATTGAGTATGACATGTTTTCTGAAGAAAAGTAAGAAAATGAATTCTGTACACTAATGTCAAGTTTTATCTTTATCAAATCAATTTTAAAAGCCATGTTCATTCTATTGAACATCCCAAAATGACAAAGGCCTAAGGCTCTAATTGACTTTTGATAAACATATGACTGAATCATCACAATGTTTCAGCTTATTGTACAAAATCTATGTACTAAGAAGTTATTAAGAGAGACAACATAGTCTGTCTCTGGAGTTTAATGATTACCCATGACTTGTACTATTACTTATATGTGGATGATTCTCAAACCCACATTTTAGCCTTTATCTCTAGACACCCATCCCTTCCCTTTAATTTTTTTTTTTTTACTTCTAGTTATAAAAGTAAGGTGTGCTCTTGGTAGAAAGGAACTGAAAAATAAAGAAAAGTTAAAAGGGAGTAGGATCTATAATACTTACACCAAGAGTTGAGACACTGTTAACATTTTGATATGTGATTAGTCTATCTTATTTATGTAATGGTTTACAAAGTCAAAGGCTACTTCTATATAATTTTAACACATGATTTAAAAAAATCCAACATAAGTATTTTATTTTGTTAATACATTGTTTTTTTAAAATTTAAATTCAAGTTAGTGAGCATACAGTGTTGTTATGGCTTCAGGATTCATCTCTTACACATGACACCCAGTGCTCATCCCAACAAGTGCCCTCCTTAATGCCCACCACCCATTTAATCCATCTCCCCGCCCACCTCTAAGTCAGTCAGAGAAAGAAATCTACCATGTGATTTCACTCATGTGGAATTCGAGAAACACAACAGAGGAACATAGGGGAAGGGAAGGAGAAAGAAAAGCACAGAGGGAGGCAAACCATAGAAGACTCTTAATACCTTATTCTTGATTGCTATGAAACATTCCATTGAATGGATTCATCACAATTTATTTAACTTTCCCCTACTTTGGGGGATTGTTTTGTTTTCCTCTTTTCCTGTTTTCTCTTGGTTATAGGCTACATCCTGCAATGAACATCTTTGTAAATAATGATTTTTTTTGGGGGGGGTCTATTTTGGATCAAAGTGCATAATGAATTTTCTATAGTTGGTTTGAAGTATGTGAACATACTACCAAATTACTTTTCATCATCTCCATCCTGGGACTAGAAAGTGGTGATTTACTGTATGTTTGTCAGCACTGAATACTTTCATCTCTAGCTGCCACTAAAATGCATCTGCTGGATATCCTAAGGATCCCTGCATATAAACATGTTCACCGTAAAACCTTCCACCCTGTCTCTCCTGCATTTGATGAAAACATCACCATCTGACCGGCTTAGAGGTCAGGCCTGCTCTAGATCTTTCTTATCCTCCACATCCACGAGAACAATGTCCACCTGGAATCTGACTCTCTCTCCCTCTGCATTCAGGCTGTCACTGCTGGGTTCAAGGACTTGGCTGTTCTTGGTTGGGCTATTAAAAAGTTTATTGATTTTTTTCATTGCATACCTAATACACGTTTAGAGAAATGTATTGGACACTGTGATGCAAAAAGAAACTACCAACAGTCTCACCTCTTACTAGCTCCCACTTTACCATTTTGGTATATCTCCTAGGATTTTTCCCACACACAATTTTGTGAAATTAGCCATGATTAAACAACAAGCATACCTTTCCGTCTTGTTTTTCTTTGATAGTAGCCTGACAATTTTCTATATTACCAAAAACTATTTGTAAACTTTTAAATTTGTTTTCCTAATATTCCATCAAGCGAAGGTACCATTTATATAATCATTCCCTAGCTATTCAGCATTTTAATGACTACCATTGTGTATAAAGTTTTTTCAGTAGTTTCAGTTGTTTCCTTAGGATAAACTCCTGGAAATGTGATCACTACATCAAAGTCTACAAACACGTGAAAGATCACCTAGCTCTATCAATCTCCCATGTCATAGTTACATGTACCTTCAGCAGAAGATAGCTGATTGTGTCCCCTTCCTTCCCAAACAACATGTCTGGCCACTCATCCCCTAGAAACTGAATCTAGGCTCCTCGACTGCCAGGATAAAACCTTCCATTTGAAGATCCATCTGTGCTCCCAGCCTCACTGCTTACATCTTCTCACCTCAGCATCCTTGCTTCCAACTGTGTGCAACTATTCCTTATTCTTCAAATATGCCTCCTTAACTTTGTTCCTATCTCTGCTCTACTTAGACTGACCCCTCCCCTCCTTTTTCCCCTTTTAAGACCTTATTTTTAAAAGGGCAGTTTTAGGTTCACAGCAAATTGAGAGGAATGTACAGGGATTTCTCATACCCACCCCATCCTTACACCTGCCCAGCCTTACCCATTATCAATGTATCTCATTAAAGGGTACATTTCTTACACTTGATGAACTTACACTGACATATCGTAACTGCTCAAAGACCATCATTTACGTTATGGTAAAGTTTTGGTGGTGTATATTCTATGGGTTTTGACAAATGTGTAATGACATATATCCACCATTACATTACAGTGTGGTACAGGTACATTATATTATAGTTTTGCTGCCCTAAAAATCCCTTGTGCTCTGCCTATTCATCCTTCCCTCACCCCAACCCCTCCTTTGGCAACCGCTAGTTTTTTTTACTGACTCCATAGTTTTGCATTTTCCAGAATGTCATGTAGTTGGAATCATATAGTAGGTAGCCTTTTTGATAGGCTTTAGTAAAGGGCATTTAAATTTCTTCCATGTCTTTTTATGGCTTGATAGTTCATTTCCTTTCAGTGCTAAATAATATTTCATTGTCTAAATTTACTATAGTTTATCCGTTTACTTCCTGAAGGACATCTTGGTTGCTTCCAAGCTTTGGTAATTACAAATAAAACTACTATAAACATCCACATGCAGGTTTTCGAATGGACATGTTTCAACTCCTTTGGGTAGCTAGTAAGGACTAAGCTACTGGATCATTGGTTAGAGTATATTTAGTTTCGTAAGAAACTGCCAAGCTGTCTTCCAATGTGGCTGCACCATTTTGTACCACCAGCAATGAGTGAGAGTTCCTGTTGCCCTACATACTTGCCAGCATTTGGTGTTGTTGATGTTTTGGATTTTTGTCATTCTAATAGGTGTTTAGTGTCATCTCATTGTTGTTTCAATTTGCATTTCCCTGATGACATATGATGTGGAGAATCTTTTCATATGCCTATTTCCCATCTGGATATCTTTTTGGTTGAGGTCTTTTTTTTTTAAAGTTTATTTATTTTGAGAGAGAGAGAGAGAGAGAGAGAGAGAGAGAGAGAGAGAGAGATGGGGGGAGGGGCAGAGAGTGAGAGAATCCTGAGCAGTCTCCACACCATCAGTGCAGAGCCTGATGTGGGGCTCAAATTAACGAACCGTAAGATCGTGACCTGAGCCAAAACCAAGAATGAGACACTTAACCAACTGAGCCACCACGGCATCCCAGTTGATGTGTCTATTAAGATTTTTGGTCCATTCTTTACTTGGGTTTAGTTTCTTATTGTTTTAAGAGTTCTTATATATTTTGGATAGTGGCCCTTTATCAGGAGTGTCTCTTGCAAATATTTTCTCCTAAACTGTGGCTTATCCTCTCATGATCTTGCTATTATTTTTTGCAGAGCAAAAGTTTTAAATTTTAATGAAATACAGTTTATCAATTATTTCCTACATGGATTATATCTTTGGTGTTATATTTAAAAATTAAGTCATCACCATACCCAAAGTCATCTAGGTTTCCTCCCTATATTATCTTGTAGGAGTTTACATATAGGCTTATGGTCCATTTTGAGTTAATTTTTGTGAAGGGTATAAAGTCTGTGTCTAGATTCTTTTTTTTTTTCATGTGGATGTTTAGTTGTTCCAGCAAAAAGAGACTCCTTTTGTTTCCATTGTATTGCTCTTGTTCTATTAAGAAAGGATGCTGAATTTTGTCAAATGCTTTTTCTGCATTGATTGACAGGATCATATGGTTCTTATCTATTCTTTTATTAACGTGAAGTATCACATCGATTGATTTGCGAATGTTGAACCAGTCCTGCAGCCCAGGAATGAATCCCACTTGATCATGGTGAATACTTCTTTTTATATGCTGTTGAATTCGATTTGCTAGTATCTTATTGAGAATTTTTGCATCCATATTTGTATTGCCTTTGTTCTTTTGTAAAGATCACTTGAGTACATACTATGGGGTCTATTTCTGGGCTCTCTATTCTGTTCCACAGATCCGTTTGCCTATTCTTTCCACTTTGTCTTGAATACTATAGCTTTATAGTGAGTCTTGGCATAGAGTAGTGTCAATTCTCCAACTTTCTCTCCTCCAACACTGTGTTGGCTATTCTGGGTCCATATAAGCCTTAGAATCAGTTTGTCAATACCCATAAAGTAACTTGCTAGGATTTTGATTGGGATTGTACTAAATCTGTAGATCAAGTTAGGAAGAACTGACATCTTGACAATATTGAGTCTTCTTATCCATGAACATGGAGTATCTCTCTATTTATTTAGTTCTTTGATTTTGTTCATTAAAGTTTTGTAGTTTATATAGATCTTGCACACATTCTGTTAGATTTATACCTAAGTGTTCCATTTCTGAGGGGTGTGATCTCTTCCCTTCTTTATTTAGTTAAATCTCTGTTTCAAAGCTCAACCTGTCTCCTTAGTGAAATTTTTCCTAAATCCTCCTCGATCTAAAAAGAATTGTTCTCTATTCCTGCTATCTACCCTCTTGATACTTTACTTGTGTTTCTATTACAGCAATTGCTACAGGTTTTGGGGGCTTGTTTGTTGGTTTTTGTAGTATAGTTTATTATGGATATTTGTAATGGGGCTTTTTAAAGGCAGAACCTGATATATTGCTACTATTTATATCAGGTTTAATGTTCACCATACAGTTGATGCTTAGCAATGTTTAGAAAGCTATATTCAGTTTAACTGATGCAAACTTGACAACATCATTTTTTTTTTTGCTAAATACACTTTTTTTTGCATTAAGTTTTCTGTCTGTAGCCTGAATAGATAAAACAGTATTTCCCTGTTGTTATTCCATAGGATGTTTCTAAAATGAAAAAAAGGGGGTGCCACGGTGGCTCAGTTATTTAAGCCTCTGACTCTTGGTTTCTGCACAGGTCATGATCTCACAGTTCTTGGGATGGAGTCCTAGGTAGGGCTCCTCGGTGACAGCACAGAGTCTGCTTGGGATTCTCTTTTTTCCTCTCTCTCTGTAACCCTGTCCCAGCCCTGACTCATGCTTTCTCTCTCTCTCTCTCTCTCTCTCTTTCTCAAAATAAATAAATAAACTTTAAAAAAATAAAATAAAATGGAAAAAGAATTAATATATAAATATTCTTGGAGATTCTAAATAAACAAGCAAACAAACAAATGGATATAACCAAGGTATTATTATTTTCCTTTAATTCTGACATGTTTATGATCTATGTCTGAACCTATCTTATTTGATTCTGATAGAAAAACATCATGACAATATCTAATTGAAATGTTGTCTTAATGTAAAGCAAGAAAGCAATTAGATCTCAACTGCCTTGCTGAAGAGCCAGAGGAATGAAAATGTCCCATGTTTATTTTTAAGGGACTAGGTAAAACAATGGGAAAATAGGCATAGACTTGTGACTGGAACCTAATGAGAAGAAATATGTATGCAATATTAAAGCTATGCCAATAGTTACACTGGAAATGTGTGTGTGTGTGTATGTGTTTCACATAACTTTGATAAGAATTCGTATTGGGAAGACTTGAACCTTCTTAACATTATAAATTTGCTGATTGAAAGAAGCTACTGTATTGACCATCTGTTAAATGCCACCATTAAATTATATTTCTAAAACTCTCAGAGCTTTATTATTTCTACATATAAATTTTTGGCAGTGTCTTATTTTCTAATAATTTTTTAAGTTTTATTTTCTCTGGACTGAATATTATTTGCCAATATTAGATTTAAAGAAAATTCTTTTTAATGTTTATTTTTGAGAGAGAGACAGACAGACAGAGCGTGAGAGGGGGAGGGTCAGAGAAAGAGGGAGACATAGAATCCGAAGCAGGCTCCAGGCTCTGAGCTGTCAGCACAGAGCCTCAAGCGGGGCTGTAACTCACGGCGAGATCATGACCTAAGCCAAAGTCAGACACTTAACTAACTGAACCACCCGATGCCCCAATTTGCCAATATTTGATTTTTAAAGCCCTGGGCTGATGGTGGGGGATTGTAGTACCCGTTAATTTATATTATTTAAGAAACTTTGTAATTACTGTTAAATAGAAAGTACATAAGTGACATTAAAGCTGCATTAAACTATCTTTAGTATTCTTGGCTATACACATTATTTATTTAAATAAGAGAATACACAAAAAATGACTACTTGTTTAAAGTAAAACTAAAAAAATTCATGTAAGTTACAAAATTATATTAAAATTAAATGTCTAGATGAAATGACATCAAACAACGTAAAAGCAATTTAAATTTATTAGCACCATTTAAAAAAAGATTATCAGATAAATAAATAAATAAGATAGCAAAAAGTAACATTCACTCTTCTTTTATGAAATAGATATCATTTACTAGAATTATCTAAAGTAGTAGACAATTTGAAAGCTAGAAATCAAAATTATGGACTATTTGTGTAGATTGACTGAGACACCTTTGTAGAGAGAAAAGAAGCAAAATTGCACACACACACAAAAAAAAAAAGAAAGAAAGAAAAAGAAAGAAAAAAAAAGACCCAAAGCCAAAAAGCCATTCTGCTTCGGGTTCCCACTGAAGTCAGCTCAAAATCGATTCAATTTGACATTTATCGAGACCTACTATTTGCAAGGCCCTGTGCTAGGTGTAATAGCAGATTTAAAATGAACAAGATACGAGTTCTACTCTCAAGGACCTAATAGGCCAGTAAATGGGATAAGACATCTATACAATTAACCATAACATTATATAGATGTGCTAAGAAATGTGATGGAAATAAAAACAAAGAGCTGTGAAGTCACAAAGATAGCAAGATTCATTCCAGCTGATGGATTGGAGGAAAATTAAAGAGGAGGTCTTGGACCCAGGACTAGAAAAACAGGATTTCTGTCCTTGTGTAGGATTTAGACAGAAAGCATTAATTAAGATGGCCAGGGAATGGGCGATAAAAGGAATATTTTAAGCCAAGGCAAAGGTGATCAAAGAAATAAACTCCCAGGGGCGCCTGGATGGATTAATTGGTTAAACATCTAGCTTTGGCTCAGGTCATCATCTCACAGTTTGTGGGTTCAAGCCCTGCATTGGGCTCTGTGCTGACAGCTCAGGGCCTGGAGCTGCTTTGGATTCTGTGTCTCCCTCTCTCTCTGTCCCTCCCTATGCTCATGCTCTGTGTGTGTGTGTGTCTCTCTCTCTCTCAAAAATAAATAAACATTAAAACAAAGAAAGAAAGAAAGAAAGAAAGAAAGAAAGAAAGAAAGAAAGAAAGAAAGAAAGAAAGAAAGAAACTCCCAGGATTTAGACTGTGTTTGGGAAATTATTAATGGTCTGGTTTGGTTGGATTGTAAAATTTAAGAGGAGAGTAATGGAATGTTGCATTGGCAAAACTGGATTGAATTAGTTTTAAATCTTTAATAGCAAAATAAATATGCTCTTCCTAAGAAATCAGGTGATGCTAAGAGAGGTTATTAAAACAATGGAGAAAATGATAAGACATAATCAAAGAATATTTGTTTTAAACTTATTTTCAATTCCTTTTAATGAAAAAATATGAAGATTAGAACAGAGATTAATAAAACCTATGCAGTTACATGCCATTGATGGGTTTGAAAATTCATGCACTTTTAACTGGGAAAGGAGTTTCATCTGACACTCTTAAGGGCTCTTCACCCTTAGAAATGTTAAAAAATCAGTGGTCTGGAGGAACTCCATCAGTAGAAGGAAACATGATTTTATTTGATAAGTCTAAATTTTTAGTACTTTCCTTTCCTACCATATGATACAAGTTACATTGAATTTGTCACACTCTATCATAATCATTATTTTGCTTCAACTCTAGAGAATGGCATTCTCTTTACCTTCTTTTTCGTTTTGTTTTGTTTTTCTATTTCTTTAGAATGGCAAAAATAAAAAGCTTATTAAACAAATCTAAAAAAAATACCAAGTTGTGTGAAGAGAAATGTAATGCCCTGTATATCTGTTTGCACCTATTCCTCCCACAGTTGGGAATGTATTTGTCCATACATTTTAATCCCCACACCATACATGTAGATGTATACTCACACTGTGTGTGGATGCATGTGTATGAGAGACAGAGACAGAAAGACAGAAACAAAGAGGTGTACTTCTTCTACTAAAAAAAAAAGTACGTATTACTATACACATTGTTGTTTTATTTTTAAAACAATGCATTATGGACATCTTTCCAGGTCAATACACATATCTAATCTATTATTTTATTTTATTTTTTTAAGTTTATTTATTTTGAGAGAGAGAGAGAGAGAGATTGGGGCAGAGAGGGAGAGAGATAATCCCAAGCAGACCCCATGCTCAGTGCAGGGCCCAACACAGGGCTCTATCTCATGAACCATGAGATCATGACCTGAGTCAAAATCAAGAGTCGGCCACTTAACCCACTGAGCACCAGGTACCCCTAATCTATTCTTTTAAATAGCTATAAAATATTCCTTTGTATCAATATACTATAATTCATTCAACCATTTTCTCATTGATAAGCATTTTGTTTAAAGTTTCTGGGCATTTAAATTACATTGTTATAAACATAATTATACATATATCATATGTGAGTGTTTTTATTTTTATAAGATTAAAAGAAAAAGTGATTAAAGTGTTAAAACAAGTAATAGACATAGTCACATAAGTCTACAAAAAAGTTTTAGCAGCTCGTATTCCCAGCTGTAGTATAAGCCAATACCCAGTTTACTGCACTTTTTCTAAGGGATAATATTACAAATATCTACCAAGCAAGGCAGGAACATTCAAGAACATTAGTTGTCATACATTTATCCTCTAGTTACTGCATCTTGAAGTTGGAATGGACTGCCTAGAGAGGAGAGTGGGATAGGTTCTGAAAGAAGAAGGGGATTAAGGAAGCAAATATTTATGAACCGCAGTGTTAGTATCTCAGTGGCCATTCCGAACTTACGAGATAAATACTAACCCAGCTATGGCTAGGATTGGCTATTAGTGGATGTTTACAAATGTTGCAGAATTAATGACAGAAAATGGTATCTAATTGATATTTTTAATTTGCACTTCTTTAACAGAAGAACTTCTTAATATCAACTTTTAAATAACTTACATTTGTTTATTATTTGGTTAAAATTTTGGTCTATTTTTATTTGTGCTATTTACCTTTTCATTATCAACTTGAAGGAGATGTTTTTATGTTGTTGATATTATTCGCTTGCTAAGTGTTTACAAATATATTTTCTCTGGGTCTATCCTTCATCTTCAATCTATAATTAAGGTACCTTTAGCTGTACTGAATTTTGAATATTAATAAAATAAAAAACCTACTAAGTGTTATTATATTTATCTTTAACACATTTTTATGGCTTTCTTTACCTAAGTCCTGCAATTTCTTGCTATGTTTTTCTTAGGAACTGTGTAGTTTTGTGATTTTTGTGATTTTCCCATTTTCATTTCCAACTGATTACTGAAAAAAAAGAAAAGCATTTTCTTTTTGTATATTTATTTTATCTTCATCCATCTTAGCAAATTCATTTGGCATTTCTAAGAGTATTTAACTGAATATCTTGCGGTTACTTTTTTGTTGTATGATATAGTCATATAATAAAATGATTTTCTCTTCTTTTCACTATATCGTACATTGTACTTTCTTGTCTTATTACATTAGTCTGTAAGACAATGTTAAATAATAGAAATGAAAGCAGGCATATGTGTCTTGTGCCAAATTGTAGTGACAATGACTTTAGTATTTCATCATGAATAGTCGATTTTTTATTGAGTTTTATTAAACAGGAATACTTTAAGAATTTATATCATATTTCATTTTTCTAAGGCATTTGGTACTGACATCTCAACATTTATTTTTTTCCTTTCTGAAAAACTATTCAAGTTCTTCTAAAGATTTTTTTAATGTGTTTTATTTATTTTGAGAGAGAGAGAGAGAGAGAGAGCGCGCGCGCATAAGTGGGGGTGGGGGGGGAAGGGAGAGGTAGAGAGAGAGGGAGAGAGAGAATCCTACGTAGGCTCTGTGCTGTCAGTGCAGAACTCATGAACCAAGAGATCACAACCTGAGCCAAAACCAAGAGTCAGACGCTTGGCTGGCGAAGCCACCCAGATGCCCCTTTAAGTTCTACCTCCTTGACTGCTTTTCAGTTGATATCAATTGCTCCTTCTCCTTTTTCTGTATTTGAAATTTTGGCTGTCCTCAAGATCTAATCCTTGGCCCTGTCATCTTATTCACACTTTTCCTCAAAAAGCCAGCAAATTGCCTGTGGTTTCAACTAACACCTCCGTGTCAATTGTCGTGAATGGAATGTTTGTGTTTTCCTAAAATGTACATGATGAGCTTCCAAGCCCAATGTGATAGTGTGTCGAGGTGATTAGGTCTTGAGGGTAGAGCCCTCATGATGGGAACAGGGCCTCATATGGAGAGACATAAGAACTGGCTTCCTCCTTTCTCTGCTCTCAGCCACCTGAAGACACAGCAGGAAGGGAGCCTTCTGAAAAGCAGGAAGAGGGCCCTCACCAGACACTGAACCTTCTGGCACCTTGATCTTGGACCTCTCAGTCCCCTGAACTGGGAGAAATAAATAGTTGCTGCTTGAAGCCACCCAGTCTGTGGTAGTTTACTATAGCGGCTGGAGCAAATGCCAGTGGTTCTCATATCTATAAACTTGACTTCAAGTTCTTTTTCTCACTTCCAGCATTTCATTATCGTTTTGTACCTGATATCTTAACCTGGATAACTTAGCACTGTTCACTCTCAATATTTTTAAAACTGAATTATGTTTGTGCTCAACATGCTCTTCCTTCTATGACTCTTATAATAGTTAATGATAGCACCAGGTTCCAAGTCATTCAATCTGGAAACCTGAGAGCTATTTTCAACTAGCTCTCTTCACCTACTCAACCCCGGTTAGTTATAAAGTCCTGTCAACTCTACTTAAAAATATCTCTCAAACTCTTCTCATCTTTCCCCCCACAGAACAACTATTTTATTCTGTTCTCATTATGGCTAGACTCATCTACCCCACCCCGCTTCTTGCATCATTCAATTGCAGCTCACCCTTAGAATTGTCCCCAAAATTATTTTGTTAAAATACGACACAGTTTTCCCCTTTTACGTAAAAATCTCCAGTGGACTTTTAGACCTTTAGAATATAATTTAGATGTTAAACATGGGGCACAATGCCCTTTGTATTTCGGAAGGAATCATTCTTCCTAATCTCGTCTTGTGTCTCTTGCTGACATCTCTCACTACAATGAATTGCCCACTGCCTCGTGGTCTCAGAATTTCTCAAACACACACTTGGTCTTCCTCATCTTTGTGCCTTCATTGTCTCTGCTCAGCCTCCCTGCACAGCCATGTCCTGCCTGCACACTTCCATGCTTCAAATCCTGTCTCAGAAACCCAGCCCTGTCCAGCCTCCTGTTCCACTCTCTTCTCATAACATAGTGTGTTCTGACTGCACTGGGGAGCTTCTGAGGGCTTGTTTGTAATTGTTTACCTTTGTATCCACAGCATTGCACTCAGTATGGCAGTAATAATATTTGTGGAGGGAAGGGACGAAGGAAGGAGGGAAGGAAGGAAGGAAGGAAGGAGGGAAGGAAGGAAGGAAGGAAGGAGGGAAGGAAGGAAGGAAGGAAGGAAGGAAGGAAGGAAGGAAGGAAAGAGGGAGGGAGGGAAGGAAGGAAGGAAGGAAAGAGGGAGGGAGGGAGGGAGGGAAGGAAAGAAGGAAGGAAAGAGGGAGGGAGGGAGGGAGGGAAGGAAGGAAGGAAGGAAGGAAGGAAGGAAGGAAAGAGGGAGGGAGGGAGGGAAGGAAGGAAGGAAGGAAAGAGGGAGGGAGGGAAGGAAGGAAGGAAGGAAGGAAGGAAGGAAGGAAGGAAGGAAGAAGGAAGGAAGGAAGGAAGGAGGAAGGAAGCAAGGAAGGAAGGAAGCAAGGAAGGAAGGAAGGAAAGAGGGAGGGAGATTTTATTTGAATTGAATTATTTGTCTCAGATCCAACTGTTCCTAAAAGCAGGGCTAAATCAATAACAAAAAATGTTGAGGTGATTATGAAGAATAAACTAAACAAAACTGATTTTTAGTACATAAAAATTGTGAGCAAAATTGAGTGAGAGAAAAATGAATAATTATGCCGTATGTCAGCAAACTTATCTTCAGTGAAAAGTGGTTTAGAGGGCAAAAAGAATAAATGGAAAAGCTGAAGTAAAACATGAAAAATGAGTACAGTGCTTTATGCTTTGTAAACACTTTATTGCATTTAAAGTCTAAAACAAAGCATAAAGAACAGATATGCTGTACAAATGAATTTGGGTAAAGATCAGATGATTAATTTTCTTGTGTAGTCCTGTAGTACTTATCACAATACCACCTTGTATTTTAAGACATGTAATACATGCTATTCATTTGTTATACATCAGGGCATATTTATGTTTACAATACCACATTTTAATTGTTACTAAGATAATTAGACTTAGATCATAGCAGCCATTTACATGAAGGTGATTGGGTCCCTCCCATAGCCTGAGTTACTATCTGTTGGCTTATGGCTCCCAAATACGTATTTTCAGCCTCTTAACCAGCAGACTGATGGTCTGCTCCAGATAAGAGGACGTGAGAACACAACAAAGTCAAGTCACATTGCTATAGTAATGCACTTGGAATTTCACCAATCCAGTGTTTTCTTTAAGTTTTCAGCAAAGGACAGAAAACAGATTTGAGTGCCAGAGAGCTCATTTCTGTGAGACTCAGTCATAGCAAGAAGCCATAGCGAAACAGCTATTGTTTTGGAGCCCAACAAATGGGAGTGACTTGGGACATGGACTTTGGGGGTGATGGCCAGTTTCAAGTCCCATGAGTGCCACTCACCAGTAACTAGTTGTAAGATGGACAAGTGACTTCATCTCTCTAAGACAGGAAGTGACAATGTCTATCTCATAAGGCTGTTCTCCTGAGGATAAACATAAAGTTCCTCAAAATATACTAAGCATTACGTGTTAGCTATTACTGATATCACCATCATTCTTATGTGAGGATGTAGAAGGCACGTCAATAGGAAACAGGAAAAACAGGAAAAAGCAGAAAATACTGTATAACAACTAATACTTTTATTTAATGAAAGTTTTTCTGTAGTATATTTTCAGCGGTATATAATTGATGTATACCACATGCTAAAAGAAATTGGTTACAGAATGAATCATTGTAAATGAAGGAGGTAAGCTCACAATTTTTAAAATTCTATAAGGAAACAAAAGCAAATAATCTGTTTGTGATAACCATGACATTGGTTTTCAAGTCTAACATTTTGTATATTAACTTTCTCAAAATAAGAAAACATTGATAGATTGCTATATTTGTCAGAATCTATTTTGGCAATATATACTGAATTCCTATAAGAAAATGTATGTTTTCAACATATTCTTTTTGGGAATTTTGAAAGTAAAAATGGCTTGCAATTAATTATGCCACCACACCCCTTATGTTCCTTATAGAGATGACATATGGGGGCATCCCACTCTAAATTTGCAGTAGGAAAGGATGGTTGCAATATTCTATGTTTTTTGTTTGTTTGTTTTTGAGAGAGAGGAGTGGGGGGGGGGAGGAGTCCAAGCACATGCAGGGTAGAGAGAGAAAGAACGAGAATCTTAAGCAGGCTCCACTCCCTGCAAGGAGCCCGGCATCGGGCTCCTTGCGGGGGCTCAATCTCTTAAACCTTGAGATCACGACCTGAGCTGAAATCAAGAGTCAGAAGCTTAAACTACTGAGCCACCCAGGTATCCCTCAACATTCACTTTTGATTTCAGTTTTGGTAAGGCTGTAAATAAAGCCCTTATTTAAAAATCTAAAACTATTTCATAGTTTCAACTGTTTTATAATTGTGATGTCATTTACAGCAAATTCTTCTCCAAAACTTTCTTCTAAAATTGCAGATGGAAAAGGATAACTGATTGAGAGCCAATTTAGAAAATAATCACTATGGGATATTTAAATAACTTGAACAAATTTATAGCTTTTGGGATTGTTTCATTTTATTTCTTTCTTTAAAAAACCTATAATTCTCTCCTGCCCATTTATCCCCTCTGTCTAAATAATGGAACTCCCACAGTTATTTTCTTGTTCTTCAAAAGATGCATCGTTTTGTCCACATGTGCGCACGTGCACACACACACACACACGCACACATGTCATTTTTGATGTTTTGTGAAAAGCAGTGTTACTGATGACTTTATAATACTTTATTAGTCTCCATTGAAACAGTGCCTTATTGCACCTAAATATGCTGAGTAACCCCTGGAAAAAAGTAGATAATACTGGTATATCTGATTTGGGGGGAAGAACTCAGAAGAGAAACTCAGGAAGGAAAGCTAATGACGTTAACGACAAAATGATGTAATACTTCCAATAAAACAATTGCCTGTTTGCTACAAAGCAATAGGAGTCATCATCAACCTGATTTTCAGTATAAGGATAGGAATATATCCCTATCCCCCTGAGGGTGGGCCCTGTAAACAATGGCTACCGTCAAAGCAAGAATCACTATGCACAAGATGGGGAGAGGAAAAGAATGCATCACACTTGCCAAGAACTTCCACATCCATTCTCTCATTTGGATCCAAGGCAATAATGTGAACTATTTAGGGCAGATACCCTTTTACTAATTTTGCACCAAAGGACTCAGGGCAGAGAGAGACATGGCCTATCTTCTCTCTAACGGCCAGTCGGTGCTAATCCCAGGTCTGGGGCTGGACCCTGATTTACGGATACTCCATTCAAGTCCTGTTCATAACCCGTAACAATCACCATCACTGTACCACACTTGAAACAATGCTCAGTTGTCTACATTCTAGGTTTTTTTTTTTTTCTCTACCAATGGTATAGATTTAAAATTATTTCTCCCTACCAGGGGACTCTTCCAACAGATTTCTTATTCCTGAATTCATAGCTTCTTTGTATTACATGGTGGATAAGACATAAAATAATCTGATTTATAAAAAGCTACCATCTGTTAGTAAACACTTGGGATTCCTAAATGCCATAATAAGCATTTAAATTAAAAAAAAAAGTCTTGACAGCAGCTATGAGGATTTCAGGATTCTCCTATGTGGTAGCACATTGGTTTCCATTAGGGTGTGAGATATAGAAGACCATTCAAATATTGAGTAGATAATTCACCTGCCATCTACAGGATCACTATCTAGAATCTCTAGAAGGTACAGTTAGCCTTGAGATAGCTGGGTTTAGCAGCTGTGTTATGAAATCTCCCATCCTTTAATCTGGGAGAATTTCATACGTTAACTTCACTGGTTGCTGTGCAGGTGGAATGGGAGAGTGAAGGTGACAGGATGGATAAGCCCAAGTTCTGCAAGTACAGGGGATGGACTGAAGCAATCCGTTCACTTGACGATTTATAATGGAGACAAAGCGGTCAGCGTGGTTGCAATGATGTATGATTCCATGCTGGTGTTAATAGAAAGGGTGATGCTTATTTACATCATAGTGAACTCTCATAGATTTGGTCATGGTAAGTAGCCAATTGAAAGAAGTAAACTCCAGAAGAAAATACTGAGCAGACTCGCCTGGAGGGCTGAAGCGGACGATCGTTAAGACTCTCCTCCAGCACAAGTCAGGTGGTAAAGGAATAAATGGCCTTAAAAGCTTCACTCCTCAACTGCTGTAGTGGAGGCCGGGGGCATTTATTACTTTACAACAAATCCTTGCAGAGGTAAATATGATCACCTGATCCAATTTCTTCATTTTATAGATGAGGAAATCTGGGTCTTGAAGATTTGAGACTTGCCAAAACCCTAAAACCAATGATAGAACTGGGACTAGATGCTGGGTTCCAGGTTCTGGCCCAGGGTTCTGCCCTCTGTCATCCTGGCCTGTCCCCACATGGTGGTCAGGGCCCTCACGACCACACGTGGCCACTGAGTGAGAGGAATACAGGTGTATCCCTCAGGAAAAGTGTGAGTCCTCCCCTTACAGTGCAGACAAAGATACAGGAGGGGAGAGAGGAAAGGCAGCACAAATCCACAGTAGCTCTCCTGTACAGGAACCTCAGAAATGCAGGAGCATTCAGGGAAATGGGGATGCTTCTGTCCTCGACTTAAGGAAAGCAGGGCAGAGTGAGGCTTAATAACAGAGGAGCGTATACTTCCCCTACCGCTAGTGATATTTGTATGGAAAAGAATAATCGTTTGTGGTTTGGGTAATATTAAAAACCTTATCCAGTAAATTTACTGTGGAGACAGGTTGTGTGTCTTTTGACCCACATTCTCTAGTAAAATATGGACCCTGTTTATGTGCACCTCTGAAATTCGGGGTACAATCCTGAAGAAGGAGGTACGGCCGCCATGAATTTACAATCCCAAGAAAGGTGATTGCAAGGCAATTTGAGGCTCAGCATTTTAGCGGCTCCTCCTTTATGCTATGTATAAATTCTTTGTGCTCAGACACTGGTTTCCTCCCACGGCATTTGGGCAACTCTGTAAATGCTTGCTTGTACATCTTCCTGGCTCTGCTGTGGCTTTGTGAGGCAGGCACATTTGATCATTGCCGGTTCTTCATCCATAATGAGTGACTTCATAGGTTACAGAGATTGACAATATGGCCCATAACCCACATTTTGTAAAGGGCACAACGGCAGCGCAGATCGGGAAGGTGACAGGAGGCCCCACAAATCAGCATCAGGGCCCCAGACAGGATCTCGCCACTGTTACTCCTCGTCCAATTCTTTATTTGCCCATCTTGCCTCTCTAAAACTCATGTCAAGTGCAAGTTGCAAATAAAAAGCCTTCCCCGGGAATGCTCTGTGACAGTGAGGAGAGTTCAGTCTTTACGACCTGAATTTACGTTAAGGAAACTGTCATTACAAAGTCACATTGCAAAGTAGTTGTGGAGACTGGATCCAAACCACCGCAAGAATCAAGGAAGAATCATGTCCACATCTTTACCCAAACTTGCTTTTACGTATGGAAATATTAAAAATGAAATGCATTTACAAAACCCACAGCTTCTGAAACAATGTTGAATTACAGCACACCCATACCCTCTGGTTGATTACTTCAGTCAAGAATATACGGCTTAGGTGACAGGGGCAATGCCAGTATTAAATTTTGTTTTATGTTGTAATTTTTACCTGTTTGGGATCTGAATTGTGAGGAGAAGTATTTCATTCCTTTGATTTACAGTGTTCAGAACAAGGATTAATGATAGGAACTTTAATTTAGCTCTTTCAACAACTTTCGAGAGATAAAAGTCTGTGAGACGATACTGCTGGATGCTCCCAGATTGCTTACACAGTTGTTTTGAACAGACAACTAATGAGGAGTGTTTTCTTAACCTGATATTTATCTGGCATGATTCTCGCTGGGTGAGGAAGTAGCTGGGGATGAAGGTGAGGGGGAACACAAGGGGTGTGCAAAACTGTGTGAACACCCTTGTGCCTGTTTGCTCCCTAGGAGAGCAGCTGGTCCCTTTAGTGGCAGCTGAGACTCTTCCTAATGAGACAATGGGGGACCAGGTCAACACTGTCCACCTGCTGCAGGATAAACTGCTCCATGGAACCTTAACTTTACGCCCCAGACGGGGCTTGGAAACACCAACATACTGCCCCAGATGCTCGATTCCAGCTGTGCTCGTGTATTCATTCAGAGGTTCCTTAGCCCCGTGTGGCATTTCCAGTGGCTTTTGAGGTGGAACCTGGGGGATAGCTCCAAAATGGCCGAGGGCCTCAGAGCAGGAAGAGAACTCAGTAATCAACTGCTCTCATTTCTTTTCTTTCAGATGAGAAAGCCAAGGCCCTCTTCACCAAAAATCTAATTCCCATGAGCAGGGACCATTTGCATGGCATGGATGTACACAGAGCTCAAAAGTCTAATTTTAACGGCCATTGTCAGACCCTGCATCCAACTAATTCTATGTAAATATGTTAGATGCACACCGTACATCGTAAATGCAGCTCACTGGTACTTTTCACCTGAACATTCATGCATTAATTTAGTGATGCTGGATACAACCGTGATGCTGGATGTGAGCCAGGGCTTGACAACATAGGCATGTGTCTTGCCCTCAGGGAGCTTATGTTCTCTCAGGAAGACATGAACCAGACAGGCAGACTAAAACGGCAATTCGTGATAAACACTCTAAAGGAGACACCTTTTTGCCTCATTCACAGCATTTACCATAATAAACTGCCACTGAGAATATGATGTGGGCAGGGAGAGGGCAATGACTACAAACAGGGGATCCAGAAAGACCATTCAGAGGGGGTGAGATTTAAGCTGAGATCTGAACAGTGGCAAAGAGCCAGCCATTCCGCACTGAGGGAATAGCACTGTAGAGGTTCCCAGGCCTTCATGCAGGAACTGGCTGAGAGCTTTTAAGAAAAAAGGACTCCAAAGCGGGCAGAACTTGAGCAAGGAGCAGGTAAGGTTCAGGTGAAGAGTCTGATTTTTTTTCAATGTTTTATTTATTCATTTTTTTTTAATTTTTGAGAGAGAGGGAGAGAGAGAGAGAGAGAGCGAACGAGCACATGAGCGGGGGAGGGATCAGAGAGAGAGGGAGACACAGAACCTGAAGCAGGCTCCAGGTTCTGATGATGAAAAGTGATCTCAGTGGCATGACATGATCTGACTGACATGGTAAGCATGGTTTTGCTTCTTGGAGATATTGGATGGGGGGCAGGTGGCAAGAGAGAAAGTCGAAGGATAAGTGGGGTCAGTTGCCGGGTTCAAGGCAAGAGATGATAGTGCCAATGGATTTGGAGAGCAGTGGATGAGTCTGAGATACATCTGTAGAGGGTGAATACTGACAGCTCTCAGTGGCAGCTCGGGGGTAAGGGAAAGAGAGAAACCAAGGATGACTCCCGCTTTTCTGTCTCGAACGCCTGACTAACAGTCAGTAATAGGTTTACTTTGAAGTTGATGAGATTGGCATGTACCAAATATTATTTCAGGGAATAGAATTAAAGGGTATCTCTGTTAGTGTCTCACTTGCGATAAGGAATAGGTAGGATAGAGGTAAGTAAGACTCAGGGGCCCACTAACTTGTTTGTAAGCTTTCTATTTATATGTAACATAGACTTCAGGCTTTCTTTTCTGTGAATACTATATATTCCCGATCTATCATTTGATTGAAAGTCGGGTAACAATTTTTTCACACCTACTTGGTTCCTTCATGACTAGAGTCCTGTCACATTGGAACATCAATAATTTGACGTGTCCAAGAAAGCAGGAAGTTAACTCAGAAGTGTGTATCATTCTGACTGCTTTAAGTTTGATTTGACAGTAAAACAGATGTCTTTCAAAAGAAAGTACTTTCTTGTTCTTGCTTTGAGATTCCTGAAAGAATTGCACAATCTAACTACAAATGCCTCACTAATCCTCACGATGTTTTTGATGAGGGAGACTGGTACAGATTTCTTTGGTTTTGATGACACTCTTGGTGAGATGGATTATACAACAATCTCCTTATAATCTCATAAAACAAATATTTGGCTAATGTAAATATGGGGATATTTAATTTTGGATAGTTTATGCTACCTTTTGAAGGTATGTCATATGTTTAGATAATCTCAAACGGTGATAGATTCCCAATATATCTGACTTCATAACATAGTGAATGAGACAAATGCTCTGAGAAGCATAGAAAGAGACATACAAGCCTTCAGACATCTGTTTGCCTACTTATTTATGATGATCTCAGATCCAACCTGACAGAGGAAGGGATAGGTGCTGTGTAACTCACTCTACACAAAATCCCACAGGTCAGTATTTGGTGAATAAAAATAGTCTTTCGCAATATTTGTAAATAATATCTGATGTTTAAGGGGAAGAAATATAGATTAATTTTTAATATAAACACAATGATATGCTATGAAATGTATACATTCATATTCCATTTTGATTTTAAGATTGGTTTTATTTGATAAACTCAATATTGAAGAAAAGTTTTGTATTTCTAAGAAAAGTATTATTTTAGGATATAAAAAAGTAATTGAAAGGGAAAGCTTACCAGCTACAGAAATACATTGATTAAAATTCTAAATGTAAATGAAATATGAAAACCACATAGGAGATGTGGCATAACCTTCATATCTATTAAACTAAAATGTATGAAGTTATGTAGACAATTTTTGGAACTATTTCCTTTTTAATAACACACTTCTAGATTTTAATAAAAGATGCTAGGGTAAGAATTCAGCAATCAGGTATCACAAACTATACACATTTAATACCTGAAAAGTTTTTTTTTCTTCTAATTTTTTAACTTCTAGTAATAGAACTGATATGAGACATATTCTAGCAAAATATAGACTTCTTTGTTTCAAACCCCAAATAGGAATCATCTGTTTTTAAGGCAATCATTCGTTTCTATAATAAAACATAATCATGTGCTACTTATGAGCATTAGCCAATTTAAAACACTTAGTATAATAAAACATGTAATAAGTGGGGTGAAAACAAAACACAAAGACCATCAAGTATAACTATAATAATTACAAAGGCTATATTTAAGTTGCCCAGAAACTAGTTTTAGATACGTTTATTTGTATACCTAAACAATGAAATTTACATGTAATTTTGAAATAAACACACAAATTCCTGTCCCTATTAGCCAGAAAGAACCTATATTCCAATAAAGAACCGTTTGTAATTTTATTTGTCTTCTTCCTAACTAAAGCAAATTCACAAAATCTTACAAGATACCACTAAGCAACAAAATATTTATTTTTTCCTGTTTTTCAAGCAACAAAATATTTTAAAATGCTATTCTGTCAGTTAAAATATGTATTGAGCATTATAGATTTATTGTATCCTCAGTGTATCAGCATTTAGGATATAATGATCAACAAAACAGAGATGGTAGGCTAATGGGGCAGTAGGCATTACATAAAGTCATAAACGATCTAGTTATTGATTATAACTAAGAAAAATGCTGCAAAATCAAGGCACCTATTGCCATTGGGATATAACATAGCACTGGAGCTATCTGGGGTCATATAAGGCTTTTCTGAATAAGAGATATCTTAGGAAACAAGATGATTTACTTGTTTCCAGATGTTTATTTACTTGTACAGTGCCCCTAATAAACTCCTTTCCCATGGTATCCAAATGTGCATTTATTCACCCAACAAATGATAAACACCTGCTTAGCCAGGCCAGAGCCTTCCCTGACATTCTCTGCAAATCCCCCAACCTAGATCAACCCCACTGTCAACTTGCTTCTCTCTTAAGCCCAGGCAGCAAGGGAAACCATGCAAATCTGCATGTCAGAGCTGCACAGCATTTATTTTATGTGATTCTGATGCCTCCCCTCTCTTATCCCACATATTCCCCACATCCTGGAGCCCACTAATGCATCTTTGTTCTCTTATTCTCAACAAATTCTCTTATGTCTCTCTCTACTTCAGAAAAAGATAAGGGGCCTGGGTGGCTCAGTTGGTTAAGTGTCCAACTTCCGCTCAGGTCATGATCTCACCATTAGTGAGTTTGAGCCCCGGCATTAGTGAGTTGAGCCTGCTTTGGGTTCTGGGTCCCCCTCTTTCTCTGCCCCTGCCCTTCTCTCTCTCTCTCTCTCTCTCAAAAATAAATAAACATTAAAAAAAGAAAAAAGATAAAAAGGTTAGTGGGTATAAATTCCTCTCTTCCTTCTACTAAACTTACACATTTATCTGAATCCAGATCTGTCCTTGCCTGCTAGTTTCTATGGATTTCACTTCCTAACACATCACTATTGTCCATTCCTTGCTCTCCTTTCCCTCACCAGAATCTTGAGTACAAGCATTCCTTACCTCTGACCTGAAGACCTTAATAGCTTACTTTTGTGCTCTCTCTGCCATCAGTCTTTTCCTACTCTCCTATGATGCTACCAGGGAGGAATTTCCCAATGCGTGACCACACTTCAACAATATTTCTTGGCTCCCCATAAGGACAAAGTGTAATCACTGATGCAACCGTGTGCCTCTGTCTGCCCCTCATCCCAGCCCTCCCCAACCGTGAGTCCTTGGAGCACTTCCATCTTCAGACCCCGGCCCCACTGGGCACACTTCCATATCAGAGCTTAATAGTTACCACGTCAGATCACACTCTCTAGAGAGGGAAGCAACAGCAAATAAGTAATTACAGTAGAAAATGAACTATCTAAATCCAAATGTGTTCAAAGTTCTTGGAACTTTCCCAGAGGAAACCCCCTGTGACGGTGTCATGTCCCCAAACACTGATTCCTGCCATTTTCAATTTTTAAACCAATATTTCTGACCTTATTGATCACCTGGTGGGTCATTCTCAAATCCTAGCTCAAGGCCTTGCTTGAAAAACTGCCTTCTGTTCACTTATTCCTTTTTAAAATTTTTTTTACATTTATTTATTTTTGAGAGACAGAGAGAGACAGAGCGTGATCAGGGGAGGGGAAGAGAGAGAGGGAGACACAGAATCTGAAGCAGGCTCCAGTCTCCGAGCTGTCAGCACAGAGCCCAACACAGGACTCGAACCCACGAACCATGTGATCATGACCTGAGCTGAAGTCGGGTGCTTAACTGACTGAGCTACCCAGGCGCCCCTGTTCACTTATTCCTTAATGCACACGACCAAGTTACTTTTCTACATATGACATTAGCCATGGCTTCCCTCTTCCAAGAACTCAGTTTTGTCCTAATGTATTCAAATCCAAGTTAAAAGCTCCATGCAACCAACCTGCCTGGGAATCCTCAGATGTCCAGGATATCTGTTGATTGCTCCAAACTCTCCTTGCACTCTTCTTTGGCTACACACTGCTCTGGAATGTTCCCCTAAGGAATTTAGATCTTCTGTTCCCAACTCTACATCTTTCAGTGCAAATGCCAAGGATTAGCAAAAAAAAAAAAAAAAAAAGTGGTCTATATAGTTTCATTAATGTAATATTTTTTGTGATTATTACTTTTCATAAAAATAGCTAAAAGTAACCACAGTTTACTGTGTGCTGAAAATTTTGCTAATGAGCATTATCTCATTTTACCTTCAGAAAAACTCATTTGTTTTATAGATAAGAAAACTGAACTTTAATGACATTAAGTAATTTGCTCAAAGTTATTTAGCTTGTAGATGGCAGAGCTGGGATGTGAAATCAGGTCTGACTCTACAGTCCAGGATTTTAACTACCGTAAAAAGTGAGAGCTCCTGCGTTCGCTGACTTGTGTTCCAAAATTACCAGTCTGCTAGTAAATTTCTGTTGTGTTTACTTATTCATTTTCCAACAGTTCGTTGAATAAATATTTATTGAGTTCCAGCTCCTCCTGGCAAAATATCTCCCTAGTCTTTATGGGTTGACAAAGATAATGTAAGACAAGAGTCTTTTCCCCAAGGGAATTACCATCTAAGTTGAAATAGTGCTATAAAGGTGACTGGGTACATAGTTTCAACTCATGATATAACTGACATATTACAACTGCAATGAAATATAGTTGGAAAATAAATATGCTGAAAATACACAGGTCTGAATAGAGTTCCGTAATATTGAGCACACTCCTGGGACTGGTGAATTTCAAGGCCAGTACAAAGTATTCAAGACCCTCAAAAAGATGTGTGTATATATACATCATTATTTACAAATGTCAACATATATATATATATATATATATATATATATATATGTATACACATTTAAATGTTAATTTTAAGTATTTCTGTTACACTCCATGTCACTATGTTCATATTATTTTGAGCTAAACATTTCACACAATACATTTGTGATCCATGAGAGTCTCACTGGCACCTTACAATTGTTGGATCACATAATGAGAGATTAGAAATTCCACGCTTTGATATTTGCACACTCAAGACAAGAACGTCTCTTAATAACTGATATAATCACCTCTTGGTGAATCTTTTGTTACATAGAATGAGTTCTTAAAAATGACATTCCCTAAACAAGTGTGATCTTTCATACTTTGAATTCCCCCACCTATCTTCAGCTGCCCTAATAAGCATCTTCCTGGTTTTTATAAGCAGTTCATTACAGAAAAACTGCCGTTCTTTTTATGACTATGGATTCCCCCAATTTGACTTTTATCCAATACTCCCAGAGACATCTTCATTGTGTGTATCAAACTGGTATCACGAAACTAACACAGCTCTATAAATATAGAACATTAGCCCTCAGAAGGACCCTAGGGGTCTTCTAACCAAAGCCCCTTAACTGTGAGCTGAGGCAAACAGGATCCACTGAAGGCAGTTTCGCTTTCAAAATGATCCCGAGCGTGGGCATGTTCATAGCCAGCAATTCGGTGCAGGTGTTGCTGTCCACCTTGTCCCCAGTGACTGTCCTTTGCCTCCTGGGCACAAATATTAACCATACAGTCCAACTCTGTTAGCCATGCCTTCAGAGGAGAGAGTGACATCAGTAACTTCCTCAGAAAAATAAATTCACGCACTCCTTAACCTTAAAATATTTATACATGCTCACAAATGTTAGGCACGGGGCTGCAAGCATGGCTAAAACATGGTCTCTGCCTTCAGTGGGGCTTACAGCTTGCTAAGGGGAGCAGAGCACAGAGGTGGATAAAATCACTAACATTTTGCAGAGGATGGAGAGAAGGGGTCCAGGGTAAAGTGAGGACCACAGGAGACAGAGCATTAAACAGGGTATGGCCAGAAAAGCATTCACAGAAGAGGGCCACTGGCCCTGAGCCTGGGCACAAGAATGGGCAGGTGTTCGCATGGGCACGTCTTCACACACAGAAGAAGAAAGGGAATTCAAGGATGAACAGGACTATAAGCAAAGGAGCAGATCACGCTGGTTCAGGAACTGAAAGAAATGTGATGGTTGGAGCATAGAAGGTGCTCAGGGACACAGTGGGAGCTAAGACTGAGAAGAAGGCAGGGGCCAGTGCACACACATCCTGGGACGCACAAAGGAACTTGGCTTTGACTTGTAAGAAAGCGAGAGTTCTGTAAGAATTTTAAGGGAATTTGCAGTCAGGCTCTCAGCTTAGATGGATCATTTCAGCTTGGAGGTAGGTCTGGCCGGAAGGGTGTAAGACTAAAGGCAGGGACCCAGGGGAGCAAATAAATTCGATGATAAAATCCAACACATGGGGACAGGGCCAGGCTGTAATGCGGTCTGACCTGCCCCTTCCCCTACCGCCATGCACTAGACCACCAGTGGCCAATACAAGCCAGCCCCCCGCACTCCAGCTACATTCATAGAAATTGCTCCTGAGTTGCTTGATTCCTTCCCTCATTGGCTCTTACTTCCTGACTGTATCATTTTTTTCTCTCTCAGCTTCTTAGCCTAAAGCCTGAACTCCCAGTTTTGGCCCAACTCTTTGGACAGCCACATTTGGCTGCCTCTGCTCTCCGGTTTTCCCAAACCTTTAACCGTCCTCACACAGCCCCAGTAGCCTCCAGGAGCAAACTGTAGCAACCTACCCACCTGGTGGAGGTGAGGGTCCCTGAGCCTGGCAGGATGCCCTGTGAACACAGAAGGCCAGAAAACAGCCAGCGAAGTTTGGCTGTTGAATCCACTCACAGAGCTCAAGGGTTTGAAAGCAGGTACATGGGGTGGTGGAGCATTCTGGGTGATAGCCACAGAGCTGAAATGTCCCTGGAGTTTACTGAGCACTGGTTCCTGGTGTGGAGGTACATCAGACAGTGTAACGGGACAGGGTATGTTATAAACTCACGGGACTGTTGTGAGCTTGGACAGCTGTAGCCGGGTGCGTATGTGAAGGGTTCCTTCATCCTGTCGGAACAGCCACATGGCAGGACCCAGCCACCTCCCACCATCTGCCCCCATTCCCGTGCTAGTCCAAGCCAGCATTATGTTTCTCCCATGTGATTGTGTCCACCTCCCAACTGACTCCATTTCTCTTCTCAACACAGCAGCCAGATGGGTCTGTCTAAAATGTGAGCCAGATCATGTTATTCCTCCATTCAGATGCTCCACTCTCTTCCCTAATCACCCCCAGGCAAGAGCCAAAGTCCTTACAATGGCCTTAGAGGTCTAAAGAAGCTTGCTCGGTGACCTTGCTGACATGACCGTGCTGTTGTCTCCGACCTCACTGACTCCCCACCAGCGGCACTGGCCTCCGTGCTCTTCATGGAACATGCCAGACCTTCCTCTGTGTGCTCAAATGTCAACTTCTCAGGGGTATGGTCCCTCATCCCTGTAGTTATGCTAGCATGCACCCTCCTCAACTCTTCACTCCTTACCCCACTTTCCTGATTGATCTTTTAGCAGCCATGTAAAACCTTGGTTTGTGAGCATAATTTTTTCCGGAAACATGCTTGTGACCCAAGGCACTTGTATATCAAAGTAAAGTTCAAGAACCATTGGCTCAGTTGTGATCATGTGATGTCCGGTGTCATGTACCACTCATATTGCAAGACAGAGCTCGTTTATCAAGTTAAAATTTATTAGAAATGTCTGCTCGTCTTGCAGAACCCTCGCAGAACAAGTTACTGGCAATCCAAGGTGGTAATGTATTGCCTTCCAATGTGCACCATAACATACTTACACATTTTATAGACTGTCAGCCTCCACATCCCTAAGCTCCAGAAACAAAGGATTTTGGCTAGTTTATTGCTGAACCCCAGGTCAAGGCAATGCCCATCAACTGTAGGTACTCAATAAATATTTGCCAAGTGAATAAATTAATTTTAAAAGCAAAAAACAAACCCATTTGACTATGGATTATCAGGGCAGATGCTACAACAAAAATGACGATCCATAGTTCATACCACTCAGAAGACCTAGCAAATGCAATTCCTCTTGAAGTATGAATACATAAACATGCATCAGGTGTGCTTGGAAATCTCACCGTTTTCATTTTAAGAATTATGTATGAGCCACTGTGGGCAATAGTCTGTCATACAAATGAGAAATGTTGTAAAAAATCCTTAACTGAGCTATTTTAAAAATGGGTTTTTAAATGAATATTTAAATATTAATATGGGATATTAATATTTGAAATTCATTCTTTTTCATAAAACAGAGCTAATGTTAAGGCTAGCATGGTTTTTAAAATCTTTTGCTAGCTAGATTTGCAGAACACTGACTCCAGAGCTCCATCCACTGTGTGGACCACACTGGTCTAGTGAGTGGCCATTGTTGCTAATTTATTTTCTTTGCTTAAATTTCTGGAAAATATCTGGGTGAAATTTAAGCAATTCAGCAATTTCAGTGACTCATTCAGTGAAAACTCTGATTATCCTCAGGATCTCAATGGCTTCCCATCCTCACTATAGCATGTTTCATACCATTAGCACAAAATTTTCGATACCTTTAATAGTGAAATGTAAGTAATCATGCATAAGAGTTCCAAGTAAATTTCATCCTGCCTTTCCTCACACCCTAAATGATATATACGGCCGATTTCTTCAGCAAATGATTGGGCATCTACTTCCAGCTCATTTATATTTGTATATGTGTTTACTGAGATTGTGGCTTGATATACATTCTTCATGATTAAAGTAAATTCCACTTTCTCCTGACTCAAAAGAGAAAACAAAATTTCTGGGCTTCTTGATTTCAAAAACAAAACCTTTTCAAATGACCCTCTTTTATATGGATGATGGACAAAAAGATAAGTACACGATGAAATACAAATAAGACCCAAAGGAAAAAAAACCAAACATAATGCCCCTTCACCTTAAGAAACACACATGACACTAACAGATTCACCTATTACAAACATGGGAACTTAGTTCCGTATAGGCAATGATCAAGTTACTTAATTAAGTGACATTTGTACAGAGTGATGGAAAGAGGTTACTGCACCTTTGACAAACCTGTTTTTTGTTGCTGTTGTTTCTGCTGTAAATGTATTATGTTTATTATGCACAAGTAGTTATTATGGCTTTTGTATGCTACCTAAGAACATAAGCAACATTTGTAATATGATTTTTATGGCTCAACGAAGGGAGCAGAACTCTGTCCCTGATTTTCTGGTTGGATTGCCTGTGGTCAGAAGGGTGGAGTAGAGGATACATGGACACCTCTGCACTGGGATTGCTCCTAATTTAGATGCCACATCCCCCACGCTTCTATTCCCTGTCAAAACTTGTGCTTCAATAATGCAAACTCATAACTGGTATCCATGATGAGCAACAGATTGAAGGGTTTTCCCTTTCTATAAGGGTAGTTTTAGAATATCAACCAGCATAAATTAGTTAGAATGTTTAAAAGTTGAGGACACCAATTAAGTGGTAGGAAAGGATTGGTGAGTCTCTTTGGACCCGTATAATGTTCCCGAGATCAAATCATAGAGGTGATCCTTTCTCAAATTTCATGGCTCGGGCAGGTGATGCTTGATAATAAGCAGCACCTTTTCTGGTGATGCTTATAAGCCTCTCTGAGAATGTCTGTCTCCAGCCGTATCCATGCTCAATTATGCCTACAACTAAATGGCTTTAATTTCCACCAGTTACGTCTTGTATGGACCTCTGGGCCCGGAGCCTCCACACACAACAGGCTCTTCACACTGTACCTGGTAACAGGGACTGCTGGATGCCTGTTTCTGATCCCTTGGATTCTCCATCTCTTGTCACCTTAGGGCACCTAATGCCATTTCCCACACCTGCTTCCTCTGTCCTTGGCTTTTCTGACATCTGGGCTCCTCTACACTTGGCCCTGCAGTGATCACTTATCTGCCCAGCCTTCTAGTTTCAGTCTATTCACAAGTAAGCCTACCAGCACCGAGGGAAGGGTGACAGGTAACAAGGTGAGGTTCAGGTTTGCTTACCCTTAGTGAGCAGACTGTAACACCCTCCATTTACAGGGGAGAAAAGAGGAAGCATTAGAATGAGCATATCATAGGGCACATCTTAATATTCTACTAAGATTTTGCTAGAAATAAAGAGACAATAGGTGTCAATAATCATAACACTAATAGAGTACTATGTACAAGACACTGTGCTAAGTATTTAACTTGGATCAAGTAACTTAATTCCCTCAAGTAATTCCTTAATTTCTTTTACAGGGTGAGGACCACTACTCCCATTTTACAGATGAGGACACTGAGACTCAGAGAAAGGCTAACCCCAATGCCACACAGATAGTGACTAACAGAAATAAGATTAAAACCCAAGTCTGTCCAACAGCAGAGCCTACCTTGAAGTCATTCGTTCTTGTATTTGCTTGTGTTTTCTTTTTCGTTTTTACCTTTCACTAAGAAAAGTTATATGGTTGTGTTTCTAAAGCATCGCCTCACATCTACTTGAAATCCACATTAAAAATGTGATAAACTGGGCATCTAGGTCATTCAGTCGGTTAAGTGTCTGACTTTGGCTCATGTCATGATCTCACGGTTCGTGAATTCGAGCCACACATTGGGCTCTCTGCTGGCAGGGCAGAGCCTGCTTTGGATCCTCTGTCCCCCTCTGTCTATCCCTCCCCCACTTGTGCACGTGTGCTCTCTCTCTCAAAAATAAATAAGCATTTTTAAAAATGTGATAAACCTTTACTGGTGGTAAAAAGAAGTACACGAACTTGAACAACTTGAACAACTACTATGAGTTAAGTTCTACCTCCTCAGGACCTCTAAATTCGACGTGATTTGGAACTAGCCTTTGCATATGTTAGTTAAGAGGAGGTTGTAAAAGCACAGGTCCTAATTCGATATGACTGGTGTCCTTATACAAAGGGGAAGTTCAGGTACAGAGATGAACACACAAGGGAGAAGGACCACAGGAAGAGACATGAGAACGCCATGTGAGGACTGGGGAGACGCTGCAAAGCTGAGGAACCTCTAGGGGCTACAGACACTGAAAGAGGCCAGGATGGGTCCTCCCCTGGGGGCTTCAGAGGGACCATGGCCCTGCAGACACCTTGATGTCAAATTTCTGGCCACCAGGACTGTGAGATGATAAACCTCCATTGTCATGGTGGCTCCGGGAAGCCAACACGGTGACACTGGACTGACGGACATTTTACACTAATAACCTGGTAAAGGGTGACAGTGCCATTTATCACGTGGAGCTCGTTAAGAGTAATTTGACAATTTAGGGTGGCTAAAAGGGAAATATCACAAAATACTGATAAGAACATGCTGATGAAAGAGAATGATCCCCACGCACTGGGAATCTCATGCTGAGCAGATCGTGATGTGGTCCCCTGACTGTCTCAAGGGTTTATGCCTTTCCCTAAAATGGAATGTTATTGTTTACTCTGATCCTCGGTTTTGCACCACGTAATATTCCCGGCTGTTTCACTGGCATCGTCATCCACCCTGTCTTAAGCTTTAACATGAGACGCCAATGGGCCGAGTAGTGGACTAGAGCCAGAGCCACCATGAATGTGTTGTCCTTGCGCTCACAGCAAAGGGGCATCAGTTAGAGAGTGGAGCTGTGATGTTGGCCGGGCTTTCTCTGCCTCCCTCACGGAGCCCGGCTCGTCTGTCCACACTGGGCGTCTGCACACACCATACTGTCATCAGCCTGCCAGAGGAAAAGCCCAGGAAGGAAGTGGAAAGAGTAGAGATCGTGTGCAGGGGGGGAAAAGGCGGGGCGTGGTTGCAACTGGACCCCACACATGTGTTCTGACTGTACCCTCACCTCCCACCTCTGCTCTGACTAGACTCAGAAGGATGCTCTGCAGTGAATCTTGGAGCTTTGTGACAGGCGCAGTATTGTAAATAAATAACGTGTCATTTCTACGTATTCCCAGGAAATGCAAATGGAATATTAAAGCAGGTTTCCAGTCTGCTGAGGCAATTTGAAATACTTTCCCTTTATCCCTGCAAGTGAACTCAGTGACCTAACCCACTCAGCCAACTGCCCATTTTGTTTTTCCTTGTTCCTTTTCTTTTCTCTTGATTTCATTGATCTGTGGTACTCTTTCCTCAAGTGTGAAAGACTATAGGTAATGCCAAAATAATTTGATTTTGGGGGTACGTGGGTGGCTCGGTCAGCTAAGTGTACGACTTTGGTTCAGGTCATGAGCTCACGGTTCATGAGTTCGAGTTCCACTTCAGGCTCTGTGCTGACAGGTCAGAGTCTGGAGCCTGCTTCGGATTCTGTGTCTCCCTCTCTCTCTGTCCCTCCCCCGCTCATGCTCTGTCCCTCTCTCACTCTCTCAAAAATAAATAAACATTTAAAGAAAATTTTAAATAGAAATAAATAAATAAATTTGACTTTTAAGGCTAGGTAGTAGAACGTGGAATAAGGATTATTGGTTATGTTTACATCAAAGCTGGCATATTTCTAGTGACCCAACAATAGCGGGTGCTGTTGGTCCCTATGTGACTCGTCATGATGGGTTAATTATCATCGTAAGGTCATGTTTTGCCAGTGTTCTCAATTAGTAACATCAGGTTAATCCTTAACTTATGAAAAGGCAAAAGCAGCTGTGACATGAGTCGTCAACAATTATCTCTACAAAGTACTATAAGAGCCAATTTGCAGGATTAAGGGTCAGAAAATACACTTGCTAAAGTACTGCATTTACTTGATAACTCCTGCTACCTTCCTGTACTCACCTATAAGCTACTTGACACAAGATTTATTTTTTAATAATTTCTTTGACATAAGATTTTCATTCACCCATACAGCTCCATTCATTTCAGCACAAAGCCTAATACATGGTAAGCTTCAAAACGTGTTCAGTTAATGAATGACTGCTAATAAGGCAGTGAAGAAAATCACTCCACATTAATTAGTGGGAAACATTATTGTAGCACGGATACCAGAAACAGTGCTGTGATGATGTAGTGTCTGAGGCTAAAAGTTTGCACAATTACAGAAATCATGTTTAAATATTTGGTGTGATCATTTCTAAACTGAGAAACTCAGGGTTATTTTTTTTTAAATCAGGACATTTTGTAGCTTTTCCCCAGCCTATAAGCCTAGGAAAAGGAAGATGGAGATAAACTTCTACACACTACCTATGTTTCTCGTGTTGAACATAAAGGTCAGGGGTTTCACCAAAGCCTGCTTCATTAGTGTGACAATTAAGTACCCAAGCCATCCTTCTCGTTCTAGTACAGTGGAAAAATTAATTTAAAATACATTATAACAGATCAGTGCTTCGAGAAGTTTAGTAGCAACATGTGCAAAATGAAACCCTTAATCAACCTCTAACTTTCTAGATTATACTAACACATACGATGCGCAAGCACACTTTTGCAAGATGAATGTCCCTCTTTAATACACTTATACGCAGGGAAAGTAATTATTATTTCATATGGTTTTATTTATTTTTCAATTAGTTAATTAAAACTAGGTGAAAAATAGTGAGGTTACAGCTAGTTAGTTCTCCTATAACTTTTTAAAATAAAAATTAATATTCTACAGCAACATTTCCCCTTTATTGACCTTCATCATTAATAGAATTTTTAAGGGTAGTATCAAAAAGTTCATAATTATTTTCTGGGGCGCCTGGGTGGCTCAGTCGGTTGGGCGGCCAACTTTGGCTCAGGTCATGATCTCGCAGTCTGAGTTTGAGCCCTGCATCGGGCTCTGGGCTGACAGCTCAGAGCCTGGAGCCTGTTTCGGATTCTGTGTCTCCCTCTCTCTCTGACCCTCCCCTGCTCATGCTCTGTCTCTCTCTGTCTCAAAAATAAATAAATGTTAAAAAAAAAAAGTTCATAATTATTTTCAATTTCTGGGTTCTTTGTTGTTGTTGTGTGGTGTTTTTTTTGTCTGTGTGTAGAGGCAAAACAAAACTACAGCCTATAGATGCACCATAAAGTCTACAGAGTTAGTGAAAAAGTGAATTTATGCCTGAAAATAGAATGCTCCACCAATCTCTCCTGTTTAATCATGGATGATTGACATCTGGTAGTGGAACAATAAAGAGAGACAGAGAGAGAGAAGGAGAAAAAGCTTTGTCAGTCAAGTAATACCGCAGCCCTAGACATTTCCAGAGGAAAATCACCACTATCTGATATGTTAGCTTGACAGAGAATAATCTCAAGGACATTTAAACCCTAACATTCTGAGGAGCAATTTACCTTACATTTTCTATTTTTACTAAATAAAAGTCATTGCTTTAAGTTACATTTCAGGAAAAAAAAAGTTCATTTTATTTAAGAATAATTATTTTATAGGAGAGCCTGGGTGGCTCAGTCGGTTAAGTGTCTGTCTGACTCTTGATTCCAGCTCAGGTCATGATCTCATGGTTTGTGAGTTTGAGCCCAGAATCGGGCTCTGCATTGGCAGTTTGGAGCCTGTTTGGAAATCTCTCTCCCTCTCTCTCTCTCCCTCTTTCTCAATAAATAAACTTAAAAAAAAAAGAATAATTATTTCATAATCTTTTAAATTATTTTTCTTCCACTGATTCATCTATGTACCATACATTCAAAATAAGCTCTTTCTTATATGTATCAGGTAAGGAATTTAATTAAGCCTGGAAATTTTGAGACGTCATTCAGCAAAAGCTTAATAAGAATTCAGGGGCGCCTGGGTGGCGCAGTCGGTTAAGCGTCCAACTTCAGCCAGGTCACGATCTCGCGGTCCGGGAGTTCCAGCCCCGTGTCAGGCTCTGGGCTGATGGCTCGGAGCCTGGAGCCTGTTTCTGATTCTGTGTCTCCCTCTCTCTCTGCCCCTCCCCCCGTTCATGCTCTGTCTCTCTCTGTCCCAGAAATAAATAAAAAGTTGGAAAAAAAATTAAAAAAAAAAATTCAAAAGTATTAAAGTGATGTTGTTTGCTAAAGCTATACTTACTACATTTTTTCTGTTGGAGCCCCTCCTTAGCTACTGTTACCATAGAATCTAAAAGGCAAAAACATAATTCATTAAATATAGGTTACAAGGAAAGTATATTTTCAGTGCAGCGATGACACTCCTGGTTCTTTATATTAAAGCAGTAAACCCCACTGGATTCCCTAGCTTTCATCACTATCTATGTTTAAACTTATTTTTCTTTTTGTTTTTAATGTTTTATTTTATTTTTGAGAGGGAGAGAGACAGAGTGTGAGCTGGGGAGGGGCAGAGAGAGAGGCAGACATAGAATTCGAGCTGTCAGCACAGAGCCCAATGTGGGGCTTGAACCCACGAACCACGAGATCATGACCTGAGCCGAAGTCAGACACTTAACCAACTGAGCCACCTAAGTGCCCCTATAATTTTTTTTTAATAGCTAAATAGCCGGTAAATCAATGCAATGAATTTTTGGATGCCAAAGAATGCACATGGACTATAGTCATAGGAATATTCTTAGGTATTTAAAATACAGGTATTCCTTATCATTGCTAGAGACAAATTATTTAGCAAGAAAAATTCACGTATTTATCAGTAGATATAGTATCGCATTCAAAAATGTCAAAGCCAGAAGCAGCCCCAGAGAAGGATATAAATCATCTGTTGCAATTGCAGCTACACAGCGTGGTTCCGAGATGAGCCCAGGAGTGGAGCTGGAAAGCATCCTCTAGCCGGTCACAGGCTACAGGTGGGTGTGTTCCTTGTCATGACCCTCTCGTGTGACTGGGCCCTCGCTAAACAGCGCTATCTCCTTTAAAGATGCGATACAATTTAGTGTGGTTGTTAGTTCAACTCTGGGACTCTCCTGAGCCAAGACTATCAATCATGCTGAACAGTGGAATTATTCATACAGTTCAGTATTCTGGACTCTGTTCACAAGAGACTTAAGAGATACGATCAAGATATGTGGACTCACTCCCCACGGGGAACACTGCTATTTATCTGTTGAACCACCCCAATTCCTTAGGTTTCTTTAAAGTGGTTTCTGATAGAAGAGTTTTTTAGGATATTT
Source organism: Prionailurus bengalensis (assembly GCF_016509475.1). Classification (NCBI taxonomy): domain Eukaryota; kingdom Metazoa; phylum Chordata; class Mammalia; order Carnivora; family Felidae; genus Prionailurus; species Prionailurus bengalensis. The sequence continues at coordinate 146,387,037 of NC_057349.1, read as the reverse complement.
TGCATTAAAGAGGAAAGGTTATATTATGAAAATTCAGTAAGCTGGATAGCAGCAAGGGGTTCTCATGTTTGAATACTTGAGCTGCTGAAGGCAAAAAATTGGTTATAAAAAGTTCAAACCATTTCATGACCTACAACTGAACTGTACTGTGTAATTTTTAAAAAATGATTTTCCCCTTAGCACTGTCCTATAATAAGAGACAAGGTTAGTAACTAACAGTTTCTCATAACATACAAAGGGAAGAGATCATTTACTGGAGAATATTCTCCATCTTTAAGGATTCTCAGCAGAACAGAGAAAACAAATCATCACCCCCATGTCTTTAGGTTCTGCTGTGGGGGTGCTATACTGACACTCGCTTAACAACAGATCTCATTCGCAGGCTTGTGAAATGCACAGAGTATTTCTCTCCAAGGAATTATCAGCAGAAACCTAGAAAGCAGAGTAGAATTCTTGGACTCTCAAAGCAAAAATGGTTGGGGGTTGAGGCCGGAAACCTGTTTACCTGCTGGAGAAATCTCCCACCTCTCTTGCTAGTTCTGGGGAGGCTACATGGACAAGAGGCTGAACAGACTTGTTTTTTAAAAACTGTCCGTTGAAAGAATACTGAATTGTTATCTCTGGAATGTTTGCAACCCAGTAACTGATGAATTGGGGTTAAACAAATTAGAATATAAATAAATGCCACCCAGCTTACAGGGGAAATCAACACCACCAGCTATCACTGTTACATGAAAGATTCAATTTCTCTTTAAGAGGACAAAATCCATCATCCCATCTATTCAGGGAAAAATTAAACATGCCATCTGTTCCAGCTTGAATTTCTTTTTCTTATATAAATTTAAAAGCTGTATATTGCTCACCCACTGTTTATTTACTTGTTTTCTCCATGAGCTGAAGCAATTTTATTTATTTCCACCTAGTGGCTTGTCTTCCTTACTCTGTCTGGGTTTGTCTTTTTATCTGTTAGCCTTTTCCACACTTGAAGAATGTTTGGAGTGCTTATATTGAATGCTTTCCCATATATATTTTACAAACAAAAAAAAATCAGGAATAATGGATTAAATCCAGGAATAATGAGATATTTGTGGTATTTTTCCTTTAATTTATTCATAAAGGACAAATATATTAGAAAAGATTGTGTCTTAAAATAATAAGAAAAAACTGAATAATGAAGATGTTTCCAAACCTAGTGCGTTTTTAATTTGGGAAAGAGGAGGCATGCGATTCCCTGTACAAAATACAATCTGCTCACTCATGTTTAATAATTATTTTCCCACAATTGTATCTCCTATTAGGAAAATTCAAATCACAGAAAGAAAACTGTTCAACGAAAAAACAGAAATCAAAATGATTGTTTTCATACAGATGGATACTACAACTTCTTAATTTTTTATGTTTATTTTGAGAAAGCACAAAGACAGGCACGTGCATGCATGCGCGCAAGTGGGGGAGGGGCAGAGAGAGAGAATCCTAAGCAGGCTCTGCACTGTCAGGGCAGAGCTCCACATGGGTCTTGATCGTACAAAGCGTGAGATCATGACCTGAGCTAACATCAAGAGTCAGATGCTTTAACTGACTGAGCCACCCAGAAGCCCTAAAGCTTCTTAATTTATATATATATATATATATATATATATATATATATATATATATATATATAACTAAACACTCCCATGACCTATTTATAATGTAACTGGCAATTTGTGTCTCCTGACCCCCTTCACCTACTTTGCCCATCCCCCTCTACTTTACTCCCCCCATGGGTAACCGCCATTCAGTTCTCTCTATCTCTGTTTTGTTTTCTTTGTTTTGTTTTTTAGATTCCATATATAAGTAAGATCAAATGATATTTGTCTTTGTGTGACTTATTTTACCTAGCATAATACCATCAAGTCCCATCCATGTTGTTGCAGACGGCAAAATGTCATTCTTTTTTTATGACTAAGCAGGATTCTTCCACTATGCATGTATATAATACCTTGTAATATATGTATACCACATAATCTTTACCCATTCATCCAACAATGGACATCAAACTTCCAGTTAGTTATAAAAGAAATAAGTCATGGGGTGTAATGCACAGCATGGTGACTATAGTCAATAACATTCTAGTGCGTATTTGAAAGTGGCCAAGAGGGTAAATCTTAAAAGTTCTCATCAAGAGAAAAAATAATTTTGTAACTCTATATGGTGATAGATGGTAACTAGACATCATGGTACTCATTTTGCAGTATATACAAATATCCAATCATTATGTTGCACACTGGAAACAAATGTATGTTATATGTAAGTTATACCTCATTAAAAAAATGTAAACAACAGTATTTTTTAAGTATATATATATATACACACACCAAATCTTCTTTCAAGACTAAGGTTATTCTGAAGTTTGAGCTTTTATGCTTCTTCTAACACATTTATATATACTTGTTTTAACAGAAATTTAAATGACTATGTTCAAGGCAAGGAGGAAAAATGAAGTGACAAGTTACTTGGGTCTCTCCATCCATTATGGACCAAGAATTTGACACAGTATTATTAGCAGAGTAGGATCCTTTCATTTGCTGATGGAACTCTAGTTCATCTCAAGTGCTGTGGCCAAGGTGTTGTAGAGTATTCCTATGGTATGTTCACTGTGATCTGCAAACACCCATATACACAAAATTAAGAATTAGTGGGGAGACATGAATGTTTAAAAACATAAGGAGGTTTTGTCATGAATCTATAAGCTCTAATTTTTAAAAATATGTTCAAACTAAGATGTTAAGCAGTAAAATGGTAAAAACTGTTAATACTGATAAGAGAAATTCAAATTTCTCCAAGCCCAGTGTAAACATTTCCAAGGGCAGGAGAATGACAGAATATAAAAGACAGGCATATATACAGGGATTATATTTGCATTAATCTCCCTGAATACTTCTCACCAAGAAAAAAAAAAAGAGGTTAGTGGCTTAGCAAACTGAGGTTTCAGAACTATGTTATTCTGAGTATTTAGGGCAAGAAGACTAGAGGCAAGCAGAAAGAACTTAATTAATACGAAAGGGTTTTCACTTCTGGGTATCATATCAAATTAACCCTGCTACTCAAAACAAATACAACGTTGATATAAAATGGTAAAACAAGCTGTTTGAAGGCATCAGACAGTACCTGAGGCATCTAGGACTTGAGTGGCCAGATTCCAGAAAGAAAGAAAATGCCTACATTCACCAATGATTCTCTCCCTTGAGAGATATTCCAATTCACTTCTCAGGGCATAGAGACTGAACACAGAGCAGTGGCCTAGAGCTTCTACCAGTTGTCTGCTGGGTTGGGGGAAAATATTGGAATTCAGGCTGTTTTGGCAAGTAGGACGTGCAGTTCCAAAATTCTGGAGAAAAGGGAAGCACGGGCAAGTGAGCCCAAGATCTCATGCACTTTCCCCTTGAGGCATTTGCCATATCCTCAGCTCCACCTTCCCAGGATATAGGCCTAGACACCATGCACACAGTTTGTTAGGAGGCTAAAAATCTAAGTATAAATGTAAACATTACAGCAATGCTGGAGATGTGAAGGGCGCAGGGTCTAGCAAAAGAAGGATGACGAGTAGAGGCCCTGGTCTTTCGGGTGAACCATCCCAAGAGCTAAGCTCTAGGAGTAAATGGAACTGGAAACAGAACAGCCTTCACGAAGTTTAAATCACAGCCCCGAAGAATCTGATTGAGGTTCTGCCTAGTGTATGGATCTGTCCATACATTATTTGCCACTTAAAAGTGTGTAATATCTCTGGAGAAAATATCATCCAGAGCCTCAAAACTTTCATACTCAAATTGGGCAGTTGATCAAAAATTACTACCAGTCATGCCAGCACTGGGACCCGATGCCTGAAAGCCAAGACTAAAATTGATTGACAGGTGAACTAGATATCATTGTCAGACAAGGACTTTAAGTTATTATACTTAGTATGTACAAAAGAGAGGAGAATGTGAAGAATTTGATCAAAGAACTGGAACATATACAAATAATCATATGGAAATTCTAGACCTGAAAAACACCACTATAATTTGAAGTTAGGACTTTAATAGGTAGGTTTAGGAGCTGATTAGCCATCCTGAACAGATGACTGAAAAATGGGAAAACTGGTCAGTACAAAATATCCAGATAAAGAGGGGAAAATGGATGGAAAGTGAAGAGAGTAGGTGATACATATACCTTGTTTCATGTTGTCTCCTTGAAGCAGAGATCAAGAATGGACAGTGATATTGAGAGTGGTATTGGCTGATAATTTTTCCAAACTGTAAACAATGCTCTCTGGTGTGAGGGGAGAATAACTCTTTCTATCCCTCCCCAGCACCACCCCCTCCATTAACTAAAGAAATCTGCCTAGTAATTTGATGTTAAAAAACAAATTATAATTTTAAAGTTCCAAGGGATGGATGGATTTATTTATTTATTTATTATTTTATATTTTTTGGTGTTAAGAGTTGACAAGCAGCAGGACACTGGTTATTGAAGCTTCGATTCTGGCTCTGCAAAGGGGGCCTAATCTCGTGTGAGCTCAGAGTCAGATAATTCAGATGTTTTACAGGGAAAAGAGCAGCCACTGGGATTCAAATCTGCAGCTACACAGAGGGTAAGAAAGGATTTTAGATTGGAGGAGAGTTGAGATATCCAAAAGGCTTGAAGGACACATAGCAGGCAAACAATTAAAAAAAAATTCCCTTTGGATGTCAGGGAATCATGGGTGAGTTTTTGGAGACTGGTGTCTAATATTTAATTTTAATTCAAGTTCCTTTTCCTGTGGTGTGCTCTAACCTCCACATGTTTTCCCAAACCTTCGGTAAAAGTTTCGTGTTCCTGGGACCTTAGGGGGATGAAAGAAAGAGGCTATCCTGTGCAGAGAGTCTGAGAAAGGAAGCCTGAAGAGGTTAAATGACCCCACGTAAAACCCGGGAGGTGCTGGAGAAAGGAAGGAGGAAAAAGAGCTGCTACATTTCTCACAGCGCATGTGATTAGGGCTCGAGCGACTCTACTTAATAGTAAAAGAGAGGGTGACCTAAAAGGCTGCACAACATGAGGACACCAGGTGGGAGATTCCATGTCTGCACAGTCGCACACGTAGGCTGAAAGAGACACAGGTTCACTGTAGCCATTAAGAATGTGTACATTTGTCCACGTAGTTGTATTTAAAAACAAATCCTGAGTTCCTAAAACATTCTTTATAGTGTGTATTCTAGTTCCTGTTAGTTTAATAAAAACTCTTTCTCTTGGCTTGTGAGAGAAATGGTCCTGTATGCCAAAGCAATAAAATGATGGTTGTTGTCATTGTCTTTCTTCATAACATTTCACCACTCATAATATTTTTAAAAATCCACAAAGCAACCCACAAAAACAAAACCCAGGCAGAGGGACAAACAGTTACCTGAGTCTGCCAATGATGAGAAATGAGGCCCGCCCAGAGTCCTGGTGATTACTCCAGGCTGGGAGCTGAGCAAGGAGAATCTTTAGGTATTATTTTCAAGGCTTTTAAAGGAATAAATTCCTTTCTGATCTTACCTAATTCTTAGGGAAGTAGTCTCCTTACTATTTTTGCTTCATTCTTGACTCAGTGAGAGAGAGAGAGAGAGGGATGGTGGGAGAGAAAGAAAGAGAGAGAGAGAGAATGAAAGCATAGAGAAGTTCCTACTAAAGAAGCCAGATCTAGAACATGGGAAATGAAAAGGAGTCCAAGAACCAGTGGTGTGGGGGGGATGTATCTAGTCCCCCACTTGCCTAGAACACAGTAGGGCCTGTCAAGTTTGGGCTCCCTCTTCTTCTCTTCTAAACCTACCTCTGCTGCTAACTTGCTGTGTGACCTTGCACACATCAGGGCAGCTCTCTGAACTTCAGCATAAATATCTGTAAAATGAGGTATTTGAAAGATGCGCTCTTGATGGTTCTTTTCAAGTGTAATATTCCAACGCTCCAGATCCATGATCCAGAAGTAGAGAAATCTATCATATGGCTACTATAAGAAGTGTTTATATGCAATTAGAATTAGCAACAAACTTAAATTATGGGTTTGGTGCAGCTTCATTTGAGAAAATACTTTGACATTCTAGTTTTGGTTTGCTTCAATAATTTCAGAAAATATAATTACCAGTATGAACTAATTTATTGCCTGGTTCTTAATTTGAGGAAAAAGACTGACAGCAGGCACTAGATAAATTTTGCAAATTAACAACTTAAATGTAATTATGGATTTAAAATACTGCCTAAATAAAAATAAGATAAAAGCCCAGCACATAAAACAGTGTTCAATAATATAACAGATCATGAAGCGTGCATTTCCAGTTCCTGTTAGAATCAGCTAAGCGAAAATAACTCCCCCAAAATACGTGTCTTCTTTATTATGCCAAAAATAGTTTTTGAAAAAACTACTCCTCCAAGACAGTTAAATGGTGATATATATGTATATAGTATAAAATAAAATACAGGAAATGGAAAATACAGAGATTAATAAATGGGAAAGAAGAACAAAGAGTAGGAGAAAACAAAAGAAATAAGAGAAGACAAAACAGGAGGAGAAAGTAGAGTAGAACAAGAGAGGGAAGAGTAAGAGATAAAGAAAGACCAAAAGGAAGCTTAGTTGACTATCTTTTTCCCTCTCTCTCCATGAACCTTGGGTCTCTTGCGGTGATAGCTTTGGACCCAAATGAGGTTTTGGATATAATAGCTGCAAATGAGCCACAGGGAACTAAGCAAGGGAGTGATATTGTCTTATACTTTTCCCAGATTCTCACTTGCTAGGCTGGGTCCAGCTGAGAAAATGATATGTCACTAAATGTGCACAGTTATTGTTATTGGGATGCCACCATGTTGTACTGCATGGATTAAGATAGTTGGTAAATCTCAGGTTGAACGGTCACCTATTCACTAGCAACCTGGAGAGAAGATGCCCTTTCTCAGAATGGAAATGGGTTTTGGGAGCTAGGACAGGGTCAGTGATGGAAGGAGACTATCTCTCAGACCTGACCTGGAATGTTTCATACTTTTGAGAAAGTGGTTTCTTGGAGGTAGACGTTAAGATCTGGTCTCCGCTCATGGACAAGCTGAGATCTAGAAAGATCCCTCTTAACTTCAGTGTTAGGGTCCTCTGCATCTCCCCATTCTTTAAATTCTGGGATTCTCCAAGGCATGTTCACAACTCTCCTTTCTCAGTCTATACCTGCACAGTCTAGAATAGCAGCCAATAGCGACATGTGGCCAAGAGCACTTGAAATGTGGCTATTGCCACATCATCAATGTTCAGAAGATATTTTGAATATATTGGGCTAATCACATGAAAATGAATTTCACCAGTTTCATTTTGCTTTTTACAAGTGGCTATTAGAGGAATTGAAAATTACCTTTGTGGGTCACATTATATTTCTATTAGATAACACTGCTCTGCTCAGTCTAGCCCCTACTTCATCATCCATTCTGATGGTAACTCCAGCCCAGATGTTCTCTTGAGCTTTAAATCAATACATTCCTCTGCTCCTCTAACTGGCACTTACAAATTTGGCATATTCCAAATTCAATTCATCTAGCTTGTTCTCACCTGAAAACCTATCCTTTTTCCCACGTCCCCCTCTGCAGCTACACCACTCACCCATGACTTAGAAGTCGTCCTTGACTTCTCTCTTTTCTTTTATACTCAACACCTCAGTATTATAGATGAATGATTTCTAAAATATTTTATAAATCCTTATCTTAGTAGGAACATGACAGTGAGTAGGTTACACAGTGAAACTAAAAAGCAAGAAATTTTCTAACAATTATCAATCTATACTTTTCAAATGAATAATTTGTTTTGGTATAATGCAGGGATCTTTCTTAAAATAGCCTATTAGTAGAAGCAAGATTTAGGCCCATGTTTAACAAAAACAATATACACTGTACATAACCAAAGTACAAAATTCTTTAAAAAAATTTTTTTAATGTTTATTTTTGAGAGAAAGAGAGATAGGTAGGTAGAGAGAGAGAGAGAGAGAGAGAGAGAGAGAGAGAGAGAATCTGAAGCAGGCCCCAGGCTCTGAAGTGTCATCACAGAGCCTAATGCGGGTCTGGAAACCATGGACCACGAGATCATGACCTGAGCTGAAGTTAGACCTTAACTGACTGAGACACCCTGGTGTCCCCAAAGAATAAAATTCTTATGGAGACAATCAACTGGTGAGGCCTTTATGGCAAGTCTTCCACAATGTCATCTGCTTGGTGGGATTCAGGGCCAGAATGACCCCTCATCCCCAATTCCAATTATAATTTTAAGGATTACAAAGCAACACTTGCCGTAGGGAATTGACCAGGTCAAAACCACAACATATATAACAGATTAGAGATACATAGAGCATTGCAACAAAATCATGTTGAGTGAATAACAAAAACAGTTTAAATTAATACATTCACAAATAAAATTGAGGTCTGGGATGGTACTTATAGCAAGCTTATGGAAATCCTGTGCATATGTGGCCACTAGTGATGGTTTGTTCTTTTGAAAAACAGTAATTGTTAAATATGTTTTATTTGGTTCCTAGTCTTTGAATTTGAAGTTTGAAATTGGCTGTATATTCTCCAATCCATCATAACATTAATTTTATACTGTCCTCAAATTTTCTCTGATCTTTAACTTTTCAGAATTTTTTCTTTGTCTTTGCAGAACTTTAGACTTGAAACCTCTAGTGATTACGTTTTGGTATCGTTGCTCTTTTGGGTCATGATAGTTCTGAAATATTTATAATTTCTCTCAGATGATAAATAGTCTTATGTTGCTCTTCATTTGAATACCTAGTAAACAGATCTACAGAGTTTGGAGAATACCTAGCAATGTGATACAGACGCGTTGAATAAAGTGTGAAACCAGTGCGAGGCAACCACTTGATTTCCGGACCACTTTTTTGTTTGAAGGATCAGTTGACAAAATTGTGAAGGCCCCAGTCGTCCCTAAAAGCCTCCCCACTCACAAACAATATCATACCACAAAAGTCTACTACACAGTGCCCGGGCATGTCTTGCCTTCTATGCAGTCACAGACATGTTGACAAGGTGCCATTCTTTGTTTTGTTTAAAAACAACTGACAATACATGGGGCTCCTGGGCGGCTCAGTTGGTTGAGCCTCTGACTTCGGCTCTGGTCATGATCCTGTGGTTCATGGGTTCCAGACTTGTGTTGGGCTCTGTGCTGACAGCTCAGAGCCTGGAGCCTGCTTTGGCTACTTTGTCTCCCTCTCTGTCTGCCCCTACCCTGCTCACACTCTGTCTCTCTCTCTCGCTCAAAAATAAACAAACATTAAAAAATTAAAAAAAAAATAACTGACAATATGGAGAACGTTTTGAATCTCTCTAAATTCCTCATCATCCCCAGACCAATTCAACTCTGCCACCAGCCCAGATGGAGTAACAGAAATTAGATTTACTCTCCTTCCTGAAAATACTAAAAAGCAGGATAGCTTATAGACAACAATGGCTGCCAGACCCTGGGCATTCGGCAGCACAGGACAGTGGTCCCCCTGTAGGACAATGCCAGGTGCAGAGCAGGAGAGTCTAGGCCAAGCCAGCAGTCTTGCTGAGTTGGAAAGGCAGAACTATGCATCTTGAGATGTCAAGGTGACTACAGTTCATGGGACTGAGGCAAGGAGAGATCTGCTCAGAGAGAGAGGGTGACTGAGCTCTGGAAACCTGCAGAAAGTCTTCAGCTCAATACCGATCTGCACGTGGAAATGAGGAAACTGCCCAAGGACCCATCCAAACCAAACGGACCCAGGGGAAACACTCCTTACTGTGGCACAGGGCTGGGGTAGATTGTGTTCTGTCCCACAGAGTAGAAAAACTTCATGATTCAACAGGCATTGGGTGGAGGAATCAGATGGGTATTGGCTCTGTAGTAGGGGAAAGATCAGCCCTAGACTTTACTGTGCTCATAGCCTGCCCGGGAAAAATTTAAAGAAACCCTGGCAAGATCAAACTGTTTGCAGGTAATTTAACTGCATCCCAAAAGAAGTTAAGGAATATTTGAGGGCATACAAAAATATCTGGCACCAAACATGTAAAATTCACAAGATTTAGCATCTCATAACAAAGACTGCCAGGCATATACAATAAGGAAAATAGGTCCAGAGGGAAGATGCAGAGGGGTGTGGGGTGTGGTCAGGCCCCCCCTGTCAGGCACTGGCTCCTCCTCTCTATCACCGGCCTTGTGTGTTGGCAGGAAATAACAGGGGTGGGGGTGGTGGGGGTGGGGAGTTCACCCAGGCCCTGGCCTGCAGCCTGGTCTATTGTGACAGGGAAAAAGACTGCTCCAGGGCAGGGTCAGCCTGGTGCACTCCCTGCCCTGTCCCTTCTGGGTCTACACCACAGGGCTGGTTGATGTAGGTGCAGAGTACAAGAAATGTTTTAAGTTCCTCAAACAAGTTTCTGTAACAAGAATTTGATGATGTAAAAACACATTAACATTCAAGTTTGGTTTGTGGTTCAGCTAATTATTGCCGTTTGTTCCACTGCTTAGTTCAAAAGTCCCTGAATAGAAATATATGTTTCAAATTATCCTCATGAACATAAAATATAATAGATACATTATTTTGAAAATTAACTGTGTTTTTATGAAAGCCTTAGGCAGACACGATATGAATAGCATTTATTTGCACATTTCCATAGAGTTTAAAAATAAGAGCTTTTGTTCTACCTATTATCTGGAATAAAAAACAAGCTCTAATTTAAATGTGGATTGCTGAACTTTACCTTCTATTTGGCTGCCTAAAAATACTAATTTTGGTAACCAAATTGATTTCTCTATAATAGCTGCACTCTACTGAAAGTGACAGAGAATTTTTATGTTCTTATATATGATGATGCTCTGTAGCTGGTTACTCATGAGTACTTATGAGGCCAAGATAGTATTTTCATACTATGAACCGTTAAGTTGTTCTATTTTACACTCACTGCCCACACTCCATACCCAACAGTTTTAAAAATATTTGCCAATAGTGATAGAAGAGACCAGGTAAGGGAATTTAATTAGACTGATTCAAATCCATGGCAAGTGCTAGAAATGAACACCAGAAATGTACCAGTTCTGTCTGGTACATTCAACTGTCTGTAACCACCAGGCACGAAGGTAATCTCAACCCATCCAAGAATCCTAGTAAGGAACCAAAGGGAGAAGAGAATGTAAGGTGACCAGGCTGGGAGCAACTTTGAGTAGCTACTGCAAATCGGGCTGATGTAATGCCAGATACTGTAATACATTCATTTTTAAATTTTCATAACAATCTTATCGTTCCCTTTTTGCATATAAAAACACTCAAGCTTCAGGGAGTTAATTAACTTGCCTGGGATGATATGGCTAGCAAGGCAGAGGCAGAGGTCCTATCTTCCAGCCTGGTTTTCTTCATTCATCCCTCTTCCCGCCCCGCCCCGCCCCCCCCCACTGCCTTCATTCAGTAAATAAGAGCAAACACCTGCAGCCCGATGAGAGCTGTGTTTGGACAGAAGGATGGTGAGATGGAAGGAGCAAAAAGGCCAGAGTGTAAGGGGTGTGGCTGGAAGAGTCGGATGTGGCCAAGCCTACATTCACTCTGTGGGCCACATTGTGCTTTGGCATTGTAGAGAAGTCACCCCTGCACAACAGACAGATGTCCATGGATTAGTTTCATAAAATTATAGCTTATGGATGCAGAACACACTGACTTTTTTTAAGGTTTATTTATTCATTTTGAGAGAGAGAGAGAAAGAAAAAGAAGGAGTGGGGGAGGGGCAGAGAGGGAGAGAATCCCAAGCAGGCTCTGTGCTGACAGCCTGGAAAGAGGAATGACTCAAAACGCTTCTGTCCTTTACCGGGTGCTCACGTGCCACTTTCATGAATTAACCCCAAACTTCTTATCTGATCACTTTAGGCCTTGGCTTCTCAGAGACCATGTATGTTACCCTTCGTGCTTACTTCTCACAAACCACAGACATGATTTCTACACACACACAAATTCTTTGTTTTCCTAGAAACATAATGAAACTTTTCTGTCTCCATGCTGTGTTCTTCACCTACAATACACCCCGTACACTGTTATTTGTCCCAATATTCCATTCTTTAAGGCCTGTCTCAGATGCTAAATCTGCAACTAACTCTTCTCCCTCATTTGCATTTCTACAGAGCTTGATTCTCTCTTTGGCCAGAACAATCCAGCTGCACGTCTTATATGCCCTGGGTCAGTGTCCCTGGATTCTCTTACCTTTGTAATATCAGCCTTGTCCCCCAAATCACTACCATATTAATTATTAAATTTAATAAGACAACCTGTGAACTCAGTAAAATTATTCTTTTGTGATATGGAAGGGGAACATAAAGAAGTGAATTTATATTTGAAAGTAGAATAGAATAGTTTACTTTCTAAGCAGTTGGCCAAGAAGGCTTAGGGTTGCATATTTCACAAGTTAATTCCACCAAATGTTTTTATTCTCTAATTGTTTAATAATGAATTAATACCATGTGTTGTGACTTCTTTTGAAACATGACAGTTTCTCATGATATGTTTCCCATAATAATATCTATAAACCAGCACCTCTCTTTTGAATACACGCACCTCTTCTCACCATACTGTCACTGCAGTTTTCAGTTTTCAAAATCATTGTAATAGTGCCTAAAATAACAGGAAACAAAAGGCAGGCTGGTGCACAGAGCAGTTCACTGAGTGCCTGCAATTGCTCCAATAAGCTATATTCATGTCTCATTCTTAAAGTTGATGGGAACATAAACTTGTGAAGTACTTTATTTCAAGTGTATTATTATAAATTAGCTTGATATTCGTTACTGTCATATATATAATTGTGAGTTCATTTGGTATCCAGATGGATGTCCCATGAACTTCCAGAGGTGTTACACTTTAATTTACTATTAGTTAACAGTCACTAAAAATGTTATCAAATTTTCTAAAAGAACACATTTTTAATGAGTTTAATCCAGGAAGAAAACACCTATGACAATCAGCTTCTTTCTACAATGAGGAGAAACCAATTTCTAATTTATTAAATTTACTAAATTAAAATATCTAGTGTTCAAAAAAATACTATGTTGTAGAGTCTACTAACAAAATGCCAAGGACAATTAATACCTTGTCTATCTGTGTCTTAAAAGGTTGATGATGGTGTTTAGGTCATTTAAATAACTAGATCAGATAAGCACATAGTTTGCATCTTGTCAACACATGTGCCATTTATGAAATGGTACATCAGTCTAAAGATGACAGGAATGATTACATAGACATGAGTGAAAGCCTACCGATATAAATATATTTCATTTTGTCCACATTTTCAGAAAATCTCATTATCTACAAACACTTTTGCTGCAGTAATCATCCCTAGAGGGAGACAGTAGGCAAAGCAACAGAGACGTGTGTAAGAGTGAATGCAAAGGAGGTGGGCAGACAGAGCTCCAATGACATCATGTGTTTAAAAGAAGCTAGATCTAGAACAAGCAATCCTAAAATTTGTATGGAACCACAAAAGATCCCTAATAGCCAAAGTAATATTGAAGAAGAAGACCAAAGCGGGAGGCATCACAATCCCAGACTTTAGCCTCTACTATAAAGCTGTAATCATCAAGACAGCATGGTATTGGCACAAAAACAGACACACAGACAAATGGAATAGAATAGAGACTCCAGAACTGGACCCACAAAAGTATAGCCAACTAATCTTTGACAAAGCAGGAAAGAACATCCAATGGAAAAAAGACAGTGTCTTTAACAAATGGTGCTGGGAGAACTGGACAGCAACATGCAGAAGAATGAAACTAGACCACTTTCTTACACTATTCACAAAAATCAACTCAAAATGGATGAAGGACCTGAATGTGAGACAGGAAACCATCAAAACCCTAGAGGAGAAACCAGGAAAAAACCTCTCTGACCTCAGCCACAGCAATTTCTTATTGACACATCTCCAAAGGCAAGGGAATTAAAAGCAAAAATGAACTATTGGGACCTCACGAAGATAAAAAGCTTTTGCACTGCAAAGGAAACAAGCAACAAAACTAAAAGGCAACCGACGGAATGGGAAAAGATATTTGCAAATGACATATCAGACAAAGGGCTAGTGTCCAAAATCTATAAAGAACTCACCAAACTCCACACCCAAAAAACAAATAATCCAGTGAAGAAATGGGCAGAAGATGTGAATAGACACTTCTCTATAGATGACATCCAGATGGCCAACAGGCACATGAAAAGATGCTCAACGTCACTCCTCATCAGGGAAATACAAATCAAAACCACACTCAGATATCACCTCACGCCAGAGTGGCTAAGATGAACAAATCAGGAGACTATAGACACTGGAGAGGATGTGGAGAAATGGGAACCCTCTTGCACTGTTGGTGGGAATGCAAACTGGTGCAGCCGCTCTGGAAAACAGTGTGGAGGCTCCTCAAAAAATTAAAAATAGATCTACCCTATGACCCAGCAATAGCACTGCTAGGAATTTACCCAAGGGATACAGGAGTGCTGATGCATAGGGGCACTTGTACCCCAATGTTTATAGCAGCACTTTTAACAATAGCCAAATTATGGAAAGAGCCTAAATGTCCATCAACTGATGAATGGATAAAGAAGTTGTGGTTTATATATACAAGGGAATACTACTTGGCAATGAGAAAGAATGAAATATGGCCTTTTGCAGCAACGTGGATGGAACTGGAAAGTGTTATGCTAAGTGAAATAAGTCATACAGAGAAAGACAGATACCATATATTTTCACTCTTATGTGGATCCTGAGAAACTTAACAGAAGACCATGGGGGAGGGGAAGGGGAAAAAAAGTTAGAGAAGGAGGGAGGCAAACCATAAGAGACTCTTAAAAACTGAGAATAAACTGAGGGTTGATGGGGGGTGGGAGGGAGGGGAGGGTGGGTGATGGGCATTGAGGAAGGCACCTGTTGGGAGGAGCACTGGGTGTTGTATGGAAACCAATTTGACAATAAATTTCATATTAAAAATTTTTTTAAAAGACATGACCTTCTTTTACCCTGGTAATACTTTTCACTCTAATGGGTACTTTGCCTGATATTAATAAAGCCATTTCAGCTTTCAAAAAAAATAAGAATTTAAAGAAGCTAGATGTTGACTTGGATTGTAAAAGAAAAGGACTAAAGGTAGTGAAGGCAGATAGATATGAGTGCTTTCTTAATTCAAAAATTTAGCAGTAGGGTGTGCATTCTGATTTAAAATAATATCTGTCTCCTGAACCCAAATCCACTTCCAATTTTTCTCTAAAATAGACCTGAAGATATTTGTCTTCTGAATCAGAGACAGAGGGCCAGGATGCAGACCCTGTACATCTTTGAGAGTCCTACTTCTTGAGGAAAGTATTTTTCAACTCAGAAGTGGGACCATGTGCCAAGACTGTAAACATCCCCAAATTCTAAGCAGACGCCAGGGAGACTGGCAGTGGCCAGATGTACCGAGAGATGCTCATGATGCTGAGGCTGAAGATGAGAACAGCCTTACCCATTACTGTGCATTTCGGGGTTCCAAGAAAAGTGCTCTATGTGTATTATTTCAAGATTCCTTCAACTCAACCAAATATGTGAAACCATTAATACACTTAATTTAATTTTCTCAAAATAGCACAGCTAATATGAGGCTAACCATAAATCCAGGCAAAAGCCCCCAGTGTTTATAGCTGCATTATCGACAATAGGCAAACTATGGAGAGAGTCCAAATTGCCATCAACTGATGGATGGATAAAGAAGATGTGGTATGGGGTGCCTGGGTGGCTCAGTCAGTTAAGCACCTGACTTCAGCTCAGGTCATGATCTCATGGTTTGTGAGTTCAAGGCCTGCACTGGACTCTGTGCTGACAGCTCAGAACCTGGAACCAGTTCCAGATCCTGTGCCTCCCTCCCCCACTCACACTCTGCCTCTCTCTCTCTCTCTCTCTCTCTCTCTCTCTCTCTCTCTCTCAAAAGTAAATAAACATTAAAAAAAAGTGTGGTATACACACACACACACACAGACATATACACATAATTGAATACCATTCAGCCATCAAAAAGAATGAAATCTTGCCATTTGCAATGATGTGGATGGAACTAGAATGTACTACGCTAAGTGAAATAAATCAGTCAGAGAAAGACTAATAGCATACAATTTCATTCATATGTGGAATTTAAGAAACCAAACAAATGAACATATGGGAAGGGGCGGGGAAAGGAGACAGGGAAACAAACCACAAGAGACTCTTAACAATAGAGAACAAACTGAGGGTTGATGGAGGGAGGTGGGTGGGGGATGGGCTAGATGGGTGATGAGGATGAAGGAGGTCACTTGTGATGGGCACTGGGTGTTGTATGTAAGTGATGAATCACTGAATTCTACTCCTGAAGTCAATATTGCACTGTATGTTAACTAATTAAAATCTAAGCGAAAAACAAACAACAACAAAAACAGGCAAAAGTAACACCAGAAGTGAATCTATAGTGTAATTTGGAAAGTATGGTCTCCATAATTAAACTATTCTATGAAAGAGACAAAAACTAAAGCATTCTGAGAATTATAATTTTTTCAGAAAATTAGAAGACAAGCTAGTATGGATAGAAGAAATAGACCAACATGAGAAACTGGAACTTTTATTGGGAGTGTCATACATTAACCAAAGCTGATCTGTGGTTTGGCCACATATCTGTGGTTTGGGAATAGGACTCAGATCTCTTAACTCACTGTGTCCTTTGACAGATATCAACTATTGTGTCTCCTGAAAGTTACCAGCTCTTGTGAAACCTTGCTTTGCTTGAGGATATGTAATGATTAAAACCACAATCTGTACTTTTTGACCACTGTCACCCATTCTCCTACCACAAACTTCTGAATAACTGGGTTAGGACTTCTTTCAGCAACTGATAGAAATACACAAAAACTGAGTAATATCTGAACACAATCAATCACCTTTATATAACTGACATATAGAGAATACTATATCTAACAATAGCAGAATGCACATTCTTTCCCAGCATACATGGTATATTTCTGAGATAGATGTTTATGTGGGTCATTAACAGTTAAAAGTCATTAAAATCATACAGAGGGTATTCTCTGACAACCACAAAATTAAGTCAAAAATAAGCAATAACAACATATTTAGAAAAACTGCATATACCTGGGAAATAAGTAACACAATTTTAAACAATTCATGGTTCAAAGACAAAGTCACAAGGGAAATGAGAAAACACTGAATTAAGTGGCAACTAAAATACAGCATATCAAATGTGTGGGTTGCAGCTACAGCAATGCTTAGACACTTAAATTGTAAATGCTTATATTAGAAAAGAAATACCTAAAATCATTAACCGAAGTTTCTACCTTAAGAAACTAGACAAATAAGAGAGACAGTAATCTTAAAATAAGTAGAAGGAAAGAAATAATAAAGATAAGGCAGAAATCAATCAAATAGAATCAGACAATAAAGAATATTAACAAAGGCAAAGCTGAATCTTTGAAAAATCACAAATTTGCCAAAACTCTAACAACATTGCTCAGGGAAAATAAGAGAACACATATCATCAATATTGGGAAGGAAAAAAAAGGGCTATCACAGCAGGTTCTATAGTTATTAAAATGATAATAATAGAACACTGTGAGCAACTTCATGCCAAAAAAAATGGACAAATTAGATGAAGCAGATAGATTGAACAGTAGAAGTGGCCACAATTTTGCCCATGAACATACTAAAAATCTGAATAGCCCTCTATCTATTAACAAAAGTGAATTTGCCATGAAACACTTTCCCAAAAAAGCAATTGCCAGGAACAGATAGTTTTACTAGTAAGTTTTATCAAACATTCAAGGAAGAAATAACACCAAGCCTCCATAAACATTTCCAGAAAATAGAGATCACTGCCCAACAATTTTTAGGAGGCTAGTATAATAACAAACTTGACCAAAAGGTTTTTTAAAGAAGGAAAATTACAGATATCTCTCATGAAATAGTTACAAAAATCCTAAACAAAATAGCATATCAAGTCCAGAAATATATGAAAAGAGTCATACATTATGACTAAGTTGCTGTTTACTCTAAAAATGCAAGGTTTATTTAGCGCTTGAACTCAATCAATGTAGTTCACCATATAAAATGGAAACAGAAAGAAAAAAATATCTTCAGAAATAGCATTGTATAAAACCAAGATTCTCAACAAATTAAAAATAGTAGGGGCGCCTGGGTGGCACAGTCGGTTAAGCGTCCGACTTCAGCCAGGTCACGATCTCCCGGTCCGTGAGTTCGAGCCCCGCATCAGGCTCTGGGCTGATGGCTCGGAGCCTGGAGCCTGTTTCTGATTCTGTGTCTCCCTCTCTCTCTGCCCCTCCCCCGTTCATGCTCTGTCTCTCTCTGTCCCAAAAATAAATTAAAAAAAAATGTTGAATAAAAAAACAATAGTAAGGAATTTCTCCAGCTGATTAATGGGCATTTATGAAAAACCATTATATGCAGCATTATGCTGCAATGGTAAAAGATTGAATTGCTTTTCCTGAGATCAAGGACAAGGCAAGGATTCCCACTTTCATCACTCTTATTCAACATTTATACTGAATTAAAAAGAAAAAGAAATACAAGACATAAAGATCAGAAAAGGAAGAAGTAAAATTGTTCCTATTTCAGACATTTAACTGCTTTCATAAAAAATCTCAATGAGTCTATAGGACTATTAGAAATAATAAATAAAATCAGTAAGTTGCAGAATGCAAATTTAATATAAAATTATTTATATTCTTATATAAATACAAAGCTATAAAATATTGGAAAATAAACATTTTTATAATTCCATTTACAGTAATGCTAAAAGTTACAAATACTTGGGAACAAATCTAACAAAAGATATTCATGACTTCTGCACTGCAAATTACAAAACATTGCTGAGAGAAATCAAAGAAGATCTAAGTAATTGAAAGATATACCATGTTCATGGATTGGAACTGGCAATTCTTCCCAAGTTGATCTATAGATTCCACGCAGTCTCTAATAAATTGCCAGCAGGTTCTCTCTCTCTCTCTCTCTCTCTCTCTCTCTCTCTCTCTCTCTTTATAAAAATTGGAAAGCTAGGGGCACCTGGGTGGCTCAGTCACTTGAGCGTCTGACTTCAGCTCAGGTCATGATCTCACAGCTTGTGAGTTTGAGCCCTGCATCAGGCTTGGTGCTGACATTTCAGAGCCTGGAGCCTGCTTCAGATTCTGTGTCTCCCTATCTCTCTCTGCCTCTCCCCTGCTCACTCTGTCTCTCTCTCAAAAATAAATGAAAACATTTTTAAAAAATTGAAAAAAAAATGGCAAGCTAATTTTTAAAATTTATAAAAAATGCAAAGGGCTTAGTAAATCCAAAATATAAGAAACAAAATCTGGAGGATTTACTCTACCTGATTTGCTATAAAGCTACAGTTGAAATTGGTAAAAATAAAGACATATACGTCAAAGAAATAGAACAGACAGTCTAGAAACAGACCCATACGTATATAGTCAATGAAGTTTTGATGAAGATGCCAAGGCAAGTCGATGGGGAAAGGGTAATCTTTTCAACAAAAGATTGAATCAACTTACTATCTGTGTGGGCAAAAATGAACATCAACTTGTAACTCATATTACACACAAAAATAAATAAAAGTTGATCGTAGCATTAATGTAAAACCTAACAGAGCACCTGGTGGCTCAGTTGGTTAAGCATCCTACTTCGGCTCAGGTCATGATCTTGTGGTTCAAGAGTTCGAGCCCCACGTTGGGCTCTGTGCTGACAGCTTGGAGCCTAGAGCCTGGTTCAGATCCTGTATCTCTCTCTCTCTCTCTCTCTCTCTGCCCCTCCCTGCTCATGCTCTGTATCTCTCTCTCTCAAAAACAAATAAGCATTTAAAAATTTAAAAGCATAAATGTAAAACAAAAAAATTAAAACTTTTATGAAAACAAAAAGAACATAGGTGATCTCAGAGGTGGGTAAAGATTTATTAGATAACATACAAAAAACCAATACATGAAAGAAAGAAATGACTAGATTTCATCAAAATTAAGTACCTTTGCTCTTCAAAGGATATCTTTAAGAAAATGAAAAGCTTGTCACATACATATAAAATATTTAAAACACATATATCAGACAAAGCATTCTTTCTCTAATATGTAAAGAACACTTACAAAATCAATAAGATAATTAACTCAATAAAGATGGGCAAAATATTTGAGAAGACACTTTATAAAAGAAGATACAAAAGTACACAAAGAAGTACATAAAAAGATTCTCAACTTCATTCGTCATCAAGGAAATGCCCAAAGAGATCTCACTACATATCCACCAGACTGGTTGTAATTAAAAGGAATAACCATATCAAATGGTTAGTGAGCATGTACAGCAACTGGCCCTTTTATCTACTGATAATGGGAAGGTAAAATGGTACAACTAGACTGGAAATCTACTTGGGAATTTCTTAAAAAGATCAACAGATACCATTTTCCATAAGACCCTGCCTTTATACTCCTAGATATTTCCTCAAAAGAAATGAAAACATGTGTCCAAACAAAAACTTGTACACAGATACTCATAGCCACATTAATGTAAAAGCTGGAAACAGTCCAAATAACAACCAACAGGTGAACAGATGAACAAATTGTGGTATATCTATACAGTAACACACTATTCAGAAATGGAAGGACTGATGCATGCAACAACAAGGCTGCACATGAAAATCATATATTTAATGAAAGAGGGCACAGAAGAAAATGAAAATAAAAAGTGTACGTGTTTTGTGATCACATTCATGGAGAACTGTAGAATATACAAGCTAATCAACAGTGACAGAAAGCTAGTAAGTGGTTGCCTGGAGACAGATGCACAGTGAGGGATGGTTGCCAACGGGGACAGAGGAAAGTTTTGGAGGTGACTGAGCATTTATTATCATGATTGTGGTGATGGTTTGTGGGTGTATACATATGTCAGCATTTATCAAAATGTGCACTTTAACTTAGTGTGAATGACTGCGTATCATTTTTACTTCAGTTAAGTTGTAAAAATCATAATGTGAATATACAAGTAAGTCTAGAGACTAACATCAGAGCAATAGGTTTAAGTGTTGATATTTTGCCATATTTCTTCTAGAGTTTTATACACATAAAACTTTATATAGAGTTTAAATCGCCTTTGAGCTCATTCCCAATTTACCTTTTCAACTAAGTTTTTTTTTAATATTTTACTGCATACATATGTATAAATAATGCATGTGGTTTCCATGCTTAACAGTTATATGAAAGTATCATATTATATATATGCATCTTCATTTACACTTATTCCATTGTCAGAAGTTGCAAAGCTGCTAAATGTAGGCAAGGATGTGGAGATAGGGGAAAGAACACCTGTGTGCTGCTTTGGGGAGGGTAGACTACTACTCAGGCCAATTAAGTATTCATATGATCTTAAGGCAATCAGTTCTGCTCCAGGTAGACAGCCCTAAGAAATCATCAAATTCATGAAGAGATATATATGAGAAAAGATATATATGTGAGAAAAGATATATATGAGAAAATCATACATATATATATATATACATATATATGTATATACATATATATGTGTGTATATACATATATACATATATCTACATATACATATATATGTATATACATATATATGTGTGTATATACATATATACATATATACATATATCTACATATACATATATATATATATATATATATATATATATATATATATAATTGTAGCATTATCTGTGGCAGCAAGGCACTGGAAGGAATCTGGGAGTTCAACACTGGAAGAGAGGCTAGGTAAAAAAAATGGTGGAAATATGCTTGGAAGTACTCAATAGCAGTCAGTAGCAACACATGAGAGATACTTTCAGTAAATCAGATCTTGTAGTGGACACATTCAGTTTTCCCTCCCAGTCTCTGCTCTCTGCTGTGAGAAGCTGACTCATATCGACAACATCAATGAACTCCAATACTTTCTGGTTTCCAGTATTATTGGGCAAATGGGGGACTTTAGAACAAGAATGGAAGGAGAATATTTTTTTATTTCTCCCCCCCCTCCACCCATAAGAAAGCAAGAAAGCAAGAAAGCAAGAAAGATGGAAAAGAGAGAGGAGAGAGAGAAGGTGGTATTTGTTCCCCTGGCTCCTCTCTTCCAGGTCTCAAAGCAGGCTGCTCCTCTTCTCAAGGCATCTGTTTCTACATGACCTCCATGTTCAAGTATACTTTTTCCCTTCTATCAATCACCCTTTGGGGCTAAGAGTGTTAAAAGCCCAGCTGCCACTAGCCCTATGTCACTGCATTGTCACTTAGTTTGCCATCTCCCCACACCTTTGTAATCTCTGCAGATAAGTACTCCTTGGATTAACCTGAATTTGAGCAGAGTGGAATTTGGCAATAACTAATGAAGTTGAAGACGGGCATTTTCTGATGCAGAGACTCCACTTCTGGTTACACACCTGGAAACCTGGCAAACATATGTGTACGAGGAGAGATATACAAATATATGTATGTGTATATAGTATATATATGTTTATATTATGAAAATATCCTAAATGCAGTAGCTATTTTGGCCAATTTGTTTTTCCAAAGGATTTAAAGCCATTGGAAAAGATACTATGAATTAAATAACCCCAGACCATTGACCCAGAACATTTCATTTGTTTTCGGTAATAGAGGTAGAAAATCCATAGTCTTCTAAAGTTTGAGTAAAATCTATTTTTGGAACAGAACAAAATTTCATGCCCTTGTACTTCAGAACACTTTAGGTACAACTGTACTTCTACCTGAGTGATACAATTCTTCCATCTATAAACAGTGGAGCACACTTTATTGTGCTTGATCACATTGTAATGCAGCTGTGCTTCATGCAAAGCAGAAATAAATGAATTGAAAATGAAGCTGCTTGCTTAAAATAACTGAGTTCTTGATTTTAATTGTCAAAGCTAATGAAAATAAAGTGATATCAGTGTAGACATCATGACTTAGAACATACATCAATTATCCTACTCAAAAAAATTGTCCAGTGTTTTCCTAATCTTCTTAGTGAAACCTAATTTGGTCAATCACCCTTGCATGCAAAGTCTCCCTTCATGAGCATGGGATAAAGTGAGCTATCCATAATCCTCAGAGTTACTAGAGCCAGCTAGTGCTGGCTGCCTATGGTAGGCCAGAAGGTGAGAACATTTCTTTAACTTCTGGTTTGATCCATTTTTCCTCCTTCCCAGGTGGGCTCTAAGAACTCAGCTGCAGAGACAATTATGAGCAATGAACTGCCAATTCTTCCATCGTGGTCCTCCAGTGCTTTGGAGACCCAGTTGTCTCCGTTTACCAGGTTCCCAGGTAATCGGACACATGGGAATGGAGAAAAGGAATCCAGTTTCACTACATCCTGAATAAATTTCTGCTATTCTGAGCTAGATACATTTTTCAATATATTTTGTTCTATTTTTGGAAACAAACTGCTAATATCTACACGCACAAAACAAAGGTTGGATATAATAGTTTTGGGTGTATTTCTTCCAATTTGAGTGAAAATATTCATAAGTATTCATCAAGTGTCTATGTTCGATTACCCAAAAGGATAAACATTAAAATTTAAAAAGCAGTGTGCTCAACTGAGCAATATCTAAAACCTGTTTGGTTCAGCTTACATTCTTGTAAAGAAAATAATCATTAGTACGAAAATCAGCTAAAGTAAGAAAATATTTCCCTGTACCATCTTCTAGAGTATAAAAACAAACTGCAAAATCCCAACACAGTTGGGACTGTGAGGACTTCAGAATCCAAGGTCCTTCAGTAGAGTATTAGCTCCCTATTTTACAGCCTGTGTGCCCTCAGACAAGTAGTTAACTACTCTGAACCTTAGTCTACTCACCCAAAAAATAGGAATAATTGTTCTTATTGCAGAGTTGGTGAATATTAAGGGAGAAATCACTTGGTAAAATGGAAACTATTATCATTCTCTCTCTACATGTGACAACACAGGGGCATACGAGGTGAGGCACTTTGCCCACAGCTATGTACCAGGTAAGTGAAGAAACAGGGCTTTGAGCTCTGGCCTTCCAGTTTTGGGGCTTGAACTCATAACATGGTGCTTAGTGACTCTCAAACGTTTCTTCACTAGCTAGTTTTAGAAAGAAAATATAAAATTGGGGGCACCCTGGGTGGCTCAGTCGGTCGGGCGACCAACTTCGGCTCAGCCAGTTTGTGAGTTTGAGCCCCCCGTGGGCTCTGTGCTGACAGCTCAGAGCCTGGAGCCTGCTTCGGATTCTGTGTCTTCTCTCTCTCTGCCCCTCCCCTGCTCACACTCTGTGTCTCTCTGTCTCTCAATAATAAATGAATGTTAAAAAAATTTTTTTAATACAAAATTGTTTTGTGTCAAACTCATGTGAATTCATTCATTCATTCACTCATTGACTGACCATTCATTCAATGCCTACTATGTGCCAAGCACTATGAAAAATACTGAGGGAGAATTTGTGGAGGAAAATTAAGATAATCTATGGTCTCTACTCTTAATAAATTCATTGTTTAGTGGGGAAATAGATCCATAAATTAACTATTATAATGAAGCATGATAATTGCTAATGAGACTTGTAGGCACAAAGTACTGGGGACATGTACAAGAGAAATACCTAAATCTGTCAAGGAAGCTATAGGGAGTGGGGTCAAGGAAGGAAATGTGGAGAGGGCAATGCTGAAAGGTGATTTTAAATGATGAATACAGATGACAATGTGGAAGAGCTTCCAGGTAGAAGACACAACTTGGGAAACATCTTCGTTATGAGAAAGAGTAAAATGTGTGAGGTGGAAAGTAGTGCACTGAAGGAGTGTGATCATTTGGAAGAATTATGAAGAGTTCTGTGCAGTTGAGTCGAGAGCGATGGAGATGAGACTAGCAAAGCAGGAAAAAGAAGTTAGGTCCAAAGAAATCTTGTGTGCTAAGGAGTTTGCACTAACTCTTGGCACTCTTGATAGGGGAGTGTCTTTTCAAATTTTACTCTAGAGAGAGAACTCTGGAAGTCTTGGATACAGTCACCCTCTCCTGGAAAGGGAGAGATGTGGGAGAACAGTTCAGTGATTTGTTGTGTGCATCTACTGGTTTTGCCCCTTCCACTTCCATCCCCCAATCTTTTAGTAATCATTCCCCCTTCCTGTGTGGAATCCATCTCGTGGGTTTTTTTTTAAAGGATTTTGCTTTTATTTTTTAAATATTTTTTATGTTTATTTTTGAGAGAGACGGACAGACAGAGCAGAGAAGGAGACATAAAAGCAGGCTCCAGGCTCCGAGCCAACAGCACAGAGCTTGACGTGGGCTCAAACCCACGAACTATGAGATCATGACCTGAGCTGAAGTGAAACACGTAACCGACTGAGCCATCTGGGAGCCCCATATGGTTTAACATGGATTGACCCCCACCCACTGCCACAGCCGAGGGCTCAGCATACAATTCAGACTAATTAAAGTACTACATTCCCTTGTCCATAGTGACTGGATCCCGGGTGTTCACGTCACCCAGGGCTGGCTAATCAAAACTTATTCCAGTTCATTTCTTCCAGTTACTGGGAAAGACAGTCTGCTGGGATTGATTAGCCTAGAGAATGTGGGTCTTCAGCTGCAGGGTCATATCATCTGCCATGTGTTGGATAGACTGTCGACAGTGCCATGATGAAATACTTTCAAGCCTCTGGAGCTGGCAGAAGGCAGTATGCCATTGGCTTTCTGTATATATGCCAACAAATTCCCTGTTCTGTGCTTAGGCTAAGTTTCTTTAAGATGTAATCTAAAGAGTTCTAAATACAGTAGAGTAATAGTTCAAAATTATAGAAAAGTATGCTTTGGAATCATAGACGTCCACTACTTAGAAGATATGTATGTGAATTTGAACCACTTGACTTTGAATTTCAGAATTACACATAAATGTAGTATTATTTCTGTACAAAGAGTTATAATTTGTTTAATAGAAACAGCCTGAAAAATTGATTTTACCTAGGTATACTCTTAAAGGCTTAATTCCAGCATTCCAGTATTCCAGTATTCCAGTATTCCAGGTATACTCTTAAAGGCTTAAAATCTTGAAACAGTGACATCTGGAAGTAACATACCCAAATTACAATTACAGTTTCAATTAATTGGAGAAACAAATTGGTTCCAATTTGCAGGAAATGCCACTGGGAGTTTTTCTGTTGTGATGTCATATGAACTCTTAATTTTTCAAGGCATATGAGGTCTCATTTACTGAAATCAGAGGGAAAATAAACTGCAGATGGTAGTTCTGTAATAAGTCTAGTTCTTAAGATTTAGCTACATAAATTCTGAAAGATAGAGGGGAGTCTCAGCTTACTATTCTACCAAGAGAATAGAAACACACTGAAAATATCAGACTTTTTTTTTTGAAATGTGTTTCACACCCTCAATAGTATCTATGAGTTTGATTCAACTGTAAATGCAATTTTCAAAATCATATGGAAAGCATATTTCAAAAGCATATGAAATAATGTAGCTTCCTCACCCCTGTCCTGCAACAAAATAATGACAAAAAGAAGCCATACATGGGTGTGTTCGTGGGTCTTTATGTTATTTGAGATTGTAGATTAAAATAAATTAAATCACTTTTTTCTACCATGTTACACTTGGTGAAACCCCACCAGACAAATCTTGCCTGTTGAGTCCTAGTATCTCATGGGATAAATCTGTAGGAAAAATTTTTCTTCTCTTTTTCCTTCTTCTTAACCACAACCATTTTCAAATTATCCCAGGAGTTGATGTTCAGAGGAAGAAAAAATTTTAGACATGTCAAGTTGGAAGAAAGAAAATTATTTAATTTCAAATCCACTTTACAAATGACTTCATATATTCACTTACTAAATACATAAAAATAGACATATATTGATAATATACCTTAATAATGCCATTAATT
Source organism: Prionailurus bengalensis (assembly GCF_016509475.1). Lineage (NCBI taxonomy): Eukaryota > Metazoa > Chordata > Mammalia > Carnivora > Felidae > Prionailurus > Prionailurus bengalensis. The sequence goes on along the minus strand of NC_057349.1, from coordinate 146,360,123 downwards.
ATAAACTATTTCGAAACTATAGGATAGAGAGCAACCATATTTAAAAGCTGCAAGATTTAAAGGGCAAAATTTTCATAAAAATGCATATTTTTCCAGGATAAAATGTCTTGAATTTTAAAAAATCTGATATATGCAAATAGTTCAAATAAAAAACTCATGGCATATGAACAAAGTGCTTTTCAATAATGAGATTTAGTTTCATTTGGGGAGGTTTTTTATTTAAGGCTTCTGCTTAAGAGGTATTTCATAGAGTATTAACTTTCAATACCCTAAAAACCTTAGCTTCTTACATTAGTGACACTTCCACTGTTCAGTACAGTTTGCATTTTCCTACATTTATATCTTTCCCTAAAAGTCATTCATTTTCATGTGCTGTTAATGCACTAGTTTCCAGAACTGTGTCTGCATTGCCCATAACATGAACATTTCTGTGATATGCTAGGTATATGATCATTATTTGCAGTGAAATTTGCTTTGAGGTACAGAGATTCAGATAAAAACTGGTAATAGGTGTTGAGGCTACTTTTTGACAATGTATCGATTCCCTATAGAAATCCCACAGTCTGGGGGATTAAGACCTTCAATACTCTGAATTCCTTTAGAGATGTCTCTTGTATTAATGTGTAGGTAAAAACCATGAGAGAAAGATCTAGCATCACCTGCTCGTAATGAGGGTCAAGAGGAACATTTATGAATGCTTGCTATATATTCTACCATGGTTACTAATGTTAAGTTTTCTCTTAATATGAAACTACATTTCCTAAGTGTATTTAGCATTATTCTTTCAAATATGATCCAGCATTTAAAGTTATTTTAGAAGCTATATTCTCTACTAATTATTTAACTTATACTAAAAAAAAAAATGTCCACCCTGTGTCCAAGTTATTTCTAGTACTCTAAATATGCTCATCAAAGTGACACAGATTCTCTTCCAGAAGAAAGAGAAATTGACTTAAAGAGCAGAGAGATGAGCTTTGGATTAGGCCAACATCATCCCCATTCTGAGGTATTTTCTTTGGATCAAGGTAGAGTGATAAAAAATAACTCTATTTTAATTACTTTTTTTGGGAGGGGGACACTATTAACATCCAAGATCAACATTTAGTGAATCTCCATGAAGAAGATGATAGTAAAAAATTCTAAAACCTTGTTGCACCTGGGAATCAGTCTTTTCTTTTCTCTTCTTTGTTGGAAAAACCATACAAAACAGGAATAGCAAAGATGGCGTCTTGCCACATGTCCTTCCTCTAGCCCTCATTGTTAGGGAGACCATAGGTTCCAGTTTGCTAAGGAAAGTCCTGGCTCATGTCTGCTGTCCCTGAATAATTAATAATCAATCTCCATTTCACTGTCCTTTGAGAGTGGTTTGGATATTAAATATATGCCCTAGTTGTAGTAGACACTGCAAACCAATGTGGCTTCAGATGGAGCGCTTCAGGCAGCTACCGCTAATCAATCATTGCTCAACACTAATTGAAAGTGAAATTAGGTGAATGGGCATTCAAAATAAAACAGAGTGCACTATGACGGAAATATTTGTCACATTGAAGTGTTCTCTTCCAGTCTCCCTTTCCACTAAACTGTAGTAGAAAGTGCAAAGTACTAGATATCAGGATGTTTTGTTTTTGGTCTTGATCTTTTGGCTTCTATTTCCATATTCTTGAAATTAAAGTGTTGAATTAGATGAGCTGTCGGATTCTTTCCAGCTCCTGTTCTGTGACGCGGACCTGGGTGTCTGAGTGGTTAGTAAAGTGAAGGCTTTTTGTTTTTGTCTTTGTTTTTGTCTTATAATTGGTAAATGTCTTGTAGTGGCAGTGATGTAGTGCTATCATGATGATGATGATGATGATGATGATGATGATGATGATAAGTGTGTGTGGAATATTCTTCAGAAAGAATTCTTCCTATCTTTCAGCCCCTACCCACCCCACGCATAGAGGTCACGGGAGATAGTAGAGACACCCCTCCTGAGCCCCAAACGTTGATAGGCTTATTAAACATCTCCTCTAAAACTTAACACATCCCAAAAAGAATGACCACGTTGCTTCCTTAAAATACTTCCTCCTCCCAGCTCTCCTGTCTCAGATAATGGCATCACCATTTACTTTGTTCCTCAAATACTGTCCAAGACTTACAAGGGCACCAAGATAGTTTGGCTGATGTTTAAATCTCTCCTCTTATGGAGTCTCCCTGACTCTCTTTCCCTCTGTTTGTCTCAGCCATTTGTCCTTTCAGTTCCTTATATGATTCTTGCTCATACTTTTCATTCCTATTCTTCCCTCTGACTGGAGCCCCCTTTCTCTTCTGTAGGTAACTCATCTTTGTCTTCCAGGCCTCACCATACATGTGCTTCCTCACAGAAGCTTAATTCCTCACACAAGATGGTTGGCTCCTCTTGCAGCATCCCCGGTGTATCATCTACTCACCCCTGCATCAACCTTACTTCACATTCCATCAGCTGTTCACTGTGGGCTGAATCTACTAAACAGGCCAGACATTGTGTTTCTCTAGCTCACTGCTTATTTCAGTGCCCAGCATTTCTATAAGGGCAGACATAGGCACTAGAACATTTGCGAATAAATGAGTCCATGGATTTCTGAACATCATTTAACACTTAACTTTATCATGATAGTGATCATTTTTAAAGGCTTTTTCAAAGGTCCTCCTCATTCGTCAAGGGTCTTAGTTGCTCAACCAAAAGAGGGAATCCTGAGCTGGACTCATGGGGCTCAGATACCCTTGCCAGAACAGCCTCACTAGCCCTCAGCTCCTGTCTCCCTCCTTGCACTGCCCCACATTCCTACTCTCCCAGGACCTGCTGCTTATCTAGCAAGTTGTCTCAACCGGTGAGGACTATTGGCCCCCACTCCTCACTCAACCCAAAGTCAAGGCACGGTCTTAAAGCTATGATTTGAGAAAGAGAATGTTGGCCTGGAATGGGGGGAAGCATCCCTGGCTGTCATGGTGAATTTTATGTGCCAATTTAGCTGGGCTCCAGTGCCCAGTTGTTTGGTCAAACACTAGTTAAGATGTTGCCATGAAGGTATTATGCAGATGTGAGCAAAATGTAAAATCTGTTAACTTTAAGTAAAACAGATTGCTGCTCCCCTAATCAGTTGAAGGCATTAAAAAGGAAAAGAGATTTCCCAGAGAATAAGGAATTCTGCTTCAAGGTTATGACATAGAAACCTTGTGTGAGTTTCCAGCCTGACACCTGCCCTAAATTTCAGACTCAAGACTGTCACATCTACTCTTTCCTGAATGTCCAGGCTGCTGGCCTGTCCTACAGATTTCAGACTTAGCGATCTCCACAATTGTGTAAGTCAATTCCTTAAAATGAGCCTATTTCTGTATATCCTATGGACTCCATTTCTCTGGAGGATCCTGACTGTTGCACTGACCTACATAGACACAGGTAGAATGAAACCTCTTGTGCACAAGTCTACCACAATCACAGGAAGGAAAGCAGGCAGACAAAACTGTAAGAGACGTTTCTATATTCCCTAGTATTGAAAACGTAGATATTTTCATTAGGTTATCAAGCTATCATTCTTTTTCCTCCTAGAGAAAAACACATCCTCTAGTATTCCCAGCCTCCATTCAACCTCTTGCCTGAAAGTGACCATTCTCACTCACAGAGCCAGGTGGGGGATATCTGATCATAACACTATTCCTACCTACTACATGACCATAAACCATAGCGTTTGGGGAAAATTCACATTAATCTGATACCAGTTTTATCAAGATCTGGCCAAATGTCAGCTTTTCTTTAATGAAAACTAGAAATAAGAAGAGATTTCAGCTTTTGGATGTTTAAGTAACCAGAAAGAGTTCAATGTAAGAGCTTTACTCTGATCGCTGGGAAGAATGAACACTAAGGTATATTATTATAGCAGAAATGGAGGAGTTGTGAAAATGATCAAATGATAAATATATTATCTTCTTTCTTGGATTATGGTTGTTAAAATGTCTTTGGAATTGAAGAACAAAGCCTCAAGGGCAACATTTCTAACAGGGTCAAACTGATAAAAGGAATGCTTTATTTTCCTTCTGAGAGATTCAGAAGAAAATAATTTGGCCAAATATGAAACTATAGGATTATTCTTGTCTAAAAAATTGATCTGAAAAGTCAAGCGAAACCAAACTATACTGTACCTTTATTGTTAAGAATGACACCATCTCTACATAAAAATCTCATGTCAATGAGAAAATTGACTTAAGTATTCTGTATACATCTCCTTGTTTTGCTCTTCTTTTGATGTATTGTCAGAATAGCAAGCCATGAGTGTTTTAATAAGACAGGATAATGGTCTATCAGTTCATTGGGCATAACTACAAAATGATAAATTAGAAGTAGACAAGAAAGAGCATTTCATTTCTTAAAAATAAAAAAGAATATAATTTGGAGTATGTTATATGCTGAGTATATGCTTAGAATTTCTACAATTACTCATAGAAAATAAACTACATTATTTCAAGGATATTTAAAGGTATACAATCCGCTATATATTTTGCACAAAACATTAACAGGTTCACAAACCACTCAAATTACTCTTTGGAAATCCAAACTGACTGTTTCATACTAACAGCTATTTTTGCTGTAATCACATATAGATCCTTATGACACATTGATCGCACATATGCAAAGGGAACACATAATAGATTTTTTAAATGCAATGAAAAAATCTCGAAAATGGTAGCATCAATGTATATTACAATTGCGAAGACCTGAATATTTAAGGGTGCACTGTGTAAAGCCATATAGCAATGGTTTTCTTTTCAAAACAAACAAAACCTGTTTAAAAAAAAAGCAGTTTGGGTATTTTGATATGCATGTGCCCTTCGACACACACATGTCATATGATAGTAATGAAATATGTCTATGTAGGTTTCTTTAACACTTCCAATAGAACCAATGTACCCAATAAGTGTTTGTCACCAAGTGATCACGTTGGAAGGAACTCTAAGTATTTTAGTGATCTTGTCCTTGTGCAAAATATTTTTTGGGTGTGCTCTTCTAGAATTATTTTCAGAGTGTTCAACATGTTCTTTCAAATATCCTCAGTGGAGGCACACTTCACCCGTCAGGAATGGATTTGACGCAAAAGCCATATGACTTGAAATCTAATGAATAGAATGTGTGACAAGTATGAGTAACCTAATTTGTTGTAAGAATTGTAGTGAAACCACAAAGCAATGAAACTGATTAAAATCCGGGAGCAGACACTCTAAAGACTTATTGAGTGAGTGAAGGCAGCTTCACAGGATCACGATATGTTGTTGCTGTTTTTCTTTCTTACCATGTCATTCTTAAAACATTTTTTAATGTTTATTTATTTATGTTGAGAGAGAAAGAGAGGAAGAGTATGAATGGGGGAAGGGCAGAGAGAGAGAGAGAGAGGAAATGAGAGAATATCCCAAGCAATTTCCATGCTCAACATGGAGCCTGACACAAGTCTCGATCTCAGGACTCTAAGATCATGACCTGCGCCAAAATCAAGAGTTAGATGCTTAACTGACTGAGCCACTCAGGTGCCTCTCTTTCTTTCCATCTCAATTTAATTAAAAAACATAGGTGAAAACTTAGCTTTTGGTGAAGAGTATTGGATTCAACTAAAGAATCTGGTCCATGTTTTCATCAACCTACCTTCCATCTATTTGTTATCCTGAACAATAGTCACCTTAGAGAAAAATCACTGCCCTCAAATTCTTAAAGACAATAAAGATTGAAACTTTAAAAACCATTTATTACAAGAAGCTATAAATCTCCTTTACAACATCTCTGCCCCAAACCACCTTGTCTATTTGTGAACAGCTATAGTGACAAGGAACTCATCACCTCCCAAATAAGACCCAAACTTTGGACAGATGATATTGCTAGAAAATTCTCCCTTAAATTGTACCAGTATATACCCCCTTCAGCTTCTGCCTCTTACTCTGTTTTACCTCCTGGAGGAGATGTAGCATAAATTAAATCCCTCTTCTTCATGACAGTCCTTTAAATATTAGAAGATAGATGTCATATCTCTCCTGGTCTTTTCTATGCCAGCTTAAGTTGTGTGTATTATATATCCATGTTTTGTATATTCATTAGTGCATTCATTCATTTGATTAAATACTAATGATCTTATAATACACATCAAGCCCACATTCTAATCATGACAGATACTGAAGCAAATTAGATAGATACAGTGCATATCTCAAGAATTCTGGTTGGGGAGATAGAGAATGAGCATACAGTACAATTTCAGCTCATGGTAAGTCTTTCGAACAAAATAAACAAGGTAATAAATAGAGATTAACCAATGCAAATAAAGTGTTTGGGGATGCGTACTCAGAAGAAATGACATTTGAGCTAAACCTGACAGATGAGAAGAGGCCAGCATGCAAAAGGCAGCAAAGGAAACATGAAATCCCTGAGGTGGCAAAGAACTTGGCATGTTTAAGGGACAGCAAGGAGGGCAATTTGTTTGGAGCCTGGGGAGTAAAAATTATGGCAATAGGGGTGCCTGGGTGGATCAGTCGGGTAAGCCTCCAACTTTGGCTGAGGTCATGGCCTTGTGGTTCATGGGTTCGAGCCGCGCATGGGGCTCTGTGCTGACAGCTCAGAGCCTGGAGCCTGCTTCAGATTCTGTGTCACCCTCTCTCTCTCTGACCCTCCTCAGCTCAAGCTCTGGCTCTCCGTCTCTCAAAAATAAGCATTTAAAAAACTTTATGAAAGATGGCAACAGAAGGTAAGTTTAGAGTGGTAGCTAGGGGATGAAATCATGTAGGACTCTGTGGGATAGAAGATGCTGAATCTTTTTCTAAATCCAATAGGAAACTACTGAAGGATTTTAGTCAGGAAATTACATAATCTGATATGTAAATATAAAAGATAACTCTGGCTGCTGGAGAATGGGTTACAGGGGCAGATACAGGGGATCCAGTGAGAAGTCTACTGCAAGACAACATGGTTGCTTAGACATGGGAGGTGGCCCCGGAGATGGAGAGAAGTGGTTTTGTATGGGATATATTTTGGAGAAAGAGCTATTAAGACTTGCTTATAGTTTGATGTGAGGATTTAAGGGAAAGAAGAATTAATGATGACTTACAATTACATATTTGAGCAACAAGTTAGATGTTGGTCCCAGTTATTGTGATGGAATATGAGCATTTGGGAGGAAGAGACAGGAGAAGCAGGGAAACTGAATTATGTTTTGGATATCTTAACTTTGAAGTATCAGACAAGTCAAGTGGAGATATCAAGCAGGTGTTTAGAGATACGCATCTGAAGGTCAAGAAGAGAGGTGGGACTAGAGATGTCAATATGGGAGTTAATGTTTATAGGGATGGTATTTAAAGCCATGATATTGGCCATTGTTACTTGAGGGAAGAAAATAGATGGGGACTAGGGGCTGAGAAAGGGTGCTTAAGGTACCCCCATCATCTAGGGTTGAGCACAGGAGGAGGAGGAGGAAGAGAAGCCAGTCCAGGGGTAAAGTGGAGGAAATGCAGGAGAGAGAGATATCAGAGATGTTAAGAGGAGAATCTTAAGAGAAACTGGTCAATTGTTTCAAACATTCTAACTACATGTGGTAATATTGTTAGTTTAAGACTATTTTAAGTATTGATATAGCCATACATTTTCCTTTTAAAGTTCACCAAAGACAGAAGCTGTGTCTTCCATATTATCCTTTCTCCTAGCATGGAATGACTTAGAAGTCATTCTGGTTGGGAAAGTAAGGGTGAGGTGAGGGAGGGAAGTTTGAGACAAGAAGAGAAAGCATAAAATAGGTGTTTCAGAGGGTAGAGATATTAGCTTCTGAAATATTCTGAGTAGATGTGAGCTTGCACACTTGTGAGATTCTTCTTGCCATCTTCCTGGATAACAGACGGTCAGTTCTCTAGAGCCTCTTAACATCTCAACACACTGAACTGATTCTCTCGCCCCGGTCCTCCTCCACAAAACTCCCCTTCTGCTCTGGGAGTTGTCTGGGAGTAGGCCTGACTCTTCCTGCTCTCATCTTCTGTATCCACCTGAGTAAGTGCACAGGCTACCAAGTCAAGAACCCTAGCCTAAACCTGTCCTAGCTCTGAGACCATGAACAAGGCATTTAACTTCTCCTTGCCTCAGTCTCCTTCTCTGTAAAACAAGAATGGACATACCCAAATGCCTCAAGCAATGATAGGCTTCTGTTGTCATTATCATCCTTCACTGTTTCCCAGACAACAAGCTTTTACATATTTAACATCTTCATATCCCGCATATCCAGCACGGTTTCTTTCCATACCTAGTGTGATCACTTTATCTCACATTTTATCTGCATCTAGGGAGCCATAGTCCTGGCTGGAAGATGGCCTTCCCTGCACAGAGGACAGTACAAGTGAAGGCTGAGGCAGACGAATGATGGAAGGACAGTTTCCTGTTCAGGGTTTCGCAAATGTTCACGTGAGCACAAGTCACTGGCGGAGCCATTAACATACAGATTTTGGTTCAGAAGGTCTGGAGGGGCCTGAGGTTCTAAATGTCTTTTTTATTATTGATAGTTTAAAAAATTTCTTTCGTCTTTATAACTCATTATGGGTTACATGCGCATTTTTGGAATTCTCAAATTTGGGAAATCCAAAACTTCTCTCACATGAAAGCTGTATGACACCAGGTTTTCTTCATGTTCTCTTGTATAGGAACTAATCTTGCCCACTCTGAATTGATGACATTCATTAACCAGCTTGTCGTCAGGCTCCTGTGACAGTAGCTCACTGGCTGTCTACGACGTGTGAGGTGATTCATCAGACATTCCTAAGCTTGTTTCTCCTAACTTGTTTTCCATGTGAGTCTACTGCCAACACCACAGGACATGCTCCTACAGAGACACAATTGCCAGACCCTCGTGGAGCGGCTCCTGATAAGGCGGCAGAGTGAGTGGGAAGGTGAACCCTAAAACGTATCGCACTAAACTCACACTCACTGTATCTCATCAATATTCCCTTAGCCAGACCCCCAAACTGCCAAGTGCCTCTCTAATACCACTACAGAGCATGGGAAATACAACGGGGGGGGGGGGGGAAGTCGGAGAAGAAAGAGACAGCAGCAATAACTGCCTGTAGTTAAAATATCTCACTTCCACAGATTTTATAAAAACACGTGGCCATGTGAACACCCTGCCTGGGGCACCCCAGGGCTGAGGAAGGCACTCATGCAAATGAGTGGTCCTCTGGACTTCATGGCAAACCTATCTCTGCAGAGACACGATCAAAGCTACTGGGATCAATCAGGGGCTGTGTTACCACTTTGTAATGCGCTCTGGATAATCTCTCCCTGTTAATCATCTCGTAAGAAAAGGAAAAGTCCTGGCTAAAACATTCAACTGTCCTCACTGTAAAATATTACCCAGAAACAATGTTTGCCTTGGGCAAAGGCAGCAGCAAATTCACTGAGGAGGCCACCAAAACACATCCTTGCAGCACCCGTACGTGTGTTAGTGCTTGTTGTGTCCTGTAAATTATAATCAGTTCTGGTCAACACTGTTGGCTGCATGGTATGAAGTCCATATGTCTCTGCAGATTTTTCTAAGGTTTCAGAGAGAGGTAAGATGGTTATTCATATAGAAAACACACTGCAGATTTTGTCTGCAGATTATACAGGTCTGAAGCCATTATACTTGGAAAGATTAAGCAAACCAATCCAAATACTGACATGCTTAGCATGCGGCATTATTCTCAAGATTAGGCTGGATGAAGGAGCGTGCTTTCATAAGAAAGCTTTAAAATATATAAAGAAGTAAGTGATAATTTCATGTGATGCTGAGTCAAGATTAAGAGATGTGAAGAGCATGTAGTTAATGTTCCTTAGAACTCCATGGCCATGGACTTTGGGTGAGAGAGCAAAGTCAGAGCTACGGTGGATAGCTGCAGTATTTTCCTTTCATTGTCAGGAATTACCACCTGAAATAGAGTATATGTTCACTTAAATTATGTTTTATAATCACCTAGAAGATACAGTTTGTTTTGTTGGATGGTATATATTAATTTTAATTTTCAAATGTCTTTCAAAAAAGATATTTTTTGATGTCTTTTTGTCAGTGTTATCATCTTTGGTGTACTTAGTGGACACTTTTATTATGTTTAGTAAGTGCTTTTAATAATAATAATAATAATAATAATAATAATAATAATAAATGCCAACAAGAATCACAATTTCTACCAAATTGTTAAATTTCTGATTCTGTTTCAATGGAAATGGTCTCTCTAAAAATATACTCTTTGCAAACCTGGCACAATTTCTTCCACAAAGCTTGTTTCAAACAGCAATGAATAGAGCAAATTCAACAAAAGGAGCCATTTACCTATAAAACACTTACATGAAGACTTTACTCTGAAAAATCATGCAAAACCATGCAATCTGTGTCGTCTAAAGAATATCTAACAGCCCTACAGATACTGGTCTAATTTTCAGAGGTGGGAAGATAGCCAGCTGGGCCCAGTATTCACCCAAATGGATCTCTTCCTCAAAACCTCATTAACCCTTCCACACCTTAGAGATTGCAATTTCTTTTCTGAATTTTTGTGTTACTAACTTTTGGTCCCATATCATTTTATAATGAAATAACAATACAAAAGAGTATTATTTTAGCCATGTAGTCAACTTGTCTTACTTTTCCAACCAGATTATAATTTCCTTGAGAACAAGACATATGCTTCGTATTCACCAACATTTTCTACCTGCCTAACCTAGAATTGAGTTTTATAATCATGAAATAATTGTTGGATTAAAGTCTATAATTTGGCCTTCTACCCAAATGCTGTTCCAGATCACGGCTCTGGGCTTGAAGGGGATGTCACAGGAATCCCCTTATATTTGTGAATAATCCTTATCAGGGTAGGATACTCATCGCTCAGGTCCCAAACTGCTCCAGTACAAGGCCAACCCACAACACCTAAGCAAATTCAGAATGAAAACTACAATCATGCACCCAGCTTTGGTCCACCTGCCATGTTATGCTTTTGCTGCTGCCAATAACTGTGACTTCGACTTGTCCCAAATGTTAATGATTGCATTAGTGATTGTGCAGACTCTGTGTTGGCCTGTTAGGAGTCAGTCTAAGGCACTCATATCACCCATAACAACTCTGGCCAGTAAGTTAAAGATGAGCTGAATGGCTCCTAGGAAAATGCCATTGGTCACTCTGGCTTAAGTCAGGGACACATTCCATACCCACTTTCCTGATTGGATGACTCCCGACATATGGATAAACATTCCATGGGGTGAGGGTAACCAAAGGCACCTCATTTTAGGAAGTCCCCTTAAGTCTGAGAGCTACATGTCCTAATGGTGGTGTTTTCCTAAACTCTTAACAAACGCACATAAGGTGTAAGGAGGAAGGAAAGGAAGTTAATTCCTGGCTCTTCCACAAAAATACAAATCTGGGGGCTTGCTAATATGCCCCCCAACAGCGGCTGGCATCCCTCAAGTCGAGACCTACTTGACTTGAGAGATGTCCTTTAACAGTGCAATGTGATTTTCTAACCAGCTGGTAAAATTTCAGCCTTGGTTGTGGAAGGGTTGCCTGAGAACCATCAATCTACCTGCTCTGTTTGTCCACCCTACCAGCCACTCTGGGGCCATCCCCTGCTGTTTCCAACAGATTTCTCCATAAATTAAGGGAGTAGCAATCCAATCCTGGTTATATCTGTCTGGCAACAAATGGGAGACCCAATAATTGGTTATATTTAAAGTGCTGGTAACAGTTTGAGTGAGCTGCACCAAGTTGTTTTCCTTTATAAGGAGGATACCAGGGATAATTCTAAAGGACAAAGGTCATTACTGTCCCTCCCTTTCTCCATACCACCTTAGGTCTGAGGTGTTCCCTACACAGGTGCTAAAGTTGTTGTTCTCACGCCCCATTTCAGTGGTGTAACTTCACTTTATTTCCAATATCCCCTCTACCCCCAAAGTTGTCATGTGATAGGTCAGGTCAAATGCAAGAGGTACAAGGGCATTTTTATAGAAGTTATAGAGATCTATTGTTGTTACCACAATGGCCTGTGTGGAACCACTGCATGGAGAATCAGTGAGCAGGGCCTTTAGCCAGTGGTCATCGTCCTAATGACCCAGGTCCATGGAAACTCCGCAAGATTATCTGAAGACTGAATCAGAATTAGATTGAACACAATAGCCCTAAAAATTACACTGACCAGGTGGGCCTGGGGGGAGGGTGCTGTTAGGGTAAGGAAAGAAGCATCATGTCCAGGAATGACCAGGATTGGTTATCAAAGATTCAAAATAGGTTTATATGATTCCTCAGCCCTACATTTGGATCATTACCCAGAAAGTTGACAAGAGAAGATGATCCTTTTCTGGGCATAACTGCATTCAGTGACCAAAATGTCTTACTAAGGTGTGTGGACCAGGAAGAGATAGAATCAGAATTTTTTTTATTTTGAGTTAATTTTTGAAGAGGTTGTTCCAATGCTTAACAATGCCTGTTGCTTGTGGATTGTAGATAGCATGGAAGGTCCATCAGTCCATTCTTGAGTGGTTTTGTGATAAAAGGTATACATTTGTCAGATTGCAAACATGGCCCAAAAGTATGAACAAATTTGTTTCAAGGGCTCAATGGTGTGACTGAAGTGAGTAGTTCAAACTAAAACAGCAACACGTAACCTGAGAAAGTGAGGGTAGTGATGAGGTGCCACCCACCAATGGCCCCAAGAGGAGACCAAAGGTCGAATATGGTCAGTCCTCCAGGAGCAAGTATGGGGCAATGCCCCGTGCAAAAAATACCCCTGGCATACAAATGGGTCACAAGTCTACAGATGGTGGTAGCTTTATGTCAGAAACAATGTTTTCACGTCTTCACTTTGTGCCCAGGAGACAACTGTAGACATGTTGCCATGTCCAGTATGGACATGGGTTTGGGCCAACATGGTGACTACCTGGGCAGTCAGTACAGGCCCCATCAGTAGCTTGATTCCAGTCAGTATTAAAGAACAGATCCGTACTACAGGCATCTGTGTGAGTAACCCAGATGATTTGATCAGCGGTGTGATTCGTTATCATGGTCTGCAACCCCCCAAATGGGTGTGTTTTATCTGCCAGTTGTGGGTTTTCAAGTGGCAGACCAAAGAGCAAGGCTATCCAAAGAATCAGGAAAAATAGAAGAAGACTTATTAAGAGGAGTACTGGCTAGAGCTGAGAATGGCCTGAGTGCTGTCCACCACGCAAAGAAACCACATCCATTTTCAGTTCTGCTGAGCTGGAGGTGGAACTGAACAGCTACAGAAGCTGAGTGGGTATTGGGTCTGAGCTTAGCCCAGTCATCAGTGCTCCAAGCCCAGGCATGTAGTAAATTGGGACCCCCAATGGGCCACCAGCTTTGCTTCAGGTGGCAGAGTGGGAGAGAGATCTCTCAATGGGTGGCTGTGAATTTTTCATGTCAAACTGCAATGCTACTGTGGTCAGGCTGGATGTGTTCCTAAAAATGCTATTTCCGTTTGGTAAGTGAGGCTTCTTGGGCCCTTCCTACCTCTTAGTCACTGTGTCTAAGTTGATTTATGCCAAAATGTCAGTATTAGGCCAGATAATCACAAGTTATCCTTGGATCAGGCACTCAGTTTTTACAAGAGCGCAGTTGTAAACTCACAGTTGCTTTGCAAAAAAAGGCATCTCTGGAAGCTGAACTGAAGAGGTCCAAGACCGAAACTCTAACGGGTGCTTCCAGAAAGAGGCTGCCTCCCTTCCCAGGCTGTAGTCACCAAAAGCATCAGTCACAAAGGCTTGTAGAACAAGGGGTCACAGAGGTTGTGGGGCCTTCAGGGTTGAGTGTGCACAGTTGCTTGCTGGAGGGCTTCCAACATAGCCTATCAGTTTGGGTCCCTCTCCAGAAAGCTGACTTGTGGGCTTGTGTTACGAAGACCAAGGAGAGTGCCCAAGTGGGGCACACACCTTCCCTAATACTGAAGGAGTAAACTGGGCACTGGGCCTCCTCTTTGGTGGCGGGGACAAAGAGGTGGAAGGCTTCCCTTGTCTGAGTGATCTTGAAGAGATAAAGTAAAGGTATGAGTAGAAGCAAAGCCCTTGTCAGGGGTTGGATCCGAAGAAGGATGAGCCCTGGGGCAGTACCTGGGAGAGAAAATGAGCATCAGGGAAACAGTTTTTATCGTGGTGAATGTAAATACTAGAGGATTTAAATGCTGGTGGTAAAAAGCTAGGAAAATAAAACAAAAAATGAATACACACACACACGCACACAGACAGTTTTAAGATTCTGGAGAGAAGAAGCAGGAAATCAATTAAGAACACAGCCGGTCAGGATTTCAGAATAGAACTGAGACAGGATAATTTCTTTACTACACATTGTCCTGTTAGATTATATATATACGTGCATATATATATATATATATATATATATATATATATATGTGTGTGTGTGTGTGTGTATACACATATATATATATATACACATGCATATATATACACACACACATATATATATGCACACACACACACACATACACACACACACACATATATATATAATATTATATTACATTACATTATATATGAATGAAATGGGACCAATAGAAAGATGGTAAGGACCCAAAGGAATGAATGATTAATTATTTAAGTTTTAAAACTAGACTGTATTTTGTGCTTGATAACAAACTACAAGTTATGGCAATAGTCCCTCGAAATAATGTATTTCAATCTCCTAATTTAACTGGCCTCAGCTCTAATGACTCATCGTTTCTTCCTAAAATATCTGCCAATTTTCAAGAAGTATTTAGACCTTCCTAATCAGCTTAAAATACTTCATTTCAGGTCATAAAATTCCGTGTCACCTTTACCTTGTCTTCTGACACATTCTGCTTTTTTGCAGCCTGCACTAACCTTGAGTAGATTATGTTAAAATGTGCAGTAACTGAACCCTTCTAGAGCTTTGTGTTGTACCTCAAAATAAGGTAGCTTCCCATAGTCTGATTTAATGAGCATAAAGTATGTGAATACATATTCAAGGGTCTTAAAAGCAACTGAAAAAAGAAAATAACCACCTTATAAAGAAAGCTCAGTTAATATATTTGTTAGATGCTGGTGTAAGCAGAAGTTACATATAAGTTACATATAAAAGAAGTTACATAAAAACACTTCTATAAAATGCTGAAGATTGTTATTCATATTCAAAATACAAGTTTACAAGGAGCATACCATGCCAGGCTGGATAATCACAGAAGACAGAATGTATCAGTTTGCTCTGACTTTAAAAAATCACTAGAGAGCATTGCTCTGACAAGGCTGATTTAGACAGTAAACAATGATCTACTTACATTATTGTAGAAAGGATATCCATGAGATCTAGGTTAACAAGCTATAAAGTACATTTTTATTGCTTAAAGCAGCAACTCAGAATTGTTTGAAGTAAAAGACTTCTATTTTTAAACTACTGCAACATTTAAAGCTGGATTTTCAATTTGTCAACCTATCTAAAAAACTGAATATAATAGCCTGATTAGTGGCAAGCAGAATTCAAGGAAAGATTTTTTTTTAATGGATCAATGGTGTAGAAAATTTGGTATTATCTAACCAGACTTAGAATAGAGTGTATATTATAGAACGATACAGAGTTTTTTCTTCCTTGCTATAACTACCTTGACAAATAATAGTTAAAAATGTACACCAAAAGCCTGAGGGTCATAATGGCTTATCAAGTGAGATGACTTCTTCTTCATTTAATCCAGTTTGACACTCTCATAGTGTCATTATTATGTTGCTATTATAATGCTTATGTTTATGACAATTTTATATTTAACTATCACAGGAGGATTGGGTCTAAAAAGGCCGAAATTAGCCTAGTAAGAAAGGTTCTAATCTGATAACCATGTCAAAGGAATTATATCATGGAAGGATATGATTTTGAAATACATAACTATGTCCTCTTTCCTTGCTAATTTTTATAAATTCTGACCCTCTTTCATATTGGGTCAGCAGCTAGATCTTGTCACCTTCGGGAAGGATTGTTAGAGCAGAAAATTAGAGAAAAGATCTTCGAAATTAGAGAAAAGATTTTCGTCTCTTAAGTTCCTGGGCGTTGGTTTTTCCGAAGCTGAAGGATATTGATGGGAACCCAGAGCTCCATGTGGAAATGTCTGCCTACAGACACGCTCTAGCCCCTCTAGCCCACAAGGGCAGAGGGTATTCTCCAGGCTGAGGCAGGGAAGAGTCATGGTGAGCCTACAGAAGGAGACTCTGCTCTGACCCCCTTTTCTCTCTGCATTTCCCAAAGGCCGAGGTCTTGGAGTGGAGATGATGACATAAGCCTAAGAGCAGAAGTGATCTGTTGCCTCTCTCTTAGAAAAGGTCTGGGAAGGGAGGCAAAATCCCAGGTTCCTCTGCAGGCCAGCAGGACGTGCTAGTGGTCAGAGCAGAAGTAGCTATGTTTCACTCAGACCCAGAAGCAGCTGGTTGATTTCAAGATGACAGAAGGCTGCAGACAGAGTTTCCTGAAGCTGCAGCAAGATATGTTGTGACTGTGGTTGGCACAGGACACAAGAAGGGTCCATGGGCCCAAGTGGAGTTTTGTGGGGATGTGAGGGATGTCAGAGCCAAATGGTTATCTCCATGATCACACTCACAGACAGCTCACGAAAGATCGGTCCCTCACCCCATACTCAGTGATGGTTAAACCTGACCCTGGGGAATGTGTTGAAGAATGATGGTGGGACTGGGGTGCCTGGGGTGACTCAGTCAGTTAAGCGTCTGACTTTGGCTCAGGTCGTGATCTCTCGGTTTGTGAGTTCAAGCCCCACATTGGAGTCTGTGCTGACAGCTCAGAGCCTGGAGCCTGCTTCGGATTCTGTGTCTCCCTCTCTTGCTGCCCCTTCCCAACTCACAGTCTGTCTCGCTGTCTCTCAAAATAAATCAGTATTTTTCAAAAATTAAAAAAAAAAAAAAGAATGACATTGGGGCTGAGACCAGAACTTTCTGAGATTATCTCAAGATTCAACTTCAATTTGGTGGTAAAAATAGCCACATTTCTTAACATTTTTTTATTATGTCCTGACAGAAGTCTCAGAAACAACTTTGGTTCTCTCTCTCTGAATATTTGTAGGAAGTTTGGCGGTGAAGACTGATTCCCTGGAAACACCTTGACAACCGCAGAACTGCCTGCCATGCAGTGCTATCCCAAAACCACCGGTGGTCACACGCCCCAGGGGGGCCATGTGTAGAAAAGCATCTGCCATTAGTTTTCTCACTGAGATTCCAGAGAACACATGAGAAGGACACACAACCATTTTTCACTCAAACCATCTTTCACTTAATTGACAGAGACCATCCACGAAGAACTTGCTTCAGTCTGACGGCCGATAAGAAACACTCCTGCAACACGGAAGGAACAATTCAAGTATAACTGAGGTTACACAATTATTTTGTAGATGACATTTCTTCCTTTCTCCTTAGAAATTACTAAAGTTACAAAAAAAGCTCAATACTATCTACAATTTATAGTATAGAATTAGCATAGTATAGCACAGAACTTATCCCTGCATGCTTATCTCTCTCAAGGAAAAGGCAAAGGGAGTGGACACTCTCCCCCAGATTCGTGTAACAAAAATAAAACATGAAAATAAGTTTCCAAGAGACAAGACTTAATTGGCGATCCCTTGAAGACTGTAAAATAATTACTTAAATAAAATAAGCTGAAGAGTTATGGGATCTATCTGCTGCCTCCAGCTCTTGCATTCCCACTGCCACAAAAATGGCGGTCACGCTTCAAGGAATGAAGACTCAGACCTCTGAACTTGCTAGGAGACCCTGTGCCTGATGTTCATGAGAAGTCATCTGCAGCACCATCAGGCTCATGGGCTACATAAGAATAAAACAGGTTTTTGGAAAAGAACAACCCAGAATAAACGAGGCCAGCACAGTGAGCCAGGAGGAAAGAGGCAGATAATGAGGTGGCAGAGGAGGGGGAACCAGGGCTTAACCGGACAAGGATTGGCTGGGGAGGCCCAAAGAGAATTGGGAGATGGAGTTAACAAGACCAACAAGGGGAAAAAAAAGCTTCCAGAAAGAGGGGTGGGTCAAACATGAAACACTACAGATGACGGGAGAAAAATATTCCTTGTTCACAGTTTGTGATGCCAGTAGTGTTTACCACAATGCTGTGTGTAGAATAACCTCTACCAGGACTTGAAGATGAAAATTTAACTCAAAAAATGATGATATTACAGCGATGGAGGCATCTTGAATGGTTATGATGATATGCCTGGCATTCAGCCTCCATTCCGCCTCTGAACTCCATAAACGTTTATTGGGACTGAAGACTAGGTCACCTCTGTCACAGGAATTGTGGATTACACGGTACGGTTTCAATACATTTGCATAGGCTGGGTTCACACTATGCTATGTGTCAGCCTGGGTCTTCCTGAATATTTGCTGCTGAGACAAGTTAGTCATTTGTGGGTCTGATGAAATATGCACCACTGCATGTGGTCCTACACACACCCTCACATACACGTATGTATGGGAGGGAAAGTGACTTCCATGGGCACTGCTGTTTCGTATTTTAGACACAGCACAAATGCTATTTTATTCCTAATTAAGTACAAATTTATACCATGTACCACTGTTACTATGACTTACGAAGTAATTGGAAGTTGGCTTACTTGTTTTTTTTTTAACTGTTAGGAAATAATTTCAAATCTACAAAGCGTTTACAAATTTACAAAATTTACAAAATGTTACATAAACACAAGTAGTGGAAATAACACCGGTGGAAATTTTATCCAGATCCACCTCCTGTTAACATTTTATCCTGTTTGCTTTATAATTTGCCCTCTAACCACCTATCATTTATCTCTGCATGTACATGCATGTGTATATATATGTATACTTTTTGCCTGAATGGCTCAGTCAGTTAAACATCCAACTCTTGATTTCGGCTCAGCTCATGATCTCGCGGTTTGCAGGATTGAACCCCATGTTGGGCACCATGCTGGCAGTGTGGAGCCTGCTTGTGATTCTCTCTCTCTCTCTCTCTCTCTCTCTCTCTCTCTCTCTCTCTCTCCCCCTCCCCCACTTGTGCGCGCGCGCGCTCTCTCTCTCTCTCCTTCAAAATAAATCAATAAACATTAAAAAAAACTAAAAGATCATTTGATGCATTCTGAACCATTTGATGTTTACCCTTGCTGAATAAAGATCAAATGTACTGAATTTGCCCCAAGACTGCAAAATATTAAGAAACTGATAAAATCAGAGACATAATTTAAAAGAAATTATTAAATATAAAATCAACCTCTAAACTGCTTAACATTATGAAACAATGGAAATAAGCAGAGAACCAAAATCGTCTAGGACATGGGAAAACATGTGTAATGTGCCAGATAGTTTATAAGTATCAGAAAACTTGTCTTTATAATTATGAGAAATAACACTGAAGAAAAAAATCTAACCACTTAAATAACGGCCAGCAAAAGAGACAATAGACCCCAGCGGTTTATGCCATGAAAGAAATGAAATAAAACGTGTTTTTTGGGCATTTCCTACTTGCCAATTTCTGTAATATCAGCAAATACATCTAATATAACATCAGCAAATTATGTGAAAGCTGGCTTTAAGAAATCTGATGAATTTCTGATGAAATCTGATGAATCTAAAAAAATCTGGTAGTGACATAATGAAACATGGGACTTAAGCGACTGTTCTAACTATTTAAAAATTAGTCGCGTTCAGTAAATAGTAACTGAGCTACTGTCAAGACATTCCAAGGGCTGGGGTGTATCTAACGCTGCACGAAAGGAAGACGGCCCTGCTCAGACAGTTTATTTCAAGCCTGGCCTTGGCCAATGTTCATAAAAATGCTTGGGACTCATTCAGTTGATCGGGGTTTAGGAAAGAAGGATTCAGGGTGGTGAGGGCTGACACGGGGATGGGCAAGTGACATGGGAATGGTTCACCCATAGGTCAGGAAAGGCTTCCCAGACAAAAGTGGTGTGAGTTTGAAATCTGAGGAAGGCACAGAGACCTGGATGTCCAAGAAAAACATGTTCCCCCGGGGGTGGTGTTCCCAGGGATGGGTCTCATCAGAACTGAGCAGATCTGTTCCTCAGGAGTCATGCCCAATAGGAGGGCTTTACATGAGACAGAAGGTCTACTGTCCATTGTGTGTGGACAGCATGCTTTGGATTCCCTTTCTTCAGCCCAAATGATGACTGATAGGTGCACACCTTTGCAAATCTCTTGAACATTATTACTGGAAATACCCACTTTCTTAATACCTTATTCACATGCAGTTGTTGGAGCACTGATACTCATCTGTCCTCCTAATTTAAATTTCCCATTGGATTAGGGCCATTAATACCATCTTTTTTCATAAGCACTTACCTTTTGTGTGTGGGTATATGTGTGGCTTAGAAACGAGAGCTAGACATCATTTGTAGCCCCAAAGGAAACCAGGTTCATTAATGAGCAGCAATCATTGTAAATGTGTTCATTTTGAAGCCAGCCATCAGGCAGACCTTGAAGTAAGGCCCTAAGCCAAAAATCCAGGCTTTAAGTTTTAATATACTCTGAATAGGCACAATCCACAGAATAAAGTACATGCACTAAAGCTGACCAAGACTGTGATCCATATACTGGCTTTTTAAATCCTAGGTTATACCTAGGTACCCTTATCAGCATCACCATTAGACGCTACCACGACCAGGAAAATGATATCCATATCTAAATGACATCTAGAGTATTTGTCTTTCTGTGGACATGATGTACTATATCATGTACACATCTACTTCCTCTAACACAATACTGCTGACGTGGGCTGGGAGTGCGTTCCTGAGGCATGCTTTGCTGGACATCTCTGATCTGGCTGCCGTGGATGTAGTCTAACTTACATGAAGCCCTATTAATAGTAAAGTGACTTGTAGTTTTAGGGGACCTAGGAAGAAGAATTCAAATAAGAGCAATTTGTTTTTTACCACATAGTTTTGTAATATATATGAAGCATAACAGTTTATAGAAATTTTAGCTAAGTTTTATACTAAAAGGAATATAAATTTTCTTTTTCTTTTAGTTATTTTTTTAAGTAGGCTTCATGCCCAGCATGGAGCCCAACACGGGGCTCAAAATCATGACTGTGAGATCAAGATCTGAGTCGAGATCAGGAGTTGGGTGCTTAACTGACAGAGCCACCCAGGCATCCCTAGAAATTTTCATTTTGTCTTTTTACAAATATTCTTGTTGTAATAGTCATGGCTGACCTTACTCCACATATTCTAGAGTCACTTGAAAAAAAAAAAAACAACATTTCACCATTTCTTTTTCACAAACACGCAGAACTTTGGGCTGCATGCCACTGTCTACCACAGATATTCCCAACTACAAGGCACTCATTCTTTCCTAGATTATATGAGAGACTTTCTTCTTTTCCCTTCTTGGCTTCTTCTACAAGAGACAGAAATACACACTGGTATTTCATTATATGTAACAAAGGTCCTGAGTAAATCTATCAAAAACCCAAGTCACCTAAGGGATAATTCTTTCCAGTAGTAGATTCCAGTAAGGGGTCACATCACCCACAAATTTCTGAGCAAGTTACTCAGCCTTTTATGTGGCTGTGTTAAATAAGTTTTGCTGAATTGAATTAAAAATCTAACAGTTCCCAGCATAACTACTTTTTATTCAGGGACATGAAGACAGGCTGCAATCAGAGGCCAGAGGATCAGACCTTCCGGCTCCCAGCCATGCCTGTCAGCTGAAAATTCATTCCCACACATGGGCATGTCGGAGGCAACCATTTCTCGTAGGAGTACATTTCTGCAACCCTGTTCTCTTCCCTCTGGTCTCTTTCCTGTTTCAGAAGGAAACAGCAGCCCAGTGTGGAGGACATAACGGGTTCCATAATGGCAGAGGCAGTAACAAAGAGCTGACCTTTGTCTTTTCCAATGGGCTGGTTTGACTTTGACACAGAGGGAGGGGGCTACAAAGTACCTAGTACCTACTAAATGCCAGTGCTCTGCTAAGTGCTTTAAAAGATACTTCCATACACATCCCTACAGACACTTTATGACAGAGGCATTTTATAGATACATTCGGAAACTGAGATTCGGAGAATTAACTCATTCACGTTCAGTGCTCTTCCCAGCTCTGTAAGCTGCCGGACCACTGTTCCTCCTCACCTCTTGTAGGTAAGGCGCCTGGAGATAAGATGCAGATAAGTCTCCATCTGTCTCTGTTGACCTCACTCGCTGTCCTATTGCATGGACTTGTCCAGGTCCCGGCACACAGCAGGTCCTCAATAAATATTTGTTGAATGAGTGAAGTCTCCTGTTTACTCTAACCACTGATTAAAACCTTTACTAGATTAGCTTATGTCCTTTATTGAATTAATCTAAAATCTGTACATTGTGGCAGCATCAAACTGATCCAAAGGAAAAGAATAGATCACTTTTGGCACGAGCCGTGCACTACCACCAATGACGTCCTCATACGGAAGCAGGATGCCTAGACAGAGACTGGATACCAGGCCAATCAGGCTAAAAATCACGTCATGCTTACTTTTTAACCAATAGACACGATGAAACTTTGAATAGCTTGAACTTTCTGAGCATGGAGGGGAGGTAAATCATATATACCTTTTGTGGTGTCTTCTCCCTCAGCAAGGCACAATTTTTATGAAATAGAGGACTGCAGACTCTAATGTTAATAATAGACTATGTCTCCTCAGGTACAACTAGCAATGAAGTATTTATTTTATAAAATGTATTTTACATGGAGCTTAATATGTTCTTTTGTGAACTGATGGGTAATCACATCAGGGCTCAATTTATGAGGAATATTGTACAAACTAAGAGGCTGTTTTCCCCTAAGTTTTAAGGTAAGGGAGGTTGTGCTAAAGCAATCTGAAGTTCTTTTGTATGCAATTACATATCACAGGAAATGTAATATTCAGTGGATAAAAATTTAAGCAGCACTAAAATTTTAATATTAAATACAAAGAGCCACTCTATAATAGCAGTAATATTTCTGGAACACAAACTAAGAAAAGCAAAACATCCTTAGTTACACTTGTCGCCATAATCATTCACTTCACTAAGATTTAGAATGATGCAGGGCTTATGTGTGCATATGTGTGCACATATATATATATATATATATATGCACTTAATATATATGTATGCACTTTATATATATATATATATATATATATATATTAAGATTAATGTACGAATCACGGTAAGCTATAAGCTAAAAGCAATATATGGTGCGAAGCTAGAGGATTAAGTTTTAATTTGTCCCACATGTATTAGCTCTATGTCCAAACACAAAGGCCAGAAAACTTCCAAATATCCCTAATAAGATACCTTAATGTATAACATGACTAATTCTGTAGACAGTTACACAGATAGATAGATATAGATATATCTTTCCTTTTAAAAATCACCAAAAATGAATCACTTTATCCAACATTTTAAAAACATCAAACATTCCATAAAAGTAAAATATTTCGCCTTTATTTATTAAAATGTTTTTTTGTTATTATTTTATTCAAGGAAGAACTAATCATTAGGCCAGTTTATTAGTGTAGTTTTATTTAAGGAGAAACATTAAAAATTAAGTTCATAATAATAATTTTCATCTCATTATTATTTACATCCATGATTTTCAAAAACTACTGTTGTTATAATTTAATATCAATTTCGAGGTTATAATTTTAAATATTAATTTTATTATAAAAATATGAACTGTGATATTGTATCCCACCCACACTAATAGGTACAAACATCTAAAGTTACGCTTACAATTCCCAAATATAAAAAAAGTCTCAGAATTTTAAATACTGTGCTTTTGTTCATAATATTTAGAACTCCCAAGTACATTCTAAATTTAGTATTTAAATAGTTAAATGAATCTATCTCTCACCTTAGGTAAAGTTCCCAAAATAATGTTATAAGAAATAATTTAAGGTATTCAATTTAGTTGCCATGGTGACTGTTGCTATATAATAGTTTAGGGATAGGAAATTGTTCATTGGGAACTGTAATTCCATAAAGAAAAAGATTAATCTTAAGCTCTTTAAAGCAAAGCAAAAACAAAAACAAACCTTCTGATATTTTATGGCATATCAATTCTTCTGTGCTAGACAGTGAGGAAGAAAGGGCATTTTGGACCAAAAGACTCTGCATAACATTTTCCTTAAAACATTTTTATAATATATAAACACATCTGTTGTGTATTTAGCCCCGATCAGTCCATGTGTGATTGAGGACTCCTGGACATTAGAATGAATCTGATGTGCACAAGAAAGAGTGGAAGTTCACAAGGTTCTGTTCTGTTGGTTCTGGAGGAGTCTACCTGCTGGCAGCTGTGGTCACCATGTTCTCCTCTGCATTATTAGAGGGCAAGAGAAGAGAATGATTCCCAGGGGAGTTGTCCTTCTCACTATTGGCTTCCCCCTTATCAGAAGAAAATTGGAGTGTGGCTTCAAGTCTCCTGGAATGCACCTACTGTGAGGTTCTTCCTGTAATTGTTTTCATTTGTGATTTACAAAAGGCTGGCCATGAGTATTTAAACTCTACCCACTACCCCATGGCTGTATCCCACATGGTTATAGTGATACTCAGGAGGCACTGTGACTTTACAGCTCTTGCCTAGGAAGGGAGGTGGGCAGTGAAGGATTAAATTGCTAGGAGACCATTTCTAAACTTGGGCTATCTAGGCAAGGAAAAGCATACAGATGTGCCTTCTCATCACTGTAGTTCACTTTAAACAAACATGAGGTACAGTAATTAGAGACAGACCCAGGACCTCAAGCTCCAGGGAAATGGGGAAAAAAAAGAAATATTTCTAAGATCAAATAGTGAGTAAGCATAGGGCAGATCATATTGGAGGAAGAAAGTCTCCCTGGAAATACAATCATTGATAACTATTTAAAAATAAAACTTGGAGCATTAATGAATACGAAGACTGATCATTCTTTGCATTTAGTATTAAGCACTCTGAGTGAAGGACACAAGTATTACAGCAGCACTTTGCAAGGAAGACCCCCCCTTTGAACATAGACCCTATCTTGCATAAAGAAGAAAACAGGTAGCTAATGAAGAACTTGTGTTCCTCCACCCACTTCTGACTAAGGGTTTAAAAATTTTTCAGTGAGAAAAGATGGAGATATACAAACACAGTACTACATAGGAGTTATAGATGAAGAGGTTTTGTGTGTGTGTATGTGTGTGTGTCCACATACATGCCACACTCTATTCTTCCCTCTGTTTCCAAGTGCTTTGGTGCCCTGCTCTCATATATATGTGTGTGTATATATGTATATGTATATATATGTATATGTATGTATATATATACACATACACACATATATGTAAACTTTATTTTTATTTATCTTGATAGAAAGATAGAAAGCAAGTGGGGAGGGGCAGAGAGAGGGAGACAGAATCCCAAGCAGGCTCTGTGCCGTGCTGATGCACACTCGAACTCACAAACCAAGAGATCATGACCTGAGCTGAAGTCAAGAGTCGGACACTTAACTGACTGAGCCACCCAGGTGCCCCCAACTTGTGGGATGATTCTGACTGGGCTTTCTCCACAGTGAGTTAATAAAATCCAATCTCCTTGTTGGGGGTTCATTAGACAGAGATTCACAGGGAGAGAAATAAGAAGTCTTCTGACTTAGGAACCATGCTCCCATATGATTTTTCACAAAAGTCCTGAGCTTGAAGATTACTGGGGCATTTTCCTAGCCTAATTAATTAGCTGACACTTTGTTTACTATTTGTCCATTGTCATCTTATGGACAGAACCTTGGAGTGAAAACTCTAAGGAAGATGGACGGATATAAGATTCACGCCCCCAAATGCTAGCTTAAAACACTAATTGATGTAAGAAATAAGAAATTACATGCCAACACTCACAAAATGGTAGACAAACTGGCAGATAAAGTTGGAAAGGAAAGATTAAAGCAATTTGTCTTATTAATACAACTTTAAGATACCTGAGCATTGGGTTGGGTAGGAAGTAAAGTATTAAAAAAAATCTCTGAATCTCTGAACTATTTGACAACCTGCCCTTCATCTGGGCTTTTTTTTTTTCTCCCTCATGTTTTTGCTTGCTCTGTCTGATTTAAAACACAAAGCAAGTGTAGAATAGTCCATTCCAATATTGAGTTTATGCAAATCCCTAAAGTAATCAATACTGTTAATATGAGGTCTAACATGAAAGTGCATGAACGAAGAGAACCTGAGTCGCAAGAAATCTGAGAGAACAGGCAGTTTAGCCCTTCCATTTGCCATTGAATAGGCAGCAATACCCTGCCTCGCCTACTTTATTCCCCCCCACATCTAGTGTTGGGTCAGCCTATCAAACTGTTTTCAAGGTAGCTTGATAGGGGTGTCTGGGTGGCTCAGTTTGCTGAGCGTACAACTCTCGATTTCGGCTCAGGTCATGATCTCACAGTTCATGGATTCAAGTTCTGTGTTGGGCTCCAGGCTAGATGTGGGGCCTGCTTAAGATTCTCTCCCTCTTTCCCTCTGCCCCACTTGAACTCTCTCTCTCTCAAAAAAAAAAAGTGGTTTGATAATAAGATGAGAATCACTGTAAGTTTTGGTGCCAAATTGGGTTTTAAGCTAGCTAGTATCTAGAAGAATATTTATCATATTTTAGAAGTAGCATTAACTCTTTCCAGGTTCATCAGAATAAAATTAAATGTATTTATGCTTTAGTGCATTTAATGGCATTCAGCATCTATCAGGACCTAACAAGGTTGTCCTAGTTCACATCACTGATGATTTCCTGCCAAAACAATCACCAGTGACATCTACTAATGATCTCTAGTGATCTCTAAATAGCCTTTGTTTTGGAAATTTTGACAATTTAACATTCCTGCTATTGACCAGGTTACATAACTTCTTAGCATTATAGCAAGAACAATTAAACACGTTCTCGCTGACTTATGGAATACTCAGCTAAGACGTGCACGTGTTTATTTGCTGAGTGAATGAAAGTGAGGGTCTAATAAGAAATCTATTAAGATTTTACCACTAAAGTTTAGAAAATAATAATGAGTGGTCCATCTTTAATGAGTGAGTCAAGTATCTACCAGGTACTGGGCACTGTCCTAGGTACTGTGGAACCAGTAGAAACAGACATGTGCCCTCACAGAGCACATGACTCAGCTACTTAAGTGCTCATAGGGCAACTTTAATTTATTCCATCTGTTACCTGAAAAAAAAAAAAAAAGAAACAAACTTCTCTTGGCACTCTACATATTTATTTTTATTATTTCTTTTTTACTTTAAAAATTTTTTTTTGATGTTTTATTTATTCTTGAGAGAGAGAGAGAGACAGAGCATGAGCGAGGGGCAGAGCAAGAGCAGGGCATAGAAAGCAGACTCCAGGCTCTGAGCTGTCAGCACAGAGCCCAACGTGGGGCTCGAACTCACGAGCTGTGAGATCATGACCTGAGCTGAAGTCAGATGCTCAACCAGCTGAGCTGCTCAGGCACCCCTTTATTTCTTGATAACCATATCTCATACATATAAATAATACATTTAGATTGGGGGAATCATATCAGGAAGCAGGTAGGCTTGGCATTAATTTCTAGGATTTGAATCAGAGTCAGGTTTACACTGTACTGTAAATTGCTTTTTTGCACATAAACTAGTTTTTGTACTTTCACTTAATTGACTAATTATCTTCTCAAATATACTAATAAAATTGAGCTTCCGACCTAGTGATATTCAGGCCTTGAGGCCAAAATCTAAATAATAATGAGAGATAATAAGGTACTGCACTACATTTGAACACTTATTCCCTGAATCTCTATAAACTTCTCTTTATGCAAACTGCCCTTGGAAGACACTTAGCTCTTTTTTTTTAACGTTTATTTATTTTTGAGACAGAGAGAGACAGAGCATGAACGGGGGAGGGGCAGAGAGAGAGAGGGAGACACAGAATCGGAAGCAGACTCCAGGCTCTGAGCCGTCAGCCCAGAGCCCGACGCGGGGCTCGAACTCACAGACCGCGAGATCGTGACCTGAGCTGAAGTGGGACGCTTAACCGACTGAGACACCCAGACGCCCCTAACACTTAGCTCTGTATAAAGGTGAGGTACGTTCAGTGGGATTGGTGGTGAGTGCTACCAAAGGAAAATTTGGATCTGTATTTGCAATTTTTCTTCATAAGGTTTTGCCAAAATAATACAACTACAGAAATTATCTACTTTTTTCTTTTTTCTTATGAAGGTTTCTTATACTTTGTACAAGTTCCATTATACTTTTTAAGAGGAGTTTCTAATTTCCTAATGTACATATATATTGGTGGACATGAATATACATACAAAATTTTCTCAATCTAATCATGTTCTGCTTGCTGTTTTTTCCTAATATGTTCCAAAAAATGGCAGACACAAAAATGTTAAATTATAACTCAATCAAATTGTGTATATATTATTTTTTTAAAAGAATGAAGGCCAGTTGGGCAGGAAAGGAGGGTCTGGAAATGGGCAATTACTTCATAGACAGAAGTAGGCAGAGAATGACACATTTAAATATCTTCTTCATTCTTGATTCTCAATTCAACATTATTAATTTTTGTTGGTATGTGTTTGTAATAGTAATAGCATTCTAGTATTCAATTATTATAAATATTATTTACTTAGAATTATAAATCTATATTTACAGAATGAAAATATTTTAATAATACATTTATTAATTGACCAATATTTCCTTGAGATTTTGGTTAACCCCCAAAAACTCATGGATAAAGAGAACAATACGAGTCTCCTTTATTGAACAATTACTAGTGTTCAAGCAGTGTGCTAATTGCTTTGTAAGCATTCCCTGTCTGCAAAAAGAAAATAAGTGAAAATGTTCTGAAGTAATGCAATGGTACATAAGAGTAAATACAGTGACAGTCACCTGGATGTTCACGGTCATAAAATCCAGGAGAGGCTCCCAAGAATATTTCCATTCTATCCCCAGAGGCTTCAAAAAGAGGACATTCATGCTTCCTAGAGGCAGATGAATTTTTTTTTTTAAATTTTTTTTTTCAACTTTTTAAATTTATTTTTGGGACAGAGAGAGACAGAGCATGAACGGGGGAGGGGCAGAGAGAGAGGGAGACACAGAATCGGAAACAGGCTCCAGGCTCCGAGCCATCAGCCCAGAGCCTGACGCGGGGCTCGAACTCACAGACCGCGAGATCGTGACCTGGCTGAAGTCGGACGCTTAACCGACTGCGCCACCCAGGCGCCCCGAGGCAGATGAATTTTTAATGGGTCTTCCAGCTCAATTACTCTATGATTCACCTTATTTTTATAAAACCATATAGACTACAATTCCCTAATATAGTGATCAAGAAAAAATAGAGAATATTAAACAATCACAAAAATGCTCCATATACTCTCAAGAGAATTCATGTTATATTTTCAGGTAAATTTTTAATTACTTGCAAATTAGTTTAGTCTTATGACAGATTATTTTTTTTGCTGAAGATGTAATTTCGTTATGCATGTGGTATTATTGATAATGAATCTGTCAAGAATCGGGGTTCATATTTCCTAGCTTTCCAACTTTGAAATTATATTAAAACTAAATCTGTGACATTTTACAAACTCCTCAGAAAACTTGTAAGGTATTAATCTTACCGGGGTAAATACAAGGGCCTGAATACCCTGCCATGGCTTGATGTAACTATCGCATTTATCTGAGCAAGAGCAGAGCACACATTTATTAGTCTCTGGCCTATCTCTTCCTTGAATACAGGAAGCATTGTCTTTTCTGACAATAGGCTGAATGGGAAAGTAAACATCATGAAAATTAAACCTCATAAAATAAGGATTAGCAAACTTGAAACTAATAATATACCATGAACTCTACATCTTTCTTGCTCTGATTTATTATTCCCAAGTAATAACGCTCAGCCTTTTGCAGACAAGGTATTCCATTGGGATATACTCAGAAAACGTGCTGTAAGACGTTAAGGATAAGTTAGATTGATTGAATCACAGTATCAAAGAATGTTCTGAGCCAGAAGGGATCTTGAAGCCAATCTAGCCCAACCCGTTCATTTTACTGATGACCAAGTGCGTTCACAATTATTTTGGGATTTGTCCTTGCTGCTGTTCAGTGGCAAACTAGGACAAGTCTCGGCCATTCTCTTCTACATTCCAGGAAGATCCATAAGGTATCAGTACCCAGCAGCACTAAAACAATACTGGCAAGAGGGTACTCATCCTTTCTTGCTTCGCTGCATAAGTGGCACCTAAAAATGAAGAATAAGCCAAGATGCCACACCTGGCAATCTGATCTGGGTCCTTGATGCGTATGCTGTGGGTTCTTTCTCAGCAGCTATAGATGTTGATCCAGTGTCAATTAAGTTGTCTAAAAGGAATTTGATTTCAGGTTCTCATGCAAAGTTGGAAGAGCCTGTGTCCTTATTCAGCAGTGAATTCAGAGTGTTGGTTTGGGATTGTGGAAAAATTCCTAATTATCCCCTATCCATAGGGAAAATGGTGTTTCCCTTGCAGATCCTGTGCGCATGTCGTCGGGGAGGGGCTTACATAGTCCTCAAGAGTGAAGGAAGGAGAAAGGGAGAGCCAGAAAGGGAAGATGTGCTGTTAGGAGAGTGGGGGGGGGGAGGGGTGCAAGCTAAGATGGTGCTATTAGAGAAAGTTCTCCTCTCTAAACAGTGAGAGACCGTCTGTATCCTTTATTCCTCTGAGGAGCACAGCATCCAAGGGAGAAAGTCTGGCTCCTTACCTGACCACTGTGCTTCAGCCCCTGGCCCTCTATAGCTCTTACTGAGCACTTACTATATTCCAAGTACTAGTTACTTTCCTCACAAACCCATAATTTATTCTGTTTTAGAAAAAAGAAACTGAGGTCAAAAAAGGTAAATGCCTTGTTTATGGTCACTCTAGCAAGTGGAAAACTGGATCTAAAACCAGACTGTAAGGCTTGCATGCCCGTTGGCCTTCCAGAGCACGAACCGCCTCCTGTCCGGCAGAGGTTCCGGCAGGCCCACCTTTCGGACTGGCCCTCTGAGCACCGCAGTAGAACAACCGATTCACAAAGGCATGTGCAAAGGCATCTGCTAGCTGTTCAAGGGTGTTTGAAAATCCTTTGAAGTAAAGCCTTTCCTGATACGAGAGGGAAAGCTTAAAATAAAAACCGTCTAGAAAAATGAAAAGTCACCTTGAAGGGAAAATGGAAGATAACAACACAAGGTTAAGATTTCTTGTCTCCATTTTATTGATGAGACAAGTAAGACTCAAAAAAGATCTAAAAATTGCCCAAGAGCAAACAGCAAGGTAATGAGCATTGAGGAAAGAATTAAGTCAAGGTCAGCGAGGCTGGAGGGCCAGGTTCTTTTCCTCCATGAGGCTGCCTTCTAGGACCAAAGGTCACAAGAGGCCTCCTTTCCTGCAGGAGGAAATGGGTGTTCTTACTGGTAGAAGTTCCCAGGATACTGGGGGGGTCACAACCTGATTCTCGGGACCCCGTTCATGGAGATATGTGGGTGCAGCAGGGAGGAAGCTTTTTTTATTTTAAAATCTGATTCCAGTTTGGGGCAGTTGTTGTAGGAAGACTATATTTCTCTTCAGCATAGTTCCTCTTTTAGTTAGGAAAATATCTCAGATGCCTTTTGATACAGAAAGATGGGCCTGTGAACTGTCTGAAAGGGAGGAGAGAAACAGAGACTCAAGTCGCTCTGCATAACAGAGAGGAATTCTAAGGTAGGAACCACCGACTCTACAGGATGTAGAGCCAGAAGAGAAGTCTGGTCTTCACCACCATGATGTCTGGACTTCATAGAACTATTTATCCATTCTGTACTGCTAGTCCCAAGCCTTCAGTTAAAAAAACAATCTGCTACCATTGATTTGTTACTAGAGTGTTGAGAGAGAAATGGCAGCAGCGATGGGAGAGATAACCAAGAAATACAAATAGAACAAAAGTAAGCAAGCAAAGGAAATAAAACTCCAAACAAGAAAGCACTGGGCAGACCCTGAGGCTCCTGAGCATGCATGAGATAAATGCTCAAATCACCTTCCTGGGTTCCCAGGTGGGCCAAAGGCCTGGAGAGCACTCAGGTGACACATCCCAGGTGCACTCTGCGTGTCTAACACAGATGCACCTGCAAAGGGACCTTCACAGGCGAAGAAAGACAAGGACAACCAGGAGCTCTCTCCCAGTCTTCCCCAGAAGGTCCTGTTCACCCAGTATATCCCAACTACAGTCACTGTCCAGCATTCAACAAATATTTATCAAATGCCCATCATGGGACGAGTGCTGAGACAAATGACCACAGCAGAAATGCCTCTTCAGCTCAGTCCGGAGAAGAAGCTTAATTTTCCTGATGCACTGACTTACTTCCTTTAATGAAACATGAATGGTGTCAAATTTCCTTTGTTGTTGTTGTTGTTTGTTTGTTTCTGTCCTATTGACAATATCAGTGATACCTTTCCGTTTGGGGCAAATGGCCTTCCTTAACATAATTTTTCTGATACAATTCTCCTTCTCTATCTCTGTCCTTTTTCTATGTAAGCGTATCTTCTAAGTTCCCTCAAATTCTTTTTGGAAGTTGGAAGTTCAGCACATAAATGAAGGTGGTGATGGAGAATCAGTTCTGACATTTTTTTTTTCTATGTGTTTGGCAAGGCTTTCTTAAAGAAAATGGAACGATGATGCATCTGAACCAGCCAGTTCTCAGGTGCAGAGACCTATAAGAAGATACAGCAAAAGTGACAGGTCTATAGGGCAGTAGGTTTCTATGTTACTGAGGATAGTATCTTGCACATACGTTGACGGACTGTATATATTTCTTTATTAAAAATGTTATGATGAAAAGTAACTGGAGCAGAGTGGAGTTAAGACTCTGTAAGGCAAGAGGTTTCTTCAGAAGATTTCTGGAAAAGGTGTGGTGACACCAGGCTGAAGGGAAATTCGCTGGCAAAGACTAGAAGGAGAGGACTCTGCCGCTCTCAGTGAATGTGTAGCTCGCGTTATAACTGCTCTAAATGAGCAGTTCCTCTCACCAAAAGTATTGCCTCTGCTTTTCTGCCACAAGTATTTTTCATCTCTTCCCCATCCATTTGTTAATCCATTTGATTAATTAGAATGCTCAGGTAAAAATGAGTTTGGGTTAATTTAATTTCTTGGTTTTCATTGTGATGGCTAGGAAACCATTTCTGATTCAATCTTTCATCAAACTTGAAAGTATCCTCAACATGTTAGCTCACTTTTCTGACTTAGCAAATAAAAGTGTATCAAACAAAATGTAATGCTTCTTTCATGAATCAGAGAACATTCATCTCTCTGGTTCATTATTTTAAATGAATTATAACTTTATAGTTTTGTAAAATGAAAATTGGGCTAGTAATTCCCCGACCCCAGCATCAACCTTGAAGCCGATTTTTCAAACAAATCCTTGCTATCTTATTTGTTTTCTAGTGATTTTATGCTCTGTCTCTAAAAGTAGAGCAAAAAGGAAAAAATCTAGTTAATTAAAGGTTCAATTTAGCTATGTTCCAGTTAATTTGAGTCTTTCTAAATACTAATTGCATGAGGCAAGTTAAATTTATTCTGGAGAAGATGGGCCTTTTGTGAAATAAATTTAAGGAGTTCTGAGTCTTCAAGAAATGTAAAATAAACTTTTAAATAATTTAAATTATATGTGATGTACTTAAACATTTTCAGGATTATATAACAGGGTTTAGTGGAATTACAAATCTGGATAGCTATATTCTAAGCTTTAAAAAATCTTCTTTAGAAAGTTCAAAATGAATCAGTATAGTTGAAAATTGATATATACTTTAAAAAAAAGGATTGTTTCAATGTGAAACATCCAGATTAGTTTGTAGGAGAAGCTTTAATGTAAAGTTTATTAAAATATCATATCCTTATTATCATATTCTGAAACAGTAGGTAAGAATAAAACTATCATATTCAGCAGAAATATTTCATTTTCACGATATACTTATATACCTTAATAAGCCCTAATTTTGTGAGAGCGAAGGCAGATTGGATAGATACTCCACAAATTTATATATCAAACAGTTTTCCGACTGGGGCAGTTACAAGGTCTTAAATAACCTGCATATATCAATTATTGTTGAAAGCCACAATCCAGAGAAAGAGTTTGGCCATTTTCCTAGATTTCTTGAGGTTTTATACTGTCCTAGAGGGAGCATATGACATGTGTTCATAAATGTTCAGTTAACATTTGGTAATTGGTAAGAGATTCACTCCAAGCTCCGAAAACTCGGGGCTCCCATAGATCATTCCCTTAGCAATCACCATGGAAGTGGTGATTAAATACATTTCTGCCCACTTTTTTGGTTAAAAAATTGATCACGATAAGAAAAAATATATATGAGAGTATGTATGTTATAGATCAGTTGTGGGAATATAATAAAATCATACATGGAATTGCTTACAACAAATATCTAGTATATGTAGCTGGTACTCAAAAAAAGTGTAGGGGTAATTAAGGAATAGAAATCTCCTTTACAGACTTTAACAGATAATGGTTCCCAACCAACTAAAGTACTTCTGAAGTTACCACTTGTAGCGACACTTGTAGAGCCTGAAATTTTACTTCTGTGAAAATTAAACATTCTAAAATATATAAAGACTTTGCTAAATTCATGTATCAGTTCTAGCAGACTTTTGGTGGAGTCTGTCGGGTTTTCCATGTATAATATCATGTCATCTGCAAAAAGCGAAAGCTTGACTTCATCTTTGCCAATTTGGATGCCTTTGATTTCCCTTTGTTGTCTGATTGCTGATGCTAGAACTTCCAACACTATGTTAAACAACAACGGTGAGAGTGGACATCCCTGTCATGTTCCTGATCTCAGGGGGAAAGCTCTCAGTTTTTCCCCACTGAGGATGATATTAGCTGTGGGCTTTTCATAAATGGCTTTTATGATGTTTAAGTATGTTCCTTCTATCCCGACTTTCTCGAGGGTTTTTATTATGGATGCTGAATTTTGTCAAATGCTTTTTCTGCATCAATCGACAGGATCATATGGTTCTTATCTTTTCTTTTATTAATGTGATGTATCACATTGATTGATTTGCGAAAGTTGAGCCAGCCCTGCAGCCCAGGAATGAATCCCACTTGATCACCTGTTGGGATGAGCACTGGGTTTATATGGAAACCAATTTGACAATAAATTTCATATTAAAGAATAAATAAATAAATAAATAAATAAATAAATAAATAAATAAATAAAATATATAAAGAGATAGGAATTGATTTAACTTTAAAACAAGAACTTGCACAAAAGCAAGCATTTCAGAATTTTTTTTTTCTTGAGCCCATTGTCTTGGGAAGACAAATAGGCAAAGAGGTAGAAAGAATGTATGTGTCTCATTTTATGTTTTTGTATCTATCTCTCTATCCTTAAACTCCTAAAGTCAGTAAGATGCTAGGTATTATATATTATCACCTAGAAGAATGTCTAATACATAGTAGGTAACCAACAAACAGATATACAATGAATATTTATGTGTTTATCCTAGCATTTTTTTCCCCAGCTCTACTCTTTTGCTTTAATGAAATGATTTTTTTAAGAACAATATCTTTCATGTCAAACTATGATTTCATTATGGAAACCAAGCAGCAAAATATTGATAACTGGTAGCCAGATGTTTTAAATATAATTTTTTAATTCAAGTAGCATGTGTAAATGACTTAGTAAAATACCAACAGGGAATACAATAAACAGTTTAAAGGAAGGGGAAGACAAAACTAAAAAAGATTCGAAGGTGAAATTTAGAAAGGAGTGCCTAGGTGGCTCAGTCGGTTGGGCATCCGACTCTTGATTTCGGCTCAGGTCATGATCTCACAGTTTGTGGGATCCAGTCTCATCAGGCTGCACACCGACCATGTGGAGCCTGCTTGGGATTCTCTCTCTCTCCCTCTCTCTCCTCTCCCTCTCTCTCTGCCCCTCCCCACGTTGCGCGCTCTCTCTCTCAAAATAAATAAATAAACATTAAAAAATAAAGAAAGAAACATGTTTACACTGGAACATAAGTAGAGGATTTCTGCATCCTCAGGAGAAACCACAAGGAGGAAAAACATCTTGGCTCAGTGGGGAGAACAGATGCATCAAAGGATATAATGAAAGAATCCAAATAGTGGAAGAATTGAGGAGACAAGAGTAACAAAGACCTCAAGATAAGGCATGGCAGAGTAAAAAGACATAAAAGAAAATAAGAGGAAAGGATAGAAGTCTTTGAAATGAAACATTAAGTGAGGACGTATAAAAGCGTGAATAATGTATTCAGATTTGCACACCGATCCTGGCTCTATCCATTCCTCCTCTATCTCTATTTGGACAAGTGGAGTCATCTCTCAGAGCCTGCATTTCCTTATTTATTAAATAATACTATATACTGCATTGCATTCTTCAGGATTTCATAAAGTAACATACATGAAAATAGCTCAGTATGCCACAGGATAGATGCTTTCTAAATGCCAGGTTTTTGCTCACTGCACAAATGTGGTTCCGAGTTAAAATATGGAATAACCCATTTCTCAACAGGTACACAGCCTGTAGCTCAGGCTCGTCTACACGGTATCATCCTCCCTGGTCGTAAAGGAGACAAGTCTAATTTTTAGGGAAGAAAAATAGATGTGCCTGCTCAATATTCTCCAACACCATTTCAACTGGTAATAAGGTATTTTAAAACACATCAGTGACCACCTAGGGCTTGCATTCTCTTCAGAGTTCAATATTGTTGGTTATGTTATACACATAGCCCTTTGCACTAGAAGGGACCGAAAAGTTGTCCAGTCCAGCCCTCTGATTTGACAATTGGGGGAAACTGAGGTTCAGCAAAGTAATACTTATTCAGGCAGTTAACTGATTATTCACTCAACCAATGTCAGTGGGGCACAGGCTGTCAGAGTGTACACGATG
This sequence comes from Prionailurus bengalensis, assembly GCF_016509475.1. Lineage (NCBI taxonomy): Eukaryota > Metazoa > Chordata > Mammalia > Carnivora > Felidae > Prionailurus > Prionailurus bengalensis. Next base: position 146,323,209 of record NC_057349.1, on the reverse strand, counting down.
GCCAAACCCGGGGTCTGCCTTCAGGGCCCTGAGGGCCTGGTGCCCTGCCGAGGTCATGTAGCTAGTGAGGGGCTCACATGGAATTTCAACCCGGGCCTTTCATCCCATGTTCAAGGCTGTCTTTATTTAGGACATGGGTTTGGAGAAACAGGACAGACATGGGGCCCTAAACGTCCAGTTGATCACTGACCTGTTGAGACTAGCAAGTAAAAAAGATTTCAAATTGGTTTTTACCCCAAATCTGAGCCAAGTGGAAGGGCACAGGGGCCTCAGCAGAGTCCGCCTTCGAGATGGGATGGGTTCCAGTGTTGACACCAGACTAGGCAGGGGAAGGGTGGGAAATATGTGCTTTAATGAAATGATTTTTTTAAGTACAATATCTTTCAGGTTAAACTACGATTTCATTATGGAAATCAAGCAGCAAAATATTGATAAGGGTCAGAGAGCAATGTCTGTAAGGATGTGATGCCCCACCTCAAAGAGGCTATCTTTACCCCAAACCCTGCTGTCTCTGTGTCTTTCTCTAGAGCTTACAATCTCACTTATATGTACAGAAAAGTATTAATGAAGGTTGAGGGACATGCATTAAAGTGCATAACCGTCCTTTTTTCAATGATGTAGAGTGACTTTTTGTACGAGTCTTAGATCTTTGCTCTGGAATATGTAAATGTTCCTAATTTATAAAGATGGCCCCTGAGTCATTATTGCATGGAACATTTAAGTGGAAATTCTGCTTCCAGTTGACAGGGTTCATGACTGCTACCCCAAAATATGGCACATCCTGGCATACTGAATATTTTAAGCTGAAGCAAGTTGAGAAATAGCAGATGCAAGAAGGACTCTCTGACTTTCTTCTGAAGTGGGTTGTACTTAAGACCCTCATGGGTGAGGCATCTTCCCTGTACCAGAGGAATGGAACATCCTTATCTCTGAGGATGGAGGGACACTGAGAAGGATCTGAAGGAAGAGGACTTGTTAAGTTTTCCACAGTTAACTACCCTTAATTCAGACCCTTCTGTTCTATCACACTTTCCCACGACTTTCTACTCTTCATCAAATCTGACATTAAAATACCCAAGCTTAATCCTTTCTTCAGGTCTTTATTTCCTTAGGAAAGCTCTGTGTCATGTACAATTAATGTTGAGGGGTGCCTGGGTGGCTCAGTCAGTTAAGCCTCTGACTTTGGCTCAGGTCATGATCTCACAGTCCGTGAGTTTGAGCCCCACGTTGGGCTCTATGCTGACAGCTCAGATATGCTGATACCTGGAGCCTGCTTCGGATTCTGTGTCTCCCTCTCTCTCTGCCCCTCCCCCACTCACACTCTGTCTCTCTCTCTCAAAAATAAAAACATAAAAATAAAATAAAATAAAATTATATTATATTAAATTAATGGTGAATACATGTGTCTGCTCTTCTCCTGCTAACCTGTCTTTGTCAGTTTAATTTTCTGGCCCGGCCAGAAACCTTAGGGGGGTCGAGGAGTTTTCCTGCCCTACAGCTCCAGTTTGGATACTGTAGGGGACTTGCATTATTTTTCACATGACCAATGTCACCTGCTCCCTCTCCTTTTGGGGAGTCTCCTTTCCTCTTCTGTGTTAAGTATTGATGAGGGAGTAAATAAAGGTGCTCCCCTCCCTCCCCCCACCGCAGAGGACAAAGGAGGTCTGTTGTGGAGTGTTTGTGTCCCTCTCAAATTCATATGTTGAAATCCTACCCCACAATGTGATGGTAACAGGAGGTAGGGCCTTGGAAGGTAATTAGGATTAGCTGAGGACTTGAAGGTGGGGCCCTCGTGAGTGTGATTCTTGCCTTTTAAGTGTCACCAGAGAGCTGGCTTCCTCTCCCTGCTCTGCCTTGTGAGGGTACAAAGAGATGGGCAGTCTGCAAATTGGAAGAGAGCCCCCAGTAGAACCCAAGAATGCTGGCACCCTGATTGAGGGCTTCCGACCTCCAGAGCTGTGAGAAATAGATTTCTGTGGTTTGCAAGCCATCCAGGCTCTGGCATTTTTGCACAGCAGCTGGAGCTGCCTCAGACAGGGTCCCAGAAAGCTCATTCTGTCAGCCCCGTCCTTGCATTTCCTGGCATAACTACATGCCCAAAGCTTTGCCGGTCTCTTTAACTCTGAATCATGTGCAAAGCGGTACACGGCGGGAGATGGAGTTCATTTGAAAGACCCTCCAAAACTGTGCCTTGAGCTTCCTCCTCAGTTCACGAGTGCCTAATTTCTTTTCAACCAATGTGTACCCAAGTTAGGCAGAGCTGGGCTCTCTCGCCTAAAACCAAAGATCCTAATTGATAAATATCTTTCTATTGCAGGCTACCTCTGCAGCATTTCAGACCCACAGATCAGCATTTGTGAACATTGATATAAAAGGCATGTTTTAGGGTTCTGTAACAGAAATATAAAGTGATTTCACCCACAACTGGATACAGTCTACTTTAAAAGATTGAGTAAAAGCTGATTTATCCAACATGTAGCTGCCCAGAACTTTCCTCTGGCATTTGACTTATCCATGGAATGATGGAAACTGGTGTTTTTAATGAGAGGCCATGTGTGAGGGAGGGGGGCATGTGTTCAGGCTAGACCCCCCTCATTTCTGTGTGCTCTTCAGGTTAACTGCTCCAATCAAACCCTAGTTGCTTTTCCTTTGATAGGTGGCTATGGACACATGCCTACTTTTCTCGAAGTTTGGTTTTTGTTTTTAATTTAGAAATTAAAAGAGGGGCACTTGGGTGGTCCAGTCGGTTAAACGTCTGACTCTTGATTTCGGCTCAAGTCATGTGCTCACAGTTCATGGGTTCAAGCCCCGTGTCAGGCTCTGCTCTGACAGTGTGGAGCCTGCTTGAGATTATCTCTCCCTCTCTCTACCCCTTCCTCTCTTTCTCTTTCTCTCTCTCTCTCAAAATAAATAAACATAAAAAAAGTTAAAAGAAATAATATATACATTTTGAGGAATACATAAAGCACTATATATATATGCACAATATTATTGCTATCCTAATAGACCCTAAATCAAAGATTAAATAATATTTTGATTGTGTTTTATTGTATTCACCTTCTTAGAAAATTGGTGATTTTAAAACAATCTTTATTAACTTTTTCTAATACCTATGAATGAAAACTGGGAATGTATAGTAGCCAGTTGAATAATATATCAGACCAACAGCATATTAATTTTATCAAACGGTTACCAAGAAATTCTATTAACCTTCTCAGATTCTACACTTTGGATTGGTTTAACTCACAAAGTGCTTTGGGTGTGCATGAAGTTATATTTTAAATGTTCTTTGTTGCCAGCTGTAAAGGCCGTAAATATTCTCACAAACAGAATAAAGGCACACAGCCTTCATGAGAAGCAGTTCTCCTCCTTGTTCATTGTTTTTCTCCCTGATACGAGTTGACAGCTGATTTACAGGAAGTGGCCTCACCTTATCTGCAGCTGTATTGATGTGTTTGGTGAGCAGGAAGGGAAGTAACAGATTCAATATTAATCAGGGAAAAAATGGACTTGACTCATTCTCTCAAGCAAAGACTTGAATTCAGATTTTTTTAACCACCTTCACTTTTACTCAAAATGCAAATTCTTCAAAGGAAGCACCTGAACCAGGATAGAATAGTGACTCAGAGAACATAATCATGGCTTTCTCTTATATGACATACATCAAGGCATTTCAAATTTATATTGCTGGTTAAAATTTAGAAATCGGCAACAACATATTGACCAGACTATCAGGAATTTGAGGTAAACCACTGAATATTAAATCCCAAATTATTTGACAAATGCTTTACACCATGAAATCATAGAAAATCTGAATATTTTTGGTAGATAAAATAATAGCTACAATTACTTTAACTCACACCAAAGACTCCAAATCATTAGCTAAAATAAAACAATGGTAATGATAGCTAGGACTCAATTTTATATTCTTATTGGGCAGTGAATCTGGCCAATTATTTTTAAAAGAATAAGACAAGGCTCTAAAATTCACTTTTCCTACATTGTCATTTTATCTGTCTTCATTATGTATAAAATCCATTTGGTGAAAACTACCAGAAGCAGCCTTATAATGATAAATTACTAGTTTCCAGATACATTAAATAAAAAGATTTAGAGATATGTACATGTGGAATTATTTCTTTCTTTGTTACAAGAATTTTTTTTTTCACTTATCCTCATGAGGAGACTAGTAATTTCAGTATTTGCTTCCCTTTATAGAAGAAAGATGATGTAAATTCGTTAAACTAAGAAGATATCTATATAAAAATTGGTCTTTTTAAAAAAATCTCTCCTTCCCTCCCCCCCCCCCCCCCCCCCCCCCCCCCCCCCCCCCCCCCCCCCCCCCCCCCCCCCCCCCCCCCCCCATTTAGAAAGAACAGCAGCCAAGGTTGTAAGATAAATATCCACTGCTCTTTAGGTCAAAATCCGTGCTGAGTTTAATTGCTAGTCATGTTAATTCGATTAAGAATAGAATTCCTTTGTGTTCATATGTAGAAAGCAAATAAGGCAAAAATAATGAAACTCCTCAAATAGGCAGGGACAGTTCATTCTGTTAGACATTCCAATGAAATTGAAGATTGATGCATTTAAAACCTTTAACTGGATCATTTTTATCCCTCCACATTTCTTGCAGTAACTTGGGCCATTTTGTTAACCTATTTTTAGGCAAGGAACCAAAGGTACAAAATGGCAAACAGGAAAAGGGCCAAGCTCAAGGAGGGGTGGTGGGGGGCGGGGGTATGAGTTCCTACATCATAACTGTGCTTTCATGGAGGCCTCCAATTATTTAAGTATCATATAGTTAATACATATAAACATTACTCTGGAGGCTGGACACAGCATAGTCAAGCTTTAACCTACAGCAGCACAATGGCAACACCAATATGCTTACTCAATTAAGAGTTAATGTTTTATAGTAATCTTTCATAATGCATTTTCCTGTTGGATAGTTACAAGAACATGTACACATTTATTTTTAAAAATGTTTTGTCAAGTTGCATTAAAAGCAGGCTGCAACATGATTGGCAGAAACAGAAGTTACCTAACAGGGGACACAGTTGCATTCCTCCAACAAACAAAAGTGTGGGCAACAAGAACATATTTTATACCTTAGAAATAGTTTATTAAAGGGGCCAAGAAAGAAAGAAAGAAAGAAAGAAAGAAAGAAGAAAAAGGCACAGAGCAAATGGATCATCTGGGGAATTCAGAGCCTAAAGTGATTAATTAGACCTTATTTTGTCTTGAACAGATTTACTAAGCATTTTTCAAATAGCCACATTGTTTGCAATTACCAAAATCACACCTCCATTGGCTGGCCTTAGTTACTTCATGCACGAACAGCAATCTGATTGAGCACTCTTGTTAGGACTTCATTCTTCATTGTAATTAGCCATAATCATAGCCTTCCTGGGTGCATGAGAATGTGCTAGCAACTATTCACAACCTCAACCCATTTGAATATGAATCTTCTCGGTAAGGAGCAATAAAATAGGAGAAACAAAGCTGCTTCTCTAGGGAATTTTGTAAAGCATCTCTGCTCTAATTCTCCCCCCTTGAAAATGTCCCCATTCCAGTATTTGGATTCTATTTGCTAAAACAAGGGTGGCTTAATGAAGACAATGGCTTATTATTTCTTAAATGACACAGGAGGCCCAAGTATTACAGGCTGGGTTCTTTCAGTCTTTGCCAAGGACACAAGGAACAAAAGAAGAAGCAATTGTGTGTGGAGAGCGGACTGGGGCCAAGCTATACTTTGTGAAGGCTCAGAGTTAAGACGGGGGTCTTTGCTGTTCTAGATCTCAAAGGCTAGTGCTTGCTCGCTTGCTTCTTTTTAACCCCTCTGTCTTCCCCTCTGCAAAAGACTCAGACATTATAGAAAAAGTCTCAGAGAAGCAGGGATTGGAAACAAAGGCCAGATGGAGGAGGGGTGACATTTCTGATCCTGTCCCAGGCACATTCATAGTGAGCCACCTACTGGCAACAGCACTTCTCCGCCTTCACCGTGGAATCACCTCACCTCTTTAGGGAAGACCTAGGTAGACGTGCTGGAATCACTCCAAATGCCCTGTCAGCCAAAAACTGGGAAAAATAAGTTTCAGGGGGAGGAGACCTTACAGCAGCACTCTTTAATAGAAAACTCAATCCTTATCTTGAAAGGATGGCTAACCGTCAGATACAAAGAATTGTCATTTAAAATGCTAAGTGTTCTGTAGCAGCATTTGTAAGATGATTTAAATTACTTAAGAAGAATAATCATTTTACTGACGAAGCTAAATTAAATAATCACTTAAACTAAACGAATAAGATATTTAAAGTGTGGTGTGGCACATGCAAAGATGTCTACGTTCTTCAAAGCCTTTGCCATTTGTGTGTAATTTTTTTTTTTTTTTTTTGGATACAGGACACATTGACAAGATGTTCTAGGGCTACTGGGTGACACCTGATAATTCTCTGATGATCTCATGGGTTTTAATCCTTCATCATCATATTGAAATGACTTTGCTAAAACTCACAATTGAACATATTTCTATTAAAATACTAGATGGCGGTGCAGCCCTGCGCTCTGCTACATGGCAATCACAGTTTTACAATTGACCAGGGCCAAGTGGCCCCCGGATGAGGCACGCGCAAGGTTTCATTTTGGTAGAGGTGGTCCAAAACACTGTGGAAAGAGGCTCTGTGGCAGAGCTCAGACTCTGTGAGAAAGGGGCCAGGACTGACTAGTAATATCTGTTATTAGTGTCCAAGGAAGACCAGTGAAATAACCAACGTACTACCAAATGTCTCCTGCATCTAAGGAACTGTGCTAAGTACTGCTGAGGCATCTCCAGTGGAGGACAACATTACAAAATTCGCTGTATTGGGGAGGGCACAGTGGGAGTATGTATGCTAGGGCCTGCCTGCAGTGTGTGCTCTCTTCCTAGAGCCTGCTTGCAGTGTGTGCTCTCTTCCCAGAGCCTGTAATATGTGCTCTCTTCCTGGCTCCCTTACCATGCAGCACATTTTTGTCGCTATGAGGGCTTTTTCTTGGTTACTTGCTTCGCTCATCTCTCTACTGACTCTCGTACCATATTTGGGGATTATTTTATTTTAAAATCCATTTTAATATTTGGCAAGTCAAATCCATTACCTTGTTGTTCTTCTTTTTCAATGTTTTGTTAGTTAAAAAAATTGTTTTAATGTTTATTTATTTTTGAGAGAGAGACAGAGTGTGAGCAAGGGAGGGGCAGAGAGAGGGAGACAGAATCTGAAGCAGGCTCCAGGCTCTGAGCTCTAAGCTGTCAGCGCAGATCCTAACGCGGGGCTCAAAGGCACGGAGTATGACATCATGTCCTGAGCCGAAGTCGGACGCTTAACTGACTGAGCCACCCAGGCGCCCCTATTTTTTCTTAGAATAGTAACAATTTAAACCAGATGACTATAATAATTTCTTCCTCATAAACTAATATATTATCAAAAATATATTTACGTATTACGTACCTTTGAGAGGCAAAAAGAATGTGGACGACACTAGGAATTGGGTCTAAACTGAAGCAGGTACAGCCGATAGCCTAGTCATTTCTTCAGTGTTATAAATACCAGTTACAGCAGAGTTATCATGTCATGGCTCTTATTGGGGCCAGGCAGGGTGCTGAGTATTTTACGCGTCTTGTTTCACCTAATCCTCACAACAGCCAATAGGCGTTTGGCCCTTTGGCATAATTCTCTCCACTTTACAAAGGAGTAAACTGAGACTGAAGAAGTGTCACTAACTTGCCCGAGATCTCACAGCTGACAAACAGCGGGACTGGGAATGAATCGAGCACCTCACGGTCAACACTCACAGCACTGAGTCAGCAATCATCTGCTCCTGGGATTCAGCTGGTTCAACACCAGCCAAGGCCAGCTGGTTCCAGCCTTGCCTCCAACACCTGGAACCTGGCCACTGAGTGACCACGCGTCAGTGGCTGACCTGCCAGGACAAGGTTATAAGGGGAATTAGGCTTTCTGGACACCAAATGACATCCAAAAGGATGACTAACATAGAGTCTGATGGCAAGTCACAGTGGCGGACTGGAGAGGTGGTCACGCTAAAACCAGCCATCAAGTGGGGCCTTTCAAACATATCATCAGACTCGTTTAGGTGAAGTCAGAGTCAGATACGTTTCATACTGGGCTCAATATAGCTCCAGCCAAAACTGAAGGACTGTAGATGTAATTAGTGGTAGGGTGGCCTTTTTAGTCATGCTCTTAAGTATACATGGCAATTAATATCAGTGACATTCTCTATCCCCAAAAATGTAAGTTATAAAACTACACGCACAGAGAATATTTGCTTTCATTTTTCTCTGGTGAAAAACAAAGTCTCAAACCAATATGTGTGTGTGTGTGTGTGTGTGTGTGTGTGTGTGTGTGTGTGTGTGTGTATTTTAAGGTAGGACCTATACTATTTGCTTTTTAATCCCTTTGCTGTGATGTCTTATTATGTGTCAGACAGCATTTATCTGGTGGTCACATAAACCTCTAATTCTTGGAGCAAAGTCAAAGCATCTTTTAATTCTACTGGTTAAACAAACATTACAGATGTTATTCTTTCGTGGAACAATGCAGGTAGAAGTTTCTGTCAGCAACTTAATAGGCTATTAGCCACCCATGGGCTTTCACAGATAAGAAAAGGTGAGCTTTTTCATAATTCAATTCCACAAACACCTATTGAATGCTTATTGTGTGCAAGGCACAATAGAAGTCAAGAATGTAAACACAGAAGAATAAGATAAAAATCATCCAATTTTTTTTTAATCAGAAGTGAAATGATCCTCTAACCCCAGGAATTCACAAATTAGTGAGAACTAAACACATAATGCAAACAAAAAATAAATAGACAAATAAATAAGACAAAATGCACAGGAGATAAAATTTGTAGACATTAATAATAAAATATATTATTAATATATTTCCTTCTGTTTTGATCATAGAATAGGTTAGTGAATTTAAACATATATGATACTAATGGCAATAAAAACAATTGTTTTCATTTTATTTTATTATTATTTTTTAGACAGAGAAAGCACGAGCCAGGGAGAGGAGGGGAGAGAGAGAGAGAGAGAGAGAGAGAGAGAGAGAGAGAGAGAGAGCGAGCGCGGGAATTTTAAGCAGGCTCCAAGCTCAGTGTAGAGACCGATGCAGGGCTAGATCCCACAACCCTGGGATCATGACCTGAGCTGAAATCAGACGGATGGTGCCTTGGGTGGCTTAGTTGGTTAAGCATCTGACTTTTGATCTCAGCTTAGGTCATGAGCCCATGGTTCGTGGGTTCGAGCCCCAAGTTGGGCTCTGAACTGAGAGTATGGAGCCTGCTTGGGATTCTGTGTCTCCCTCTCTCTCTGCCCCTTCCCTGCTCATACACACACACATTCTCTCTCTTTCTCTCTCTCAAATAAATAAATAAATAAATAAATAAATAAATAAATAAATAAATAAATAAACTTGAGAAGCAAACAAGAATCAGATGCTCAACTGGTTGACTGAGCTACCCAGGCGCCGGAAAAAATTGTTTTTATACCTACAACAAACCATGGATCAAACACTGTTCCAAGTTCGAGTATTTCTTATTTAATCCTTGTAACAAATGACAACCTATGTGGCAGGCAAATGGATACAGATGAGGAAACTGAGGCAAAGAGAGGGGTAACTTGCTCAAGATTTCATAGCAAGTAAGTAACTTGCTCAAGATTTCATACCTGGTAATATAGCTTTATTGTTTCCTCTTTGTTGTTGTTGCTTTGTTTTTTGTTTTGTTTTTTTGTTTTTTTAAGTGAGCTCTATGCCCAACTGAGGGTTGAACTCACAAACTTCAAGATCAAGAGTCGTTTGTACTACCAACTGAGCAAGCCAGGCGCCTCTGTTTATTTCTTTCTTACTGAGAATGTGATCAGCTACTTTTTACTATTACATGGTAAAACAGAAAGCATGCCTTTTCCTTTTGATATATTTTATTTATTTATTTATTTGTTTGTTTGTTTGTTTATTTATTTATTTAGAGACAGCTTAAGCAGGGTAAGGGCACAGAGAGAGTGAAAGAGACAATCCCAAGCAGGCTCGGCACTGCCAGCTGTGGAACCCAATGCAGGGCTCGGTCCCACAAACTCTGAGAGGCTGACCTGAACTGAAAATCAAGATTCAGGTGCTTGACTGATGGAGCCACCCAGGTCCACCCCCACCTTTTTGATATATTTTAAATCTACCTTAATAATTTAGCTATTTAATAATCTAACATGTATAAGTTTTAAGTCTAAACTTCTGGCACCCTTTTAGCCATCACAAATACCAAATTGGCAATTTTCAATAATCTCCACAATTTAGAAAGATGACAAAAAATGAATATGTAGAGCAATTCAAGAGGAATAAGCCACAAATCGATAAAGACAGGAAATATTATATGATCAAGTCATTCTGGTCTCAAGTCGGGGGAAAGAGCGTGGATGACGACCTAAATTAACAGATAATCCCCTGGGGCTCTCACATTGTTGGTGGGGTACACACCATTTGACGGTCAGCTGTCCTGCCAGTGGGTGTGGCCTGTTCATCAGGGTCCATAGGACTTTCTAGCTGCAGGACACCAGAAGATGGGAACCCATTCCTGACACAAATGGGGGGACCTGGAGACGGACTATGGTTGCCGAATTCAACTGAACTTTGAGGTGATGTAACCTCCTGCTGTTTTTTCTCCCCTGCCCCCATGCCTTACTGTATGTGTACAACAAGTCTGCATGATGTTTCCCATTCCTCTGTGTGTGTGTGTGTGTGTTAAAATACAGCTTAACAACTTTCCTAACCTCTTCAGTCTTTCCCCAAGGTCAATGCATTAAGTTGCTCACTTGTTCTCCAATAATGTCGATTTCTTGGCTATTTTTGTATCTCCATAAACACTGTCCCTTTTGCCTGCATTTCTTCCCTCAAACCTTTCACTTGCTTTTCTTTTGGTAAGTAAGTTGACATCAACTTGATTTCCCTAAATTTGTTTTTTCCTCTGTGTTTCCATAGCACTTAGATTTTTATATCTCTGTTACAAATATGTATTATTTTTTAATTTTTCTTTCTTTCCTTTTTTTTTTTTGCACATGTGGGTTCTTTTCCCCCAAGTGACTTATGACTTCAGAGAGCAAAGACCATTTTGTGTTAATTACCTGCATTTCTAGCACTAGCAGTGTCTCACACGTAGTGCATATGTTCAGTTTGTTCAGTAAATGATTATTATCCAATGGATTTGTCATAAAATAAGCCTTACATTACAGTAACACAACACAGACCCTACCTGCAAATCTTAAATAAAGTCACAAAGAATGGAAATAAGGTGCTTTCAAAGTTTCCCGTTTGTCATAAAAATTGGCTTAAGGGAAGTCTTTGAAAGAATAACGGTAGCTGCCTTGATTTGAAAGTTGGAAAGAGAATATTTTAAGCATTTTCCCAAAGCTTTTCTTGATATCCTGTTATAAGGGAAAAAATTAATTTAAGTACATATTGGTAGACTTCTAGCTGTGATTCTTTCATCCCAAGCGAGCGTCCCAGGCATTTTGTGATATTCTGGAGATAAGTCTGTGTTTCCGTATGCTTGCCATGACATCACCGATCTCAGCCTTAGTTGCAATGACCAGCTGGACAGAGGGATGTTCTCTTTCCTCCGCCTGACTCTAGGCCCCTCTCAAAGCTAGGGGATGGGTTTTGGTAGAAGGTAAAGAAGTAATTGTATTTCCCTGAGAGTGATATTTTAGGGAAGACAGAAGTTCATTTGCTGCTCACAGAGAAGGTTGCGATTTGACTGCTTGCCAAATTTAAAGGCCGGTTCCCAGACTTCATCCTCCTTGACCTAATAGAGGCCTGAACAGCTTGCCGGCTTCGTGTAATAATTGACTGGGTGCTGCAGATTCTAACTCCTTAATAGCTCTTTAGTCTGTCTGGCCCTCCCTTCCCTTCCAATGTCACTGTTGCTAATGTTCTAGTTCAAACTCTTCTCCCGTCCCCTGAATTACTGAAAACACCCTGATGGGACTTCTTGGCTCCACTTGGCTCCTTCCAATTTCTCCTACCCATTCCTGACAAATCTTTCTAGAAAGCAAATCTGCTCAGGTCTCTCCTTCAAACCTCTTAGTGCTTCTCAATAGCTTTCCATGTACAGTCCAAATTGCTCAAGTTGCACATAAAATACTTGATGGTCAGGTTTCTCTCTACGTCTACCCTCATTTTCAGCCTCTTCCCAAATTATCTCCTTCACTCAAGTTATTCTGAAGTAATTGTGATTCTTCAAATGCGTGCTGATGTTGGCACCTGTATGCTTCCAAAGATGTTTTAACATCCCCAAATGAATCCAGGATATAGGTGCTCTTCTTGGATGGTTTCTCCTTTCCCTTTTCATCTTAGGGACCACCCATCTATTCTTACAGCTACAACTGTTCCCATATTTTTTTTACACTTTTACACAAAGCCCAGTTTTGCATTCAACAATAAATATTTATTTTGTTCTATGGCACTAACTGCTATAAACTGCTGCTGAGCCCCCCCCAAAAGAACAAAAAGAAAAACAAAAAGAAAACAAAAAGGTGGACCTGCCTTCATAGCACAGAGTGTAGACAGTTATTACAGAATATTGCAAGGTACAGTGTAATTATAAAAATAAAAGGGAAGTTGAAGCTATAATAAATGCTATAAAGATGAGGAAGGTGGTTTGCTACAAAAGAGCTCACAGTCAGGGGCTTTGACTTCATCGGGAGTGTCGAGGAAGCGACTCGAATAAACGACTCGCGCTGTGGTCTGAGCTGTGCATAAATTGTTGATAAAGAGAGGGAAGGCATGTTCCAGAAGAAGAAAGAGCACACACAAGCCTAAGCTGTGAGGAAACACATCTCATGTGTAAACTGAAAGGTGGTCAGTGGAGGGGGAATGGGGGCGCACGGTGGGGACACAAACAGCGGCAGGGGGGGTGGGGCGGGGATTGGCATGAACTGTTGCACTACAGGAAATGTCCAGATCATTTTGCATCGTTCAAAGAGCAATGAAAAGCCACGAGTGGATTTGAAAAGGGTATGGCTGGGAAAATATGGTTATTTTTGTTCAAAGTTACTTTGGCGACATGATGGAGCAGTGTTGCAGAGGGACAGAGTCTGGGCACAGATCATTCTAAAAGTTAAGGCCAAAGATGAGGGTGGAGTTATTACCTTCGTACTGAAGACAAAAGGTCAAGAGTTAGGGGATGTTTCATAAAGTAATATGGTTTGGTGATGGTTTGGCTGTGGAAGTGAAAAGACAAAGTTGTCAAGGATTCCTAGATTTCTGGCTTGCTTGAAAGAATTCAGTTCAGTATGGTATAGCTTTCAGATGGAATATGACGCAGCGTTTGAATTTATTTTTGCGAAGTGTGTAGGTCATGACGCTTCTCACATCTCCGAGGCAGGGAACATGATTGTTGTGGTCCCAGGTGGCACTCTGAAATCCATCACTGCATTCCAGCAGCGGCCGTGCCTCCCACAGGCTGATGGTGCCTGGGACTGGCCGGGATGCTAACAGGGTCCTGCAGACCCTGGGTCCTCCCAAGAGGCAACTGAGGCCCAGGACTGCTGAGCGCCTCGTCCAGTGCTCCTTAGAGCCGCAGTAGGGTCTGAGGGCTTCCTGCCAACTTCCCTTCCTCTCTCCTCCACCCAGGGTCAGCCCACATCATGATCTGATGGCTCTGGCACCTTTGTGGGGCTCCCTCCCTCCCACAAAGGGCATTACCCTCCTGTAATCTTTATATTGATTACATTGCTTTGGCTACTCTTGCTTTGGCATCTGCTATCTTGAGGATGCAGATGTTAACACAGGTACTCTATCATTATTGTTACTGGAAAATAATCATAATGTGGTATTTAGTGAAAAAAGAGGATACAAAACATTAGGTAGTGTGTGATAACATGTAAATTAAAATGCAAAATTCAAAAGAAGCAAACTGGCAATTAATTTTAGCAGCTGGAGGCAAATTAACACCTTTCTATTAAACTGTAAACATGTAATTCACAAAAATAACTTGAATGGAGCTAAGCAGATCATACAGGTTAAAGTCTTAAGCCTCTGAGAAAGAGTGCTGGCATGAAGTCGGCAGTGATCTGATGTCAGAAATATTAAAGGTGACAGCAGAAGGCATTTTCTTGAGATAACAAAAGAAAAGCAAAATGTAGTTAAGTGGGTGTTCATCATAGCATGCTTCACAGATCACTATATATATCTAATATCTAAACATGCATATGTTTGAACATTTTAATCTTTATTTATCTTTATAGTAAAAATGATTTTTAATTATATAAATAATGAACTTTACCTAAAAGTACGGAAACCTCTCCCCCTACAAGAAAAGATGACACTTCTAATACAATGACACAATGGATTTTGCAAACTGGGATACTCTTGCTCACTGTTTTGCCCTGTGAATGTGTTTTACATTGTTTTTGCTTTTGTTTTTTAATGTTTTTATTTCTTTTTGAAAGAGAGAGCGCAGGGGAGGGGCACAGAGAGATGGAGACACAGAATCTGAAACAGGCACCAGGCTCTGAGCTGTCAGCACAGAGCCCGACGCAGGGCTCAAACTCACGAACCTTGAGATCATGACCTGACCCAAACTCAGACGCTTAACCAACTGAGCCCCCAGGGTGCCCCCATTTATATTGTTTTAATTCTGGAATATACTATTTTACTTCCCGAGTTTTCACTTTTTTAAATTTAACACTATATCATAAATATTTTTACTACATTGCTAGTCCAAGAAAGTATAATATCTTATCAAGTGAATATATTATGATTTAATTAATTATTATCCAAATGTTGGATATTGAGGTTGCTTTCAACTGTTCATTATAAAAATGAACATCTTCCTCTACAGTTTACCTTCGCTGTATCATTTCCTACAGGCCTCAAGAAATGGAGTTATTTGGTCTGAGAGCCTATGAGCCTTAGGACTACAGTAGCAGACAAAAAGGCTCTCAGGTTAGATGAACAGAAGAAACTGCTAACACACAGAAGAGGAACAACTGTATACAAAGGTAGTATTAATGGCATGAAGCCTTCTCTTTCTAGCCCAGGTGGACCCCCTGGTAGTTGAAACAGGCTTCCCATTATAAATAACCATGAAACAGCACAAAATGAAAGAAATAACTGTTTTAAGATGAACAAAAGACAATGAAGGATTATTACCTTCAAACAATGTAAACATCAGTCAGAATTTAAGATTTAGGAGAAGAAAGTAACAACAAAAAAGAAAGGACACAGAAAAGGATGCGGGATATACAACTGAGCAAAACAGAGATGAGAGGAAGAAAAAGTATGTTATTTTTAGTCATTTATTTCATATTGGAAAGAGAAATTTTACCAAAAAAAATCAAATAGTATGGTGCTTCTCATTAAAATTTGTAACAGCAGACCTTAAAAGAATTGAAAAGTGGCAAAGAAGTATTATTTTTTCTTAAAATTTGTTCAGTGGAAGATTGCAGGACCCATGCTAATTTCCTCTTCCTCAATGGCAAGCATCTGCACTTGAAGATCTAACATAGAAGGTAGCAGAAACTGAAAGGCACGTGCTATAGATGTGTAATACCCAATACCACAAAGCAAAAAACACCCAGACTCTCTGCTTAAAATAGAATTTCATAAACTCTTGGTTTCCTTGGTTGTCAAGACATATGACCAAACACATTTAAGATATACAATTAAATAACTATGTATAAAATACACTTACATATTTTATAAATATTAAAGTACTTGCAACAATTATTTGCAAATATTGTAACTTGGTGTTCATTTTACCATTCTGTGATTCATTTATCCTCATACACTGTTGGTATAAATCAAAGAATGATTTCCTAGTAGGGTCTAATGACTCAAGATTGTGCTTTGTCCTCTATTAAAAAATTACAAATAACAACAAAAAAAGAATACAGGCAGAAAAAAAGAGATTACACTGTATCTTAAGTTTAGAAATGAGATTTGCTGTATAAACTTATGAAAGGGTGACAAATGATGAACAGAGTAAAATTTAACATAAACATTCTTTTTTATAATGTTCATGTACATTTTGCATAACAAATCATATAGGAATGACTGATGAGACACTGTTTCATTAAATAAGCCATTTCTAAAGTATATTCATCATCAGCAAAATATACTTGGATAATGAAAAACAGTAAAGTTTAGCTTGTATCATTTTTTTCTAAACCTCAAACATTGGAAGGAAATGTGAAAATGAAAAAAGAAACCAAAAATGCAAAGGACAAAAGTCCTCAAAACAAAGCTAGCTGCATGATAGAAAGAAATGTAAAAATATAGTAAGTGTATACATTTCCGTTAGTCTTTAAGCTTATTTTGAGTTAATGCACCAAGATAAAGGGAATTTAATCTTTTTGTAAACTAAGTAAACTCCTTTTTGTTTGAAATGTATTACTAAGTATTACATTAGAATTAAATTTTGGATTAGCATCAGGGTAGGCTAAACCTTCATCATACTCCGTAATATGAAATCCAGCTTCTAGGCTGCAAGCTGTCCATAGTAACCCACAAATGATACCAGCAAAAAGGCCTCCATGGAAACAGAACCTCCACTCTGTTGTGTTTCGGTTGCTCTAAGGCATTTTTGGCAAAGGCTGGTAACAGAGCCAAAGATACTTACGGCCTCCCTAGATACTTCTCACAACTTAATTTTGTTAAGTCACATAATTCTGAGTTTTAGTAAGGATGTGAAAAACAAGATCTTTATAGGTAGAAGTAAAAAGTGAGTACAAACACACATACACATATGTGCATAGGTTTGAGAGATACTGAGCAAAAAAACATTTGGAAAATGGCATATACATAATTCAACTGGCCTAAAACAACTTCTATCATTTTTAAAGCTTTCATAAACTTCTTTTTTTTTAAGTTTATTTATTTTGAGAGAGAGCATGTGCACAAGCAGCTGGGGGGGGGGGGGTGGCAGGGGGCTCGGAGAGAAGGAGAGAGAGAGAATCCCACACAGGCCCCCACGGTGTCAGCACAGAGCCTGATGCAAGGCTCGAACTCACGAACCATGAGATCATGACCTGAGCTAAAATCAAGAGTGGATGCTCAACCAAGTGAGCCACCCAGGCACCCCACACTTTTATAAACTTCTATGCACTTCTTATGTTTTACACTGGGTTAAAACAAACAAACAAAATATCTTTTAACCCTGATACTTTATTTTCTAACTAAATAATGTGCATTTTGTAACGCAGGTACAGTTTTCTTACCCCTTGCAATTGGCCACTAAACCTTTCAAGTAGGCATAATGCAATTAACTATTCTCTCTCTCTCTCTCTCTCTCTCTCTATATATATATATATATATATATATATATATGAAAAGGATCAGAAAATGCTACTTCAAAATATGCCTCTTTGGCATAAAGGTTGTTTGAGTTGAAGTCAATTAAGAAACAGCAGACGCTAGGGAAGCTCTCTGCTCCCCCTTTCTGCATAAAAGCAGGGCATAAACTTCTCTTTTGTAAAGGACATTTCCATTTATAAAGGTGTTCTCCTGTCCCATGTGAGGAAGAGGAGAAGGACTCCTGAGATAACTCTTACACCCAAGACATAAAGTCTGCATAATAAACCTTATTAAACAA